>NC_133169.1:64199332-64519824 GCF_040802235.1 Manis javanica | reverse complement strand
ACGTCACTCAAAAAATAAAACTACCATACAATTCACCAATCCCACTTCTACCTGTATACCTGAAAGAAATGCAAATATTTCATTCATTTCAGTACTACACCCATAACCAAGAAAGATGTGGAAACATCTAGATTTGGAAATTCTAAGTGTCCTTCAATGAATGATGGAAAAAGTGTGACTTCATATACATAATATATATATAAATATAAATATGTAATGAAATATTATGCAGTTCTATAAAAGGAAATTTTGCCATTCTCAATAATTTGGATAGACCTTGGAGGCATTATGCTGAGTGAAATAAGTGAGACATACAAAGAATAACACTGTTTTTATTTATATGAGGATTCTAAAGAAGCTGACTCATAGAAATAGAGTATCAAATGTTGATTGTTGGGTCTTGGATGTGGGAGAAATTTTGAGTAGTTGGTCAAATGCAAGAAATTCCAGCTGTAAGACAAATAAAAGCCATTTATCTAATGTACAGCATCATGACTATAATTAACAACACTGTGTATATACTTGGAGGTTATTAAGAAGGTAGGTCATATTATTACTACACACACAAATCATAATTATGTGAGGGGTTAAATGTGTTAACTAACCTTACATTAGGAACAATTTTTCAATACATTTGTGTCTAATTATAACATTGTAACCTTAAATCTACTTCTGTTTTGTTTCAATAATAAATAAATAAATCTAGGGAAAAATAATGTAAGAACAAAAGGAGGCACACTATGACAATTTCACTGCTATTGATAATTATTTTGATCACTCACTTGAGATGCTGGCTTCCAACTTCTCCAGGAGTAATGATCCGTACTAGGTGGCCAGATAACTTGATACTAGACCTCTTGTTAGACTGAAAGTTATCTTTCCATTTTCTAATCCCTTAAGTTGCTTGTATACTACATGCTCTCCTGAAATTCTGTGCAATGTGCTTAGTGGGTTTTTTTTTAAGTCTGTAACACATTTTTAAAGTAAGTTATCATTGATATACACTCTTACGAAGGTTTCACATGAAAAATATTGTGGTTACTACATTCACCCATATTATCAAGTCCCACCCCCATACCCCATTGCAGTCACTGCCCGTCAGTGTAGCAAGATGCCACAGTCACTACTTGTCTTCTCTGTGCTACACTATCTTCCCTGTGACTTCCCCACACACCATGTGTACTAGTCGTAATACCCCTCAATCCCCTTCTCTCTCCCCCTCCACCCACCCTCCCTCTCCCCTCACCTCCCCTTTGGTAACCACTAGTCCCTGCTTGGAGCCTGTAAGTCTGCTGCTGTTTTGTTTCTTCAGTTTCACTTTGTTGTTATACTCCACAAATGAGGGTAATCATTTGGTACTTGTCTTTCTCCACCTGGCTTATTTCACTGAGCATAACACCCTCTAACTCCGTCTATGTTGCTGCAAATGGTAGGATTTGTTTTCATCTCATGGCTGAATAGTATCCCATTGTGTATATGTACCACAACTTCCTTATCCATTCATCTACTGATGGACACTTAGGTTGCTTCCATATCTTGGCTATTGTAAATAGTGCTGTGATAAACATAGGGGTGCATGTGTCTTTTTGAATCTGAGATCTTGTTTTCTTTGTGTAAATTCCTGAGAAGTGGAGTTACTTGGTCATATGGTATTTCTATCTTTAGTTTTTTGAAGAACCTCCATACTGATTGCACCAATTCATATTCCCACCAGCAGTGTAGAAATGTTCCCTTTTTCTCATATCCTCACCTTCAGTTTTAAATGTTTGTAGCAGTGGAAAGTGTGCATATGATGTCAGATACTATATACTTTTGAAATTAGAGCCAAGACAATTTGCTAATGTGCAATGTGCAGTTAAGAAGGGATCCAAAAGAAAAAACAAGTGTCCTTTGCTCTTCAGGAGGCAGGGATCTAGGGGTCCCTGCGCTACGGACATCATGCTTCTCCACACCTCTGGGGAGTCATACAGGAAGGGGACCCCTGAGACCTGACTGTTGTTGGAACACCACTCTGTCTCTCCTGCCTGTACGCACAGCTTCTCCTGGTTAATCTCCCTTTGGATGTATGTCACAACATGGAGCTTTGTAAATCCCTAAATGTATAAACACATGGCTCTGCAAACTCATTTTTCTGCCCCATATCCACTCCTTCAGAAGTGTTAAAAATCTTCCATGCCATATGGAAATTATTAATCAGCAAAATCCCTTAGATTTTAAAACTTTGCTCTGAATATCCATTCAAACATCATCTCCTTAAAGCACCGGGCTTCTCGGGGAATACATCCCACCCTGAAGTCCTCTCAAATAGTGTTGATATTTCTCTGGAAGAAGGACATGCTGCCTAACTGAGGTCAGCAGACATGCTCAGGTAGTCACCATCTCAGGACCTACCTGGGGAAAAGCAGTCCATGCCCTGCCATGATCGCCCACTATGACGGAGCAATGTTGGGGTGAAGGGACACCATGGTAGAAAAATACTGGCTCTGAGCCCTAACTGGATGTTGGTTCATGACCTTGGGAGTTCTCCATATGATATTTAAACTGACCACCACTCACTGGAGGGCAAGGAAAAACTAAAGAATGTGGCAGGCCACTCCATATAGGTAGGCTGCAGGTTTGATAAGCAAAGGAACTTACATGCACTGTTCTTGGGTAGCTGCAAGATGAATACATCTCTGTGCCTTCCCACCAGTATCCTAAAAGTGTACACAGAGTTCTTAATGGGCTTCAGGAATTTATAGGCTCCAGATAGGCTCAATAACACTAATCTGTCATGGCTGTATTCTTGAATAAGCTCCTACAGTGAGAAGGTGGCACAATCTAAGGAGAAGGGAGAGAGAGGAGCCTTCCACTTCCGTGCTTATGCCTCTCCATGACCACCTCCAACACTAGGCAGGGAAACGCTTTGCTGACTCACCTCCTTTCCAATCCTGCTTCTTTCTAATTCTTTTCACTGGTGGTGAGGAATTCTGAAGCATACCGAACTCAATTTAATATCTGTGTCCAGGCAACCCTACCTGCAACACAGAGGGTGTTGCCTTCTTTTTCACCCCCTATATCATTCAGTATAAGGAAGAGCATGTCTGCCTTGCTGTCCTTCACCAGTTCTAGATCCTTCTCCCTCCTTCTTCCAGGGGTGATGAGTTGCTTGAATTTTATGTCATAAGCCTATAATTCCTTCTCAACATTTTTGTTGAGTCATTTACCCTCCAACATTCCCCACCTGGATGGTCATGCCCAGTTTGACTTCTCATTGTCATTATCCTAGAAAAAATGAAAGATGAGGAATGTGGTATATGATTAATGTAATTATTTTCAGAATGATATATTTCAATAACTGAATTTTTATAAGACCAATATAACTTAATGCACATTTAGAATGAAATTCTCCAGTTTCAAAGAAATTAACTTCAGTGATGGTATGATTTCTTTTAATTTATTAGTGCTTCTAATAGGAGCTTTCAATTATGATATGTTTCAGTCTTACTTCTGAATGTAGAATTTTCTCAAAGGGTCATGTACATATTTTTGAAAACTTGAAATTTTTTGCAGAAGAGATTTTACAATTACCCTTACATGCTATACAAAATTGACATATCTTGATTTTAACAGTATTGTGATATCTGTAATATTTTTGGTGTGCCTTTTATAAATAATGGATACATTATATTATATTTTTTATTTACTTTTCTTACCAAAACCATTCTAGCTTCATCATATATTAGATCAAAGATATTTTTATGTATTTAATTTCTAAACTTCAACTTAAAAATCATTCTTTTGAAGATCTTTATTGTGTTCATTTAAGTTTAATTATTAATGTATTTTAAGATAGATATGCAACTTTAAGAGAAAAGGGAGTTCAAATAATAATTGAATCATGTACACAGTCTGGAATATTTTAAAGACATAGCAATTTGGCTAGGATATACACTGTACCTTTGCTATATTATTCTGCGATATGAGAGTTTGGAAGGTTTGAACAAGAAGTGATCTGGATTATTTTTAAAAATTGTTAGTCATCAATAAAACCATGTGATTTTCTTTGGTAGTTTAAATGTATTCAGATTTCCCTCTTTTAAAACAAAAATACTTGGAGTATATTGGAGGAGCAAGTAAAAATATTGGGGGAAAATGATGGCAGTGTGAGAAAAGAAGCAGAAACTTCCCAAAACCACATACAACACAAAAATAGAACAAATACAACTAATCCTGAAAAGCAACCCAAAGATGGCAGAACAGACTTTCTACATCTATGGGAAATAGAAGGCCTCACAGAAAAGGATAATGTAGTGAAGCTGCCCTCCGGCAGGACCCAAATTCCCCAGATTGTAAACATGAGCCACTTTTTCCTGCAGACATCTCCTTGGGCAAGAGAAACAAAAGCAAAAATGAACAAGTGGAACTATATCGAACTAAAATATTTGTGTGCAGCAAAGTACACCATGAGCAGAAAAAAAGGCATCCTACATTATTGGAGAATATATTCATAAATAACTTATCCAATAAGAGTTTAACATCCAAAATACATAATGAGCTCCCTCACAATCTTAACACCCAGAAAACAAATAATCCAAATACAAAATGGGTGGGGAATCTGAACAGACACTTCTCCAAAGTAGAGAATTAGATGGTCCATAGGCACATGAAAAGATGTCCCACATGATTAATTATTAAGGAAATGTAAATTAAAACCACAATGACTTATCACCTCACATGAGTTAGGGTTGCCAATATCCAAAAGACAAGAAACAACAAATGCTGGTGAGGATGCAGAGAAAGGGGAACCCTCCTACACTGCTGATGGGAATACAAACTAGTTCAACCATTGTGGAAAGCAATATGGAGGTTCCTCAAAAAACTAAAAATAGAAATACCATTTGACCTGGGAATTCCACTCCTAGGAATTTACGCAAAGAATACATGTTCTCATATTCAAAAAGACATATGTACCCCTATGTTTATTGCAGCACTATTTACAATAGCCAAGATATGGAAGCAACCTAAGTGTCCATCAGTAGATGGATGGATAAAGAAAATGTGGTACATATACACAATGGAATACTATTCAGCCATAAGAAAGAAACAAATCCCACCTTTTGCAAGAACATGAATGGAGCTACAGGGCATTGTGCTCAGTGAAATAAGCAACAAGGTTAAAAACAAGTACCAAATGATTTCCCTCATTTGTGGAGTATAACAATGAAGCAAACCTGAAGGAACAAAACAGCAGCAGACTCACAGACTCCAAGAAATGACTAGCAGTTACCAAAGGGAAATGGTTGGGGATGGTGGGTGGGGAAGGATGGAGAAGGGGATTAAGGGGTATTATATTTGGCACACAATATAGATAAGTCATGGAGAAAGCAGTATAGGACCGAGAAGATAAGTAGTGACTCTACAGCATCTTGCTCTGCTGATGGACATTTATTCCAATGGGATGGGGAGGACTTGATAATATGAGTGATTGCTGAAATCAGTGTTGCTCACGTGAAACCTTCATCAGACTATATATCAATGATACCTCAATTTAAAAACCAAAAAGAATTCAGGAAAAAATTTCATTTCCTATTAAATCCTTAAACTGATTTAAAATGTAGGATCTATTCTGAACTCTGAATTCTAGTGCATTTGTCTATATGTCTGTCACATATAGTTGACTACTGTACCTTTCTAGGAGGTTTTAAATAAGAAAGTATATTCTCTAATCTTGAATTTTCTTCTAATTTTTCCCTGACTATTCTGGGTCCTTTGAACTTTTACATTAAAACAAATGGAACACAGACATATCCATGGATTAATAATGTTATTGGTTTATCAATTTTTACAAGAAATCCAAGTGGAATTAACTGAATATGTAAATCAATGTGGGAAATGTTGCCATCTTAAAAGCATTATAATTTCTGAATTCAAGAATTTGTGATTTTACCCCTTTTCCCAGTCTTTTTAATTTCTGTCAACAATTTCTTATATTTTTCTGAGTATAAAATTTATACTTGTTTGGTTAAAATTTTTAATTAAAAATTTATAATTTTTCTGTTGTAAATTGAATGGTATTTTTAATTTCATTTTCTAATTTTCATTGGTAGTGAGTATAAATCCCTTTATTTTTTTGTATGTTAATTATGTACTGTGAATGCTTTCTGGATCCCATTTCAAAGATCATGCAATTTTAAAATAGAGATAATTTTACTATTTATTTTAAAAATCAGCACTACAAAAATTGTATATAATGGCTTATCTTAGGCAAAAAATTTGCTGTAACTAATATATTGACATATGAAATGTACACATAAATACACATATATGTATATAAGAGCAATTCCTTCTAATATTGAAAAGTTCTTTAATGTGATTAACATTATATTCAGTAAATATTAACCTTCCCTAAAGATAGCTTGTGCCTTTTGTCTTGAGAACCTGGAAGGTAACTGCTAAGACCTTCCACCTTCCTGTCCTTAAAGCATATTGTTAACATAAAATCCTTAAGACATGCCTGGTCATCTATTCAAATATTTTTATTTATGGCAGGAACTTTGAACCACACAGTAGCATATCCACATATAAAAGATCTACAGGCTAAGGTAAATCACACAGGTAGTTATTCATACCTACATGTCTCACCTGAAATAAATCTTTGGAAACCAAAGCTTTGGTGATCTCACCTTGTTGAAAATATTTCATGTGTACTAATGTTATTTCATAATATAAGCTTTTCATACTATATATTTCATATAAAATATTTCATTTAAGATATTGTTTCTGGGATCATAAGTTATGTAAATTTGTACCTGAAGCACTGCTCGGCTCTTGCCTATGTGTCTCTTCTTTTTAATGGGCTCATTTTAATCTGTATCTTCACATTTTGATAAACGTTAATGAGTATAATGGCTTTTTGGAATTATGTGCATCCTTCCATTGACTAGATGAACCTGAAGGTTATTTTGGGGAGTTGGTGTCAGAAGTAGGATTTCCCTGAACCTCTCTGACTCACTGAAACATGGTCAAAGAATGGTGTAGGCAAAGGAAGGCTGTAAGCGCCACTGTTGATGAAATTTAATGCCTTCATGACCACTTTGTCTCCCATTCCAGCTGACATGTGATCATTTATAGATGTAAAAGTTACAAATAAAATTTAGAAGTTATAGATGCAATCCTATCATACAAAAAAATAAAAATATCAAGAAGCTGTATATTATACAATGCCATGGTTACTGTTGTCTCTAGTAGCTAACATGAAAATAAAGAAGAATGTATACATTAGGATGTTTGGGACCAATCTTGGATGTATCCAGTATGAATTATAGCTTGTAGTCACAAGTCACCACCCAAAGGACTCATCCTGGAAGAGTATAAATATTTAGTTACTTAGAAATGGAATGAATAAATTGATCATTGACTGATTCAAAACAAAGGATTTAAATTAAAGCTTTATTGTAATTACAGGTTGGATGGAATGATAGGAGACTCTGCTTGTCTTCTAACATTGGAAAGTCACAAACAAATCTGCTATATTTACTCCGAAATGAAAGAATTAAAAAATATAAAAGAAAAAGGTATTAATAAGAAACCTGACATCAAATCACTTGGGCAATGATTCTTCAAAAATTTAAGATAATGACTTATGAAAAGGTCACTCTCCCTTGATGAGGCACTGGCTTGGCACCCAAGGTCTTATATACATGGGCAAATTGGCTAAGGGTTGGAGAAAAATCTTTTCTGAAGATGCATGATATGTGATCACAGTTTGCTCTGAATCCAAGACCTTCTAGCGAAATCCTCATGGTGACTGCATTTAGGTGGTGAGAGTGTTGTAATACAATGACTGATAGGATTACGGTGAAAGTGGATGAAATTGGAATATTTGAAAGACTTTATATAAAGTGGTTGTGTTTCCTTTATGTGAGTGTATTACGGAAATGAGCATTTTCAGCTACTGTTGACCAAACATGCTGACTGGGACCCTGTACAACTGCTAGAACCCACCAAGACTGTTATGTGAATGAGTAAGGAAGCTGTTGAAAGAAAAGACCACCATTTTAGTTAATGGAAAGTAAGAAGAAGAGTGTCTAGACAGTTTATTTGGATTTTGGATGGTACAAGTTGTACATCTTTGAATACTGTCAGATACTATCAACAAAACTATACAGAAGAAGGCTACATGTGAGTGTGAAGCAGAACAAAGGTGAACTATACCTCAAAAGCACAATGTTGGCCTTCTTCATTTTGAGGATGGGTCCCTGTGATATACCCACATCTGCAAAACATACTCTGCAGATTGCACCTTATGAAAAATGCATGTGGGCACAAACCAGCAACCATTGGAATATGAACTAGAAAATGTTCATTTAAGGGACAATAACTGGCTGGCCCATGGACTTTGATGAGAAAATCTCTCGATGACTGAAGATCATAAAAACAAATGCTGAAAATTAACATAGTCATAATGTCTAGGGTGATGGTAGAGAAATACGCAGCAGGGCATTTTCCTGGTGAGTTCCATGGTAAATGGAAATTGTTCTGCAAGAACCTGTCAATCGGAGAATAAAAGTACTCATCATATTCACAAATAGATGATATCATTGCCTCTAGGGACAACTATGGAACATCTAATGAGCTACTGAGTCCTGTTATCAATGGACAGTACCCTTCAAATATTTCTGCATTGATAAGAATGATAATTACTTTATGCTGGCTAATGATGTGGTAGCACCTGGTTTAGAGGTTGTACATGGATTTAGGGTCTGGTAGTATTATGATTCAGAAGAACAATGGAAAACTAGACTACTATAGAATGCCCATATTGAAATTGTCCTTATGGAGATTTTTCTTCAATGTCTCTCTTCAAATGGGAATTTAAGGGGTGTATTAACGAAGAACATGTACATGTGCACGAGTAGGATCAATTCCAATATGGATGCTGTTTAGGAATATCAGGCGTGATGCTGATACTCTCACTTGAGGTGACCACCAGGGTCATAGAATGTCTACACAAGGGGATCTGTATCAGTGTGGATTGGGCAGATGGTCACCATATTTTTCTCATCATTTCTTAGATATATAATGCCAACAATTCTGTTGTGTATCCCAGGGAGGAAGAATATAGATGTCACGGGGAAGATCCCTGGCAAAGAAGATACTGCACAAAGATGCCACTCTGAACAAATTCTGGAGGCTGGGAGATGACAGATGGGACCTGCCAGGTATGGAAACTTGTTTTGGATGTGGCTTTGCATACTCAGTGCTAGACGCAAATGCCCAGGTTGGAACAGAAGATGCTGTAGCAGCAATGGTGTGAATAGGTCGTATCAAATGAACACATCATGTTGTGTATCATCTTCAGAGTAATTGTTTGATAGACAATTGAAATGCTCAGTTGAAGCACTGGTTTTATGAATCTAGGGAAACAGAGGCATGCAGAGAATTCCACACTCATTTGCAGGTTTGTGCTCACATTCAACATAAGAAGCAAGCAAGGATCTCCACTAGATAGATTCCTTCATTTTACTGAGACATTTGTGGAACAGTGTGGAAAGTAAGCTGGCATGATTGTTTAATTCTTCCTATACATCCTCAAATTTCCTTCTTCCACACCTCACCTAAAATTTTCTCTTTCCATCTGATGCAGTGGTACCAAAATTAGGGCTACACATGTGGGTGCCAGAGAAAAGAATATCCTTAATAACTAAAATTTAACTATAATTTTAAAACTCCACGTTAGATTTCCTAAGTGCATGGTGGGGTGGTTAAACCCCCACCCCTCTGGCAATGTTGAAATTGAAAGTAAATGCAGTTACATTCCCTGTTGAATGAGATAGCCATGAATTCTCTCCCTATGGAAGCCTATCCCAGTTAAATGAGAATGGGCTGAGGAGGAAGAACTAGCTAAACTAGCATTCCTGCCAGCATCCTATTCAGAAAGTTTTCTGAAATTGAAATCTGAAATGTTGCAAAGGTAAAAATGTTAGAGAAAAAAAGATAAATGGATAGAATTAGAAATTGTAGTTGAGGAAACGTGAATAAAAAGTTTCTATAATGAGGAAATGCAGTATTTTATTTGTAATATATTAAAAGCTGAGAAAAAGAGGTAATGCTGTATTTTACCTTAATTGCCCTTGATGCTCTAGGATGAACCCATGTGATATTGTGGCTTTTGTAACCTGGGACATTAGAACTAAGGCCTGCAATCCTAAATGACATTGCTCTGGAAGGAAGCCATTTTGGTCCTTTGTTATGATGATGCACTTCATCAAGTGTTTAGGTAGATTAGATAAAACCTAAGACCTCCTAAACATGCAATGTTATGGAAAATGTAAGGACTGAGCAAGAACTCTATTTGTAGATAATCATCAGCTATTTTCTTTGAAAAATATTTGCATACAAATTTATAAGTTACAAATAGTGGTACCTCAATGAAGGAAAAGAGATACCAAATTAGAAAAAGCTATTAAAATATATGAATTGATTTTTTATGATATATTAGCTATCTGAAAATATATCCCTACCCTACACTAGTTTCTCCACATACTATCAATATTCATTCTGAAACTATCACCCTGTTAAATAAATGCTGCATCAAATTCAGATGCTCAGATATACGATTATTTTGCGCTAAGAGTGTCTTGACTTATAAGGGAATAAGGCATAGCATGTGTAATAAACAATTTACTTTGGTTAAAATGAAGGACTCACCTTGTCCAAAGAAAATTGTAGTCATCATCTACTAATCACTGAGAGGTAGCCTTTAATTCCTTGGATTGTCCTTCCTAATAGGACTATATTGGTTTGCCTGGGACATGGAACACATCAGTGAGTGTACTGTGACCAAACAGCGGGGGACTTGGGCCACGCAGTATCAGTTCCTATAATCCTATAAGTAGGACTCAATCATTTGTGAATCTATGTCTCTGGAGAGTATTGAAAAACCACTTCTCAGTTTTTTTCTCCACTCGTAAGTGGAACAGAATGGCCAGAGTGTGCTGGAGTAGGGTATTTCACTCCCCCAAGCCTGTTAAGTTCTGATGATACCCCACTTGTTTAGGGTCTGGTTAACTAGTGTTTCACAAGGGCAGGCCTTGTTAAGAATTACAGGGTGTTCTGTTTATTTCTAGATGGTTGCTTACTTCCCTCCCTTCATGATACCTTTTATAGATACAGTAATTAGTCTTACAATTTACATTAATATTCATGCTTTATTCCATGTAGGGGTGTTGATCTTAATGTTAGGAGACAGAAATTTTGAAATGTCATGGAGTCACCACTAGCCTAGAAACAATTTCTATGAATGGGTGCTCTCTCAAGCTTTACAAAACCCATATTGTAAGGAAGCCTCTATAAATAGACTATTATTGGCCTAATTAATCTCAATGGACTAAACAAAACGTCTACAGGAAACAAGGTGTTGATAGGCTTTCAGAAAGCTATGATTACTAGTTCCCTTGAGGCTTGTCAGAAGTACAACTTTGCCCTCCAGAGACGGTCACCAAATAATTCAGAGAAGTCCAGTGCCTATTTCTCCATATGGTTTATGATAAACATATAGCTCTGTGAAAGGACTTTCTGGATCATGTTCATAGAAGAACAACTTAATGGTATTGGACTTGACATCAGTGTGTCTGCCTGAGTGATGTGCAAAATAGAAAGCTCCTATATCTGTCCTCAGGTATGACTGTGATCTTATTGCTCATTTTTTTATGGGGATATAATTTTATTTTTGTATCTCATTTAAGAAAACTATAAAATCTCCAATGTATAGTAATAACATTCAATGTCATTACCATTTTTGTGTTTTCCTGTATCCTGAATCTTTCACATTATCAATTACTAAGGACTCTACAATGTATAAATTTATATCAGGTGTCTGTAGAGGTTGACATACTTTCGTTCCACTCTGTAGGTCTAATGGTTGGATCTCATAAAGAAACTGACACCAGTTGACTTAACAGAGGAAAACACATACACATTTATTAATATTTAAAATTTAAATGCAGACAGGTATCACAGAAAAATGTCAACACCCAAAAAAATGCTGGTATTTGAGAGCTTTTATGCCATCTCTTCATAAGCATCTTTAACTTCAGTAAACCAGTGTATATGAAAATCTTATAACATATGAGGATCATTTAGCTCTGTTTCCATTTTTTTAACATCATGTTTTCACTTTATGCATCAACTACAGGTCCCTGCAGCATGCCGGAAGGTGCAGAGAACCCAACCATCTTCACAGAATCCCTCCTCATGGACATCTCCAGTTCCAGGGAGCTCCAAGTATTGCAAGGTTTAATATTTTAGTGATTGATATGCATGCCCTGGCTGGAAATCTTGTGACCTTCACTGTCATTGTGATGAATCCATGTCTTCATTTCCTTATTTACTGCTTTTTAGGCAATTTATCTCTGTTAGACTTTGGTTATGTCTCAGTTACTCTTTCCAAATCCATCATAAATTCCCTCATGTGTAGTAAACTGATTTCTCTCATGGAATGTGCTGCTCAGAGTTTCTTATTTATAATATTTGGTTCCACAGATTTCTTCTTCCTTGTGGTCGTGTCCTATGACCGCTATGTTGCCATTTTCCTCCCTCTGCACTATGGACTCATCATGACCCCACATCAGTGCACATAGGCAGCAGGTGTCTCATGGGCAGGTGGGCTGGCCTATTCTGCTGTCCACACAGGGACCGTGTTCAGGCTCCCCTTCATAAAGTCCAGTGTGATTCACCAATTTTTCTGTGACGTCCCTCAAGTCCTCAGCATCTCATCTCATGATGTGCAGTTTTCTGAGTCGGTGGCCCTGGCTCTGAGCATCCGCATTATCTTATTCTGCTTTGTCATCTTATTCACCTCATATGTTCACATCTTTTCAACTGTGCTCCACATGTGTTCTGTGGAAGCCTGGAACAAAGCCTTGGCAACCTGTATCCCCCAGATCACTACTTTCATTCTGTTTGTAATTTCTGGATTGTTTGCTGACCCAATTGTATTGGGTCCTGTTGAGACAGGGACCCTGTAGTCAGAGTAGGGTGAGAGGCTCCAGGAAAAGGAGGATGGAATATTTACAGTCAGAGCAATGTGACAATGGGCAAAGAAGTCCCTGTTGAAACTCTATGTTAAACATTAAGTTCTGGAACCATTCTTCAGTGAGGTCCGTTACTATTCCACAGATGGGGAAGAGTGGCACATGTTCAGTTATGCTAATCTTTTGTAGCCATGTGTAATATTCACTTTAACATACTAAAAGGCCCAGGCCTATGTGCTGTCTTTCCTCCTTCAGATTTGAGGAAGTGATTTTGCTAACTGAGCAGCTAACTTAGCTGCAGACCCAGCAGTAGGCAACGTGGTAAAAGGCAGGAAGAATTTCATCTTAAAGATAAGATTGCATTTTAATACCCAGAAAGTTCAAGAGGCAGGATTCTTTAACAAATAGACAATAACTCAGCCCACCTTGGGGGCTGGGTGGGGAGCCTTTTGATGTGCTCCCAGACCAAGGCGCCAGTGTCCTAGAGAGAAATCAAGACAGGAAATTAATTACGCTAAGTTAATCTTTAATATTAAGGGACCACTTAACAAGTCCACACCCCAAAGATTTTTTCCATGTTCTTGAAAAATCCTCAACTGCCTATAAAACCCTTAGACAACGCACCAACATGGGCTCTGTTGACCCCTCCTGGCGTGAGCCAGGGGCTCTATTCTCTCACTTTATCTCTAAATAATAGCCTGTACCTTGCTCTCCTACCTTGAGTGTTTGTGAAGCTCAATCTTCTGCTTTGTGAACAGGAACCCCGGCATCACTATCTCAAATGAATCAACCATTCAAACTCTGCTCATGGCCATGTTCTCTTCCATGATCCCACCCTTTATAAATCCCTTTATTTTTGGCCTGAGGAACAGGGAGATAAGGAATGCTCTAGGCAGTATGTTCAAAAGCATCTCAATTGCAATTAAAAAGGTATTTTTTTTGACTTGGAGAATTATTTCAGAAATCAAAGTGGATAAAAAGAGTGCCCATAAAAAATTATCCCCAAATTAAGGTAAATTTATTATTTTAGTTATATTATTATTTGGTACAGTAAGGTATATATAAATAGGCTATAGTTAATCAAATGAAGAGAATATTTCCTTGAGCAAATTGAATTATTTATTGTATGCATTGTGCTCTTTTTGAGTGCTAACATTAGTAGTAAAGAGTGAATTTTTCTTTTGTCTCAGCATACTCATTTTGTTATAAATAAACTAAGGCCTGGAAAGATGATTAATTTTCCCCATGTACATGTTGATTTCAGTAGCAGAGGTAGGATTAAAACAGTCCTCTTTAACTCTGAAGTACACCCTAACTCTTCTCTTTTCCAATATGTTGTTGGATTCTCCCAGAGGAGGACGCCGCCCCAAATCACTCACGGAAGGCGTCTCTTGATGCAACAAGCAAGAGGAATTTATTCAGGAACCAGCAAGCTGGGGTCCAAGTGTCAGTCCGATGCAGCAGGTCTCAACAAGGACCCTGAGCAGTCAAAGCCAGAGGTTTTTATAGCATTTTCAAAAGGACAGTATTTTTCCGCAAGTACATAACAGTGTTTCTCCATAGACACATAAATTTTCGGCTGGTGCCACATCCTGGGGGTTTAGCAAGATAAGATCACCCTCAGAATGTTAGGGTGGTTTTAGCAAGATAAGCTTGGTATGTACGATTAACTGAGCAAGGTTAGCTGACTAAAGGCCACAGCTGCCCACCACCTGGTGTTCATGATTAACTTGTTTTTCAAGGCCTTACCTAGTTCCAGTTTTTCTTTCTAAGTCACATACTCAGAAAATGGCTTCTAGGCCCTTAAGATGGCTATGCTTATGCTAACCTATTTCTATTCTTACAATGTAATATAATCTTATTGCTTATTTTTCCATATTTGTACAAAAAGTGTATTTAAATATATATATATTTGCACAAAAATAAAAACCTACACTTATAAACAGGTCCAATCATATCATTAAAATACACAATATAAAGTCTGTTTCATAGTTTCAATGAATAAGCCAGCAAGCCATAGGAAGGAAAGGATGATTTATACAGCACAGGAGGAACTCAGAAGCAACTGCCTTGCATCCATAAAACAGATGGAGATAATCTATAAGTTCATTTTTTAAAAACTATAATCTAATCATTTAGAAAAACAAAGAGTAAGAAGATGGCCATTAGGTTGCTGCCTCCAGCCATTGGTATTCCTGTCCAGGGTATATAGATGGATGAGGTACAGGGAATGCAAAAGTTGTCCCAGGAGAAGCTAGTAATGATGCAGAGAGGATACAAAAACACTGATTTAGACACACCATTGTTTTAAATACTCTTAAAAACTTCACAGGCATGTACTGCTTATATAATGTTTTATTCAGTGTATAGTTGAATAGCATTATTCAAGGAATGGCACATGAATTTACTCTTAAGATAAAAAGCTGTTTCTATTTCCATGATGTTCAAATATACAGATAACAATAGTCTACTGTAAGAATGAAATCTTTCATTGAACAACGTATGACAGACATGATTCAAGGCCCTGATTGATTAAATTCACAAGCAGTTCTACATCAAATATAATTGTTGCATAAGAAGTCATGTTTTTTTTAGTTGTCATGAAAATGTTTTACTGATTTTTAATAATAAAGATGGAAAGGAATTACACTGAAGTGTTATTTATCTCCATGTTATGCAATGAAGAGAGTTTCTCTGCTTTATAACTGTGATTTATTTGAAAAATTAATAAACTTTTGCATCTATAATCTGACTGTTAGGCAGAAAAATAGATATGAGCAGGGTGGAAAGAGAATTACAGCCATAAAGCCCACTACAAGGGACTCAAAATGTTAGCCAGTTAAAACTAGAAACACAGAAGACTCAGAGTTAATGAGTTAATCAGTTGAACCTCAGAAGGTCAGGAGCAACTCGGCCAGAATATTTGAATAGTCCTCAGGTAAAGAAAAGTAAATGAGCCCAGCCCATGACTTCACTGTGTCAATTAGATCATGCCATTGTAAGATTTACTTTAACCTCCTAAAATTCCCACCTATAAACAGCATAATAAAGACAAGAAGATTCCACCTTAAAGCTGGAACTGCATTTAAAAATCCAAGAAGTTAAGAAGTAAGATTCCTAGCAGATTCTCTAGCAAACAGACAATAACTCAGCCCACCATGAGGCAGGGAAGGCTATGTTGGTTGATAAACTCTTAGACCAGGAAGCTGCTATCCTGGGAGGGAATCAGAGCAGTGAATTTCTTGTGTTAAGTTTGCAGAATTACCCAGAGGACTGATAAGAAACTTAATGTCTCATCAAAGATAAACATCTTGAGACCAATTAGCAAGTCCAGACCCCTACCCCTTTGTAACATTCCTGAAAAATCCTTAAAAGGGCACACCCCCAATCTTTCAGCGCACCTCTCTCCGAGGTCACCCACACTTTTTAAGTGCATAGACTTTTTCCCCATCTTTCAGGGTGTGTCTCTCTCTCAGAAGTATCTCCCCTTTCTCTGAGTGTGCACTTTCTCTCTCCACTCTTTCAAGGCACTCGTCTCTCTGAGGTCACCCACACTTTATAAGTACATAGCTTTAAACATTCTCTCTCCAACCTTTCAGGTCGCCGCTCCTCCATGAGGTCATCTGCACTTTTTCTCTCTTTACATGACTAACTTTAAATAAAACTTTAACTCTGCTTCACTACTGGGTCTCTGCCCTTCAAGTCTTTGCTTTGGCAGAGACAAGAACTGAGGAAAATAAACAGCACCCTCTTAACATGACAATAATTATTTTAACAAAAGGAGGAGTGTGTATAGGAAAATGTGAGTGTGTGTTTAATTGTAATAGATGTTACTATACAATTGATGTCAAACTTTGCTTTTCTTAACTCAAATGATGAAAATATCTGAAAATAAATTGTTTGATTTATTCTAAGTACTACATTGCATCATGTGGCACACATTACATTTCATTTATTTATTTTCTAATTCAGAGTACATAAATAACTGTTATAACCCCAGCTCATCCAACTATAATTCAATAAGTAATCTGTGGGTAAAACTGTCATATTTCCAGAATCTCTCATTTGGCTTTAGTGCATCTGCATATCAATAGGTGTTTCTAAGGGGTGGAGACCATTAATCTAGCTACATATCAGTACATTATTACAAGGGCATGTGAGGGTTAGTCTGGATCAGAGAGGTAGTGTGGGAGCTCTCTTCTGCTGAAGTCTGGTCTAGAGACAAATGGGATGATTGCTTGTAAGAAATAAATGGCTTTCTTAACTTTATTTCTCCCTTTGACTGATTTCAGTTTCAGAGGCATTTTACCCTGGGGATTTACCCCTTGGAGTTACATCTGGAGGTAGTTGGCAGAACCTACAAACCTTAAATCTGTCTAAATGTGTGCAAACCTTGGGTGGGCTGCCTCTAAAGATGGTGGGGAGGCCCCCGTGGCTGCAGCATTAGAGGGTGCAGCTTCACTTGGGAACACCTTATCTGTGGGGCTTCCAATTGGGGAGTCTGTAGTGGGGAACTGGTCTAGGGTAAAGCACCGCCTAGAAGGGTAGGTCCTTCCCCATAATTGGGGAAGGCTGGAGATCCCAGATACTGCAGAATTAGCCCTCCATCAGAGAGGAGACTGCGTAGAGGCCCTGAGCAGTAGCATTTTAGTATCTCTTTTCGTCCACATAGTGGAAAGTGTTATTGAGGAGAGAGAGAGACTTTTGCAGAAGAGGGACACAGATCAGCATCGCTTGGAGGAGCTGGGTGATGACCTGTGGGATGCCCTTAAGGAAGAGAGACAGTTACTGAGAGGACAGGTGATGCTCCTGCAAAACTCCTTAGCAGCATCAGGGGGAGGCAGCAGGAGAGGACACCCTGCAGAAGGTGGTGGGGGATGGGGAGGAAAGTGTGGTGCCTTCAGCTCAAGAGGTGGTGGATGAGGTGTTGGGAGAATATCAGCTCCAAGGTCTGATCTGTTGCTGAGGCCACCAACTGAGGCAGGCAGCAGCTTATCCCATATTAAAGGCTCACCAGGTCATAATTAATAAAGTAAAAACACAACAACTGTGGGCTCCTGAAGGGAAGGAGCCAACACGTCCCGAGGTTTGGAGCACTTTGTGCTCCGCCACTATACCCACAGTGAGCTGGTGGGCATGCGCATCTGTTATCAGCAGAAGCCACTGGAACCTCTGCTTATATGTCTTTTCCATCTCTGGGATATGGGGGTGGAAAACATTGTTATGTTGGGTTCTGAAATGAGTAAACTGGCTTCCCTGATGACTCACTCTCCTCTCTGGTAGTTGTTGCAAAGTGCCCGTAACACCTCAGGGATTAGGGTGCTTTTGGATTGTCTGACAGCAGCCATCAGGTCAGTTTGGCCTAATCGGTGTGATTTACCATATTTAGCCACTAACTGGAAAATGTATGCAGAGGTCCAACAGGTGTTGCAGGAATTGGGCATGAAAAATATCATCTATAATATGGGCCCCCAAGAACCTGATGAGGAGTTCTTCACTATAGGAATGAGAAACCTGGTGCTGCATATAGCTCCACCATCTCTCTTTGGGACCCTAGTGACTATTCTTGCCCCCCACATGTGGCAATCCATGATGCTACTCGTATTTAGCAGATCGTGGGGAAGCTGAAACAATAAGAGCCCAGAAGGAAGTTCAGAGTACGACTGAAAGGAGAGCTGCAGAAGGCCCCGTGAAGGTCTCAAGGACCCAGGTGTGAGTTGATTTGATAAAAGCTGGAATAGTAAAAGAAAAACTTGATGGACAGCCCAATAGAATCTTGCTAGAACTGTGTCACCAATTAAATCCAGAGCAGTAGTTCAAGCTGCTAAGACTCAGGACATGGAAGCCAGAAGCAAAGACCCTTGTCCAGCCTATGTCCCTGCAAGACTTCCTGGGGGGTAGTATTCAGGATTTTCCTGGCCCCTCAACCCCACAGGAAAATGATTGGGTGTTTCAGTTTGACTGAGTGGAGGTCAAGGCCACCACCTTGTAGGACATGGTGGCAACAATAGGCCACGTGTAGAATTAGCAATTCACTATTCCCCTATGAATACACAACACGCTCTGGTGTGGAGGAAACAGGAGCTGAGTGTTCTTTAATTTATGGCAACCCTGAACATTTTCCTGGGACCCCTGCTGTGACAGATGCCTATGGGGTAAGGCAATTAGACTGAAGAAAGCCCAAATCCCATTGGGGATAGGATGTTTACCCCTAAAGGAGTATACTGTGTACATTTCTCCCATCCCTGAATATATTTTGGGGGTGGATATAATGCAGGGCCTGTGGTTACAGACCATTGCAGGTGAATTCAGACTAAGGGTACATGTAGTAAAGAAAGTTCTGAGGGGACATGTTAAGCTTCCACCCATAGCTCTGCCTATACCTTAGGGAGGGACAAATATTAAGCAGTATAAATTGCTGGAGGGGCACATGGAAATTGGAAAAACTCTGCAGTAGTTGGAGAAGGTGATCATCATAAAGCCCACTCATAGTCCTTTTCTCCCCAGTGTGGCCAATGAAAAAGCCAGACAGTCCTGGCATATGACTTTGGACTATAGGGAATTGAACAAAGTCACACCCCCTTTGCATGCTGCTGTCCCCTCTATAGCAGTCCTTATGGACACATGAAGTCATGAACTGGGGATTTCTCACTATGTAGTAGACCCTGCTAATGCTTTCTTCTCTATTGACATAGCACAGGAAAGTCAGGAACAGTTTGCCTTCATGTAGGAAGGCTGGCAGTGGACATTCACTGTCCTTCCACAGGGATACCTCCACAGTCCCACCATCTGTCATGGACCTGTAGCCCAGGACTTGGCCACATGGAAGAAACCACAAACAGTGCAGGTGTATCACTACATTGATGATATTATGCTCATGCTTTATTCTCTTTCAAATTGAGAAGAAGCAGTACCTAGACTGTGCCAACATCTATAGGAGAAAGGATGGACTGTGAACAGCATTAAGATTCAGGGACCTGGTTTGTATGTAAAATTCTTGGGGGTAGTTGAGTTGGATAAAACTAAAGTTATTCCTGAAATAGTCCTAGACAAGGTCCAGACTTTCCCTACCCCTATCACCATGGTGGTCTTTCAAGAGTTTTTGGGTCTTTTAGGCTACTGGAGAGTATTTATCCCACACTTGGCACAAATTGTGAAGACTTCATACAGGTTGGTATGAAAGGGCATCCGGTCGGACTGGGATGAGACATGTGCAGCTGCTTTTACTACTGCTAAGTGAGCAGTCAAGGCTGTTCAGGCCTTCAGTGTAATTTACCCATCACAGCCCAGTGAGCTAGATGTTCATGTAACCAAAGATGGTTATGGATGGGGTCTTTGGTAGCAGCTTCAATGGACAAAACAACCCACTGGATTCTGGTCACAACTGTGGAAAAGAGCAGAGGTCCGGTACACCTTGGTAGAGAAGCAACGGCCTGCTGTGTACCACACCTTGCTGGCTATGGAGCCCATCACCAGAACATCTTGAAGATAATGACCACCTATCCCACTGAGGGGTAGGTGCAAGACGACCAAAAGGCCATGGAGTGGTGTGGCATAGATCCCTATACTGGCCAAATGGGCACATATTTACAGCAGCATAACACCTGTTCTACTAGCCCCTTAAGTGGAGAACTTCAATACATACTAGTGTCAGTGATATATACCAGTGGAAAGCAGGAAGAACTTGCTTTTGAGCCATTGGTAGCAGAGAGTCCTTACCAGGAGGGAAAGCCCCTACATATACTTGGTATACAGATGGCTTCAGTTGTGTGCAGCCCCCAAAGTGGAGGGCTGTGGCTTTCCCTCCTAACACCGAGACAATATGGATGGAGGATGGAGGGGGGAAGAGCAGTCAATGGGCTGAGTTGCAGGCAATATGGCTCATGATCCCCCAGGAGACCTCCCCTGTAGTTGCCTGCACTGACAGCTGGGCTATTTATCGGGGCTTGACCCTATGGCTACCGACATGGTACCATGTCAACTGGATGGTTGGTCACCAGCCCCTTTGGGGGTAAGAGTTCTGGCAAAACCTGTGGGCCTCTGGTCAGACTAACACTGTTACTGTATAACATGTGACTGGCCATTTGCCTTTGGCATCCCCAGGGAATGATGAAGCAGGCACACTGGCCCAGGTGTGCTGTTTAGAAGGAAAGCATGCCTCTGAGTAACCCAATGATTACATGAGCATTTGTTGCAAGTGTGTAAAAGACAATGTGGGCTGTATCCCATCATTGGGGCTTGCTGTTAACCTTTGAAGAAGTCAGCAGAGCCCAGACGGAGTGCCTTGTGTGTTCTAAGAGGACACTGATTCCTGCAGCATCATGGGATAATAGTAAAGGGGCTGATACCCCTTGCCTGGTTGCAGATAGAGTATATTGGGCCTCTGCCCATAACAGAAGGTATGCCATGATTTGTGTGGATACAGCTACTGGCCTATTGGTTGCTTTTCTTGCATGTGGTACAAATCAGCAAACCCTCAAGAGGGGTCTAGATCATCTCTTTGCAGCCTATGGCCGGCCACAGGTCATTGAGTGATCAAGCATGTACTTTATTGCACAAGCATTACAAGGATGGGTGCAGCAATTAGGAGTGAAGTGGAAATTTCATGTACCATATAACTCTCCTGGGGAAAGCATGATAGAGAGGTACAATGCTTTATTGAAATCTGGCCTGAAATGAGATACCAATAGTCTATTGGGCTGGTCAGTTCAATTACGGACAGTTCTATGGTATTTGAATGAGAAACCCTGAAAAGGATCTTTGAGCCTTGTAGATATGCTAAAATACATTGTTGGGTCTCCTATACACCCGCATGTGCTAACCAAAGAGGAATTATTGAAGCCGGAATATGGCCAACAGAGTAACAACCTCCTGCCAGCCACAACTGCAGTAAGCCCTTTAGACACTGTTGAATGGACATGGCCCTGGACATTTTGCCACATGGACAAAAGATGGCTGGCCTTTGGCACCTTGAGGAAAAGGCCTTGAAGCTGGCCTCATGTGTATTCCTGGAGGAACAGCCGAGTGGCCCCCCAAAGATCACAGTAGTGTATGAAATAAATCTGGGAGGTAAAAGAATATTACTGGGAAATTTTGTTTTATCTTTATGGCCAGTGCATGTACCGCCCACAGCCCTACAGAATGACCCACCTGTAACTCCCACAGGGAGAGGGGTGAAAGTCTGGTATACTAGGCCAGGATGAGATTCCATTCATGCCACTGTCCTATCACAGGATGACTCCCTTTCATTCATCCTATGTGATGGAGCAGAGTTGTCTATGCTGGTGTCATTTAAAACATGAATCTAATCACCCTTAAGCTTATTTTCTTATACAGTCTTATGGCCTGAATGTGCCCCTTGGCTGCAGGTGTGGCATGATGATTGCTCTGAATTACCTGTTCAGCTTCTTACTGCCTGTGGAGTGGTGAGCTTTGGACCTAATCTGCCTAGGACTTTGAACCTAGCTGAAGCCTCCAAATGAGGATTATCATGATTTTATTGCCTTTGTTATTTTATATTCATGGCATCCTTGCAATGCTCAAGTTTTCTTGAACAGGGCCATTGCAGAAAATCGGGACTGTGTACA
Source organism: Manis javanica (assembly GCF_040802235.1). Taxonomy (NCBI): domain Eukaryota; kingdom Metazoa; phylum Chordata; class Mammalia; order Pholidota; family Manidae; genus Manis; species Manis javanica. Next base: position 64,497,221 of record NC_133169.1, on the reverse strand, counting down.
TTGTGAGGTAAGATTTCTGGTGTGGTGGGCTGTGGATAAAATTGTAATATTTCCAGAATCTCTCATCTGGTTTTGATGCATCTGCATATCAATAGGTGTTTCCATGGGGTGGAGATTAGTAGTCCATCTTCCTATCAATAGGTAATTACAAGGGTGTGAGAGGGTTTATTTGGACTGGGAAGCTTTTGTGAGCTTTTTTCTGCTGCAGCCTGGACAAGAGAGAGATGGGATGACTGCCTGCAAGAAATAAATAGGTCTCTTACCTTAATTTCTCCCTTTGACTAATTTTGGTTTCAGAGGTATTTTGCCCCAGGACTATCCCTCTTGGACTTGCACTCCCATGTCTCTCACCCACAGTATCCCTAATAGCATGTTATTGAGAACTCCTCGTAATTACATCTTCCTAATGGCAAGCAACAATTTAGATATGATTTTTGACAACACATCTTATATTTTTACTGTGACTTCCATGGCTTGGTATATGTTCTTCATTAGTCATTATAAAGTGACTAAATTCAATATTTCACACGTGGTTATATTAAAAAGTCCCAGGTTTGTTTGCTCCTAAATTTGACACAACCCTGGGAAGGGTCTAATGGTCTTGCTAAATTAACTCCTGCCATATCTAAATGGAGACCCAAGAGATTTAGTGGATGGTGCTTTGTCTTCTTCATTACTGCAGTCATTATTTTAGCTACTGCCTCTGTACCAGCAGTGTCTCCTACCGAATCTATTCACCTGGCTAAGGTAGTGTAACTGCAGGGGAAAATATTTTCCCAGCCTGGGGCAAAATAGCTTTGAACAGAAATCAGTCACAGGGAGAAATGAAATGGGAGGAACCTCTCTATTAATTACACACAGTTGTTCACTTCTACTTACCCATGTCTCTCACAACCTGGTTGCAAAATGGACCCCACCAAACCTCTCTAGTCACATATTCTCTGCTGCCTTTGTAATTACCTATCAATGTGGAGAAGGCCAGGTGAGAGATTCTGGAAATATTGCAATTTTACCTACAGGGATTTAACCATGTTATGATTAACATCACTTGAGCAATGATAACACAAACAAAAATTGATAAGGGCATTATGCAGAGGCTGCAGACTATGGAGGCTGCTCTTGAGTGTCTAGTGTCTTGGGGACCAAAAACATGCTCAATTGATCAACAACACATGCAATGCTATTGATAACACGACAAAGTCTGTGTCAGCTCATTGCCGTATAATCAATCCCAGCACTCATGGGACCTTGTAAATCAACACTTGCAAGGAGCCTTTTCCTCTAATCTTCAGATGGAAATTAATACTCTCTCTACTCAATTACATCAACAATTACTTGACATCTAACCAGAAACACAAATACAGGTTGAACAAGATTTATCCAGTGTCATGAAATAACCCAACAAAATGTTTCCATAGCATTAATTGATGTATTGGGTCATTGTAGCTCTTGGTCTGTTAATCTTTTTCATTATTTTCATAGCCTTATGAATGATTTGTATTTTAATGACTGACGCCAAGCATCAGGAACAACAGCTGGTTATGTTCCTATTTTCTGAGAAGTCTGAAGGATATTAAAATCAAAAACGGGGATATGTGGGGAACCACATGGCTCTGTCCTGGATTGGAAAGCTGTAGGGCCACCTGGCAAAGAAGAACACTGCTTCGTCATCATGTTAGAAACAGCACAATATGCTTCGCTTACCTATTCACTGGTGCATAGGATTTTACTTTCCTTCAAAGTTGTAGAAATGGCTATACTTGACTGCCTGCATGTTCCCTAGAGCATCCTATTTGACACGTAGCCTCCTGACATACCATACATTGCTTTTGTAAATGTAGGCTTAATAAATAGGAGAGCTTGAGAGCAGTTCGGGGAGACTTCCCTTAGCCTCCCTCTCACCTCTCCTGACTCTCCTGTCTTGAGTAGTTCTTTCTGCCACCGCTGACTATGTGGGACAAAGCCCACAGGCAGAGTATTCTGCACTTCAAAATTTACTAAATGAGTAGATCTCAGGTAATGTTCCTCCCACACACACGCTCCTGCACAAACACACATAAGAACACAAGGAAACTCTGGGAGATGTTGGCTGTACCCGTTACCTTAGTCCTTATGATGGTATGACAGCTATTTGCATATGTCCAAACATGTCAATTGAATATGCTAAATATGCAGTTTCTGTATATCAGTTATGCCTAAATGAAACTGTTGAAATACATAAAATGTAGCAAAAATAAAGAAATGAAGTTTTTAAAGCCATCATCCTTCGTCCCAAAACAAAAGTATTAGGGCATTGAAGCTTTGGAGATCTAATTTTATTAATTTAGCTAACTTATTAAGCTCTAAACAGTGAAAATTACCTTAGCTTAGTTTTTATCCATGTTTTTACTTCTCAGACTAATCTACTTATTTTACTGTTTCTTAAAACTTATTACTGTTTTGAAGTAGTGCATGCCCTCTTCATGACATCTTTCCTCACTGGAGAGATAGAATACCACTTTGGGTTTGTGACAATAAAATGTAGAACATTTACTTTTTCCCCCACTCTGGACTTACCTCAAAGTCTTTCTACTCAAATATTGATGATATCATCTCAAAATCAGTCAGGATTCTTTCTTTACTATCCTTCAAAAGCAGTAATGGAGCAGAGAGTAATTCTAAGCTTTAGGTTAGAATCTTACATTTTGTTTTAATGGACATTTTCCTGTTGTATTCTGTGTCTTGTGATCTTCAAACTTATCATAGTTTATTTACTATTAATGTTGGTGACATTGAGGCTGTTTCACACACTTAGTTGTAGATGTGAGAGGTGGATGAATAGATCTTGCTTTATTTCATATTTTCTCACACTCTTAGACATTTATTTTTTGAATGTGATAATTGTATTGATACTAGTTTAATTTCAATATGTTATAATATTTATATATGCATATGCATATAAATAAAACATTATATTATATAGTTTTAATTTTCACTCCAGGTATATTGTTCCTATTATCATGAGGCATTAACTTTGAAATGTTATTAAACCAACACTGACCCAGACCCCATTTTAGAGAAATGTTTTCTCAGGTAGTATAAAAACCTCTAGTCAAAGTTATCTCCTAAAAAAGTCTACTATGAATCTAATTAATCTCACTGGATTGGCCAAAATATCTATGGGTATCATCAAGGTGTTGAAGGCTATCAGCTTTTCAGCCGTCTGCCATTATTAGTTCCTCTGAGGGCGGTAAGATGTATAAGTACCACAGTTCTCTCCAAAAAGAAATCACAATGCAAAACGGACAAACAGTACACACTTCCTCATGTGATTTAGTGTAACGATACAATCTGAGAAAGGGCTCCCAGGATCATGAGTCATAAAATAAAATGAAGGTTAATGGTATTGCACTTTAGTGATTCTGTGAGTGATGCTGGTGTGTGGGAAGACAGACCTCATGTCTAAGCTCTCAGGTTTATCTGTTTTTTCATCGTGTTCAGGTCTTTGTGGGACTGTAGTTTAGATTTTTAAATTCCATTTTACAAATTTCTAAGATGTCCAGTTTGCAGTTATAGCATTTGTTATTAGCATTTTTGTATTTTCCTGTATTTCATTTTATTGATTTCATTCATTTGACTAATATGTACCGCATATTGCTTGGTGATTATAAGGCATGCAACCTTAAAGTCAGTAATCAATTCATAAAAAATATTTTACCATATATTACAATAATTTTTTCTGTATTTTGAGTATAGCATCATCTTACTACATCATCTTCAGACTCGAGGTTACAGAGCATGTGAGTAGACATGGACAATCTCACCATCTTCACAGAATTAGTTCTCATGGATATCTCCAGTTCCTGGGAACTTGAAATCTTGCAAGGTCTCATGTTCTTAGTAATTTACCTAGGTGCCTTGGCTGGAAATCTTCTGACCATTATTATCATTGTGATGCACTCAAGTCTTCACTTTCCTATGTACTTATTTGTAGGTAATTTATCTCAGTTATCATTCCCAAATCGATCATGAATTCTCTAATAGGTAGTAAACTGATTTCTGTCAAAGCATGTGCTGCTCAGACTTTCCTGTATATTTTCTTTGGGTCCACAGAGATCTTCTTCTTTGTGGTGATGTCCTATGACCGCTATGTTGCCATTTGCCATCCTCTGCACTATGGGCTCACCATGACCTCACATCTGTGCACACAGGTGGCAGGTGTCTCATGGGAAGATGGGCTGGTCGGCTCTGCTGTTCACACAGGAACCATGTTCAGGCTTCCCTTCACAGTGTCCAATGTGATTCACCAGTTTTTCTGTGATGTCCCTCAAGTCCTGAGCACCTCATCCCAGGAGGTGCAATTTCCTGAGTGTGTAACTCTTGCTGTAAGTGCTTGCATTGTTTTACTCTGCTCTTTCATCTTATTCAGCTCACACATATTTTCAGCTGTGTTCCAGATGCGTTCTGTGGAAGCCCGGAATAAAGTCCTGTCAACCTGCTCTCCCCAGATAGCTACTTTCATCCTATTTGTAATGTCTGCATTGTTTGCTTACTTGAGCCCCATTTCGCATGTATCAACCATTCAAAACCTTCTTACAGCCATGTTTTATTGCATGGTGCCCCCCTTTGCGAACCCTATTATCTTTAGTCTACGAAATAGGGAAATTAAGAATGCTCTGGGTAGAATGTTTATTAGAATGCTTCGTTTCCCTAAAAGAGTTTGTATGTGTTTGTGATTGGAAACATTATTTTCAATAATCCAAGTGGAAAGTGAGTTCATATTAACCTTTTATCTAAAATTCAAATATAGTTCAAATTTAAGCTACATAATTGTTTAATCGTTCAAATGATTTATAAATAAATTAGTGTATTCAATCATTTGAAATAAATCATGGATTGTGTATAAATAATTTCTTATACTCACTCTTGTTGAAAGATAACATACAGTTGTAAATTTTTGGTCTTACCATCTCCTGATGTAGGTGAATTAAGATGTCAAAAGAAAATCTTTTCCTATGGTAATAATGATATTATTGCAGAAAAACTAAGTTGCCAACATAGTCATAACTATCTGCAATATTGTGCCATAATCTCTTCTTTTTTCAACATTTAATATATTTAGACATACAGGTCTATTGCGTTTTCATAAACGTGAGAGGTAGAATACTGAAATAAAGTTCTGCATTTCAAATACCTATATATGTATATGTCTGTACATATATGCATAAATAAATAGATATAGAACATAAATGCAAATAAATACAAATTTTATATATATATAATATATATGAAAGCTACAGAAATAAACATATAAAGATGTGATGTTTAAATAACTATGTATACATTTGCATTAAATATATAAATATATGTGTATGTGCTTAATTTTATGTAAATATATATATATATATATAAATAATTTGAAGTACATAATTTTGTTTCAGTATATCTACTTATATCTTTGAAAATATAACCTGGGCTTTTTCTGGGCAAGTACAAAGAGAAGTACTTACACCTATAAATGGATTCAATCATATTTATAACATATACACTATAAAATTTTATCAGGGTTCCTGTAACTCAACGACCTGGTGAGCAAAAGGCAGCTGGTAAAATCACCAGTTTGTAAGAGGTTACTGGTTAGTAGACATGAAAATAATGTAGAAGAACAACATGTAATCATATCCAACATAGGAAACAGCTGCTTCTAGTGAAGTTTTAATGCTTAACATAAATATAAATAGTTTAGTAATACAAAGATTAAGAAAAATACAATAAGGTGTCCACATTCATTAATTTACACTCCAATATATACAACTATAATAACAGGAAATAGTGAAGGGCAATGAATCAAAATGTAGATCCAGGAGAAGCTAGTGACTATGCAGATTGGAGAAGAAAACAGACTTTGGCACAAACAGTATGGATCACAGGGATATATATTTTGTTCTCAGTACCATTCAGAACTGCTTATACAATTATTACTGTTTTATAATGTTTAGTTTTGTGTGTGGTTGAATAGTTTTGTTCCAGAAATGATGGGGGTTGTATGTTCAGGAAAAAAAGTATTTGCTAATTCAAAAATGCCTAGATATTAGATAATTTTGGTCTGCTGTAATATTAATCTTTTGTTGAACAAATTATGACAGCTGGCCTTCAGACCTCAATGGGCACTGAAAAAAAATATTTTTCCTTCAAATGCAATTAGTACTGAAGGCTTAATTCTTACTGAATGCCACTATCTGTGTTTATGCATTTCATTAATTCTAACAAATATTGTTGTAATGTAATATCAGTTGTTGGCTTTTGTTTAAATCAAGTGGGTCAGTGAAAACTTTGAACTTAAAACTAAATAAACAAATTTGTACTAATTGCATTGAATTTCTTACCACTCACCACATTTTACCCATTTATTCCATAGTCCATGAATATTTAAATAGTTACAATCCTAAGCATATAAAATATTTCTGTTTTCATAAAAAAATTTTTACATATTTAAACTCCCATCAGCAATTCACCAGCATGGCACTTTTTCCATAACTATGCTAAAATATGGTCCAACCTAGCTTTCTAATTGTTGCTATTTTATATTTATTAAGTTACATGTTATTTTTGTCTTAGTTGCATTTTTCAGATTACTAGAGAATTAGATGTCATAATTGAATAAACGTGCGAATTATCTCACAGATATTAAAAATATTAGTTTTCCCATATGTTTTAGTTGATGTATTAATGAGATAATTAATTTTTTATATACTTGCACATTGTGAAATAATTACCACAATTATGATAATTAACACAGCTATCATCTCACATAATTACCACTTTTTGTGTGTGTCATTGGAAAACAGGATCTTCCTTCTAAGAAAATTTCAAGTGCAGAGTATATTAGTGTTACTTACAGTCACCGTGGTATATATTAGTTCTCCAGAAAACTGGAGTTACAGGCAGGCTCACACTGAAAGCCACACCTTAACTAAACATAGACTCCTTAACTAAACATAGACTCTCAAATGAAAACCACCGTTAAAATCAGCACAGGGATGGGTAGGAAAACCTGAACTGCAATGGTATAATTGCTGGAGACTCAGTTTTGCACTTAGTTTACACAACTCTTAGAGTCACAAACGCCAGGGAACTCAGTCAAAGTGATGTTGTTATCTCATGTCCTCTTGATTTGCAAAACCATGATGATTAATGAGGAGGAGCATCTCTTTAAGTGCCTGCTGGCCATTTGTATTTCTTCTTTTGAGAGAAGGTCTGTTAAGGTCTTCCACCCATTTTTTAATCAGGTTATTTGTGTTGTTGGTGTTGAGGCACAGGATTTCTATGTATATTATGGATGTTAACCCCTTATAGGAGAAATCATTTATGAATATGTTTTCCCATATATTTTCCCATAATGTAGCTTGTCCTTTTTTTCTATGGATGGTGTCCTTTGCTGTACTGAAACTTTTAGTTAGATGTAGTCCCACTTGTTCCTTTTTATATTTTGTTTCTCTTACCTGCGATGTGTCCAGGAAAAAAATTGCTCCTGCATATGTTCAAGAGATTTTGCTTATATTTTCTTTGAAGGGCTTCGTGGATCAATGTAATCATTTAGTACTTTAATTGATTTTCAGTTTATTTTTATGTTTGGAGTTACACAGTAATACAGTTTCATTGTGTTGTATGTAGCTGTCTAGTTTTCACAACAAAAGTTATTGAAGAGACTTACACTCATTGTACTTTCATGGCTACTGTATTATATATTAATTTACCAAAGATTATTTGTGCTCCAGTCTCTTCCATTGATCTCTGGGTGTATTCCTACATGTGTACCATACTGTTTTGTTTAGTGTAGCTTTGTCATATAGCTTGAAATCAGGAAACATACCCTCAGCTTTGTTCTTCTTTCTCAAGAGTGCTTTGACTACTGGAGTCTTTTGTAGCTTCATATGAATTTATGGTTATTTGCACCAGTTCTTTGAAAAATGCCATTGATATTTCGATATTTATTGTATGGAAGCTGTACATGACTTTGCAGACAAAGGGCATTTTGACAGTAATAACTACTCCTATCCATTAGCATGGTATAGATTTCCATTGATTTTTGTCTTCTGCAATTTCACTCGTAAGTATCTTAGAGTTTGCAAAGTAGATGTCTTTCGCCTCCTTAGTTAGGTTTATTTGCAGGAATTTTATTCTCTTGGATGATGCAATTGTAAATGGAATTGTTTTCCTGAATTCACTTTCTGCTATTTCATTGTTAGAATATAGTAATGCAACAGATTTCTGTTTATTAATTTTATATACTGCAACTTTGCTGAATCCAGTTAATTTTCTAATAAATTTTGTTGGAGATTTTGGGGTATTCTATATGTATTATTTCATCTGCAAATAGTGACAGTTTTACTTCATCCATACGAATTTTATGTCTTACCTGTTTATCACTTTATGATTACCTTCTTGAGGACTTCCAACACTTCATTGAATTAAAAGAGAGAGTGGACATTCTTGTCTTGTTCCTGATCTTAGAGGAAAAGCTTTCAAGTTTTCACTACTTAGTATGATGTTAACTTTGGGTTTGCTGCATATGGCATTTATTATGTTGAAGTTTGTTCCCTCTAGAACCATTTTATTGGTAGTTTTTAATGAGTGGATACTGAATTTTTTCAAATGCTCTTTTAGCATCTATTAAGATGATCACGTGGTTTTTATCCATTTTTGTAATGCGGTGTATCACATTGACTGATTTGTGAATATTGCACCATCCTTTTATCTTTGGAATTAATCTGACATGGTCATGGATGGAACTTTTGATATATATTTGAGTATGTTTTGCTAATATATTCTTGAGGATTTTTGTACATATGTTCATCGGGGAGATTGTTTTATTGTTTTATTTTTTGTAGTGTTTTTAACTTGTTTTTTGGTATAATGCTGCTCTCAAAGAATAAGTTTGCATGGTATTCCTTTCTCCTTTACATTTTGCAATACATTTTTTTCTTATCATTAATCTACAATTACATGAAGAACATTATGTTCACTAGGCTCTCCTCTAACCCAAGTCCCCCCCACAATCCACATTATAGTCACTGTCCATCAGCATAGTAAGATGTTGTAGAATCACTATTTGTCTTCTCTGTGTTGCAAAGCCCTTCCCTTTCCCCCACTCCCCACATTATACATGCTAATCATAATACCCCCTTTCTTCTCCCGCTCCCTTATAATTCCCTACCCTCCCATTCTCCCCAGTCTCTTTTCCTTTGGTAAGTGTTTGTCCATTCTTGGGTTCTGTGATTCTACTGTTGTTTTGTTCCTTCAGTTTTACTTTTGTTCTTATACTCCAGAGATGAGTGAAATCATTTGGTATTTGTCTTTCTCTGCTTGGGTTATTTCACTGAGCATAATAACCTCCAGCTCCATTGATGTTGTTGCAAATGGAAGGATTTGTTTTCTTCTTACAGCTGAGTAATATTCCATTGTGTATATGTACCACATCTTCTTTATCCATTAATCTACTGATGGACACATAGATTGCTCCCATTTCTTGGCTCTTGTAAATAAGGCTGTGATAAACATAGGGGGCATCTGTCTTTCTCAAACTGGAGTGCTGCATCCTTAGGGTAAATTCCTAGAAGTGGAATTCCTGGGTCAAATGGAAAGTCTATTTTGAGCATTTTGAGGAACCTTGATATTGCTTTCCACAATGGTTGAACTAAATTACATTCTCACCAGCAGTGTAGAAGGGTTTCCCTTTCTTCACAACCTCGCCAACATTTGTTGTTTGTCTTTTGGATGGTAGCCATCCTTACTGGTGTGAGGTGATATCTCATTGTGGTTTTAGCTTGCATTTCTCTGATAACTAGCGATCTGGAGCATCTTTTCATCTGTCTGTTGGCCATCTGAATTTCTTCTTTGAAGAAGTGTCTGTTCAGCTCCTCTGACCATTTTTTAATTGGATTATTTGCTTTTTGTTTGTTAAGGTGCGTGGGCTCTTTATATATTTTGGATGACAAGCCTTTATCGGATCTGTCATTTTCAAATATATTCTCCCATACTGTAGGGTACGTTTTTGTTCTATTTATGCTGTCCTTTGCGGTACGGAAGCTTTTCAGCTTGATATAGTCCCACTTGTACAGCTTTGCTTTTGTTTTCCTTGCCCGTGGAGATATATTCATGAAGAACTCACTCATGTTTATGTCCAAGAGATTTTTGCCTGTTTCTTTCTAAGAGTTTTATGGTATCATGACTTATATTCAGGTCTTTGATACATTTTGAATTTACTTTTGTGTATGGGGTTAGACAGTGATCCAGTTTCATTCTTTTACATGTAGCTGTCCATTTTTGCCAGCACCATCTGTTGAAGAGACTGTCATTTCCCCAATGTATGTTTATGGCTCCTTTATCGAATATTAATTGACCATATAAGTTTGATTTAATGCCTGGAGTCTCTAATCTGTTCCACTGGTCTGTGGCTCTGTTCTTGTGCCAGTACCAAAGTGTCCTGATTACTATAGCTTTATAGTAGAGCTTGAAGTTGGAGAGTGAGATCCTCGCCACTTTATTCTTCTTTTTCAGAATTGCTTTGGCTATTCAGGGTCTTTGGTGTTTCCATATGTATTTTTGGACTATTTGTTCCAGTTCATTGAATAATGTTGTTGGTAATTTGATAGGGATTGCATCAAATGTGTATATTACTTTGGGCAGGATGGCCATTTTGACACTATGAATTCTTCCTAGCCAAGAGCATGAGATGAGTTTCCATTTGTTAGTGTCCTCTTTAACTTCTCTTAAGAGTGTCTTATAATTTTCAGGGTATAAGTCTTTCACTTCTTTGGTTAGGTTTATTCCTAGGTATTTTATTCTTTTTGATGCAATTGTGAATGGATTTGTTTTCCTGATTTCTCTTTCTATTGGCTCAATGTTAGTGTATAGGAAAGCCACGGACTTCTGTGTGTTAATTTTGTATCCTGCAACTTTACTGTATTCCAATATCAGTTCTAGTAGTTTTTGAGTGGAATCTTTAGGGTTTTTTATGTACAATATCATGTCATCTGCAAATAGTGACAGTTTAACTTTTTCTTTACCATTCTGGATTCCTTGTATTTCTTCCTTTTGTCTAATTGCCATGGCTAGGACTTCCAGTACTATGTTAAATAACAGTGGGGAGAGTGGTCATCCCTGCCTTTTCCTGATCTCAGAGGAAAAGCTTTCAGCTTCTTGCTGTTCAGTATGATGTTGTCTGTGGGTTAATTGTATATGGCCTTTATTATATTGAGGTACTTGCCCTCCATACCCATGTTGCTGAGAGTTTTTATCATGAATGGATGTTGAATTTTGTTGAATGCTCTTTCAGCACCTATGCAGATGACCATTTGGTTTTTGTCTTTCATTTTGTTGATGTGGTGGATGATGTTGATGTATTTTTGAATGTTGTACCATCCTTGAATCCCTGGGATGAATTCCACTTGGTCGTGGTGTATGATCCTTTTGATATATTTTTGAATTCTGTTTGCTAATATTTTATTGAATATTTTTGCATCTGCATTCATCAGGTATATTGGTCTGTAATTTTCTTTTTTGGTGGGGTCTTTGCCTGGTTTTGCTATTAGGTGATGTTGGCTTCATAGAATGAGTTTGGGAGTATTATCTCCTCTTCTATTTTTTGGAATACTTTAAGGAGAATGGGAATTATGTCTTCTCTGTATGTCTGATAAAATTCCGAGGTAAATCCATCTGACCCGGGTGTTTTCTTCTTGCGTAGTTTTTTGATTTCCGCTTCAATTTCTTTGCTGGTAATTTGTTTGTTTAGATTTTGTGTTTCTTCCTTGGTCAGTTTTGGAACATTGTATTTTTCTAGAAAGTTGTCCATTTCTTCTAGGTTTTCCACCTTCTTAGCATATAGGTTTTCTTAGTAGTCTCTAATAATTCTTTGTATTTCTGTTGGGTCTCTCATGATCTTTCCTTTCTCATTTCTGATTGTGTTGATGTGTGTTGATTCTCTTTTTCTCTTAATAAGTCTGGCTTGAGGCTTATCTATTTTGTTTATTTTCTCAAAGAACCAGCTCTTGGTTTCATTGATTTTTTCTATTTGTTTTATTCTTAATTTTTTAAATTTCTTCTCTGATCTTTATTATGCCCCTCCTTCTGCTGACTTTAGGCTTCATTTGTTTTTCTTTTTCCAATTTTGATAATTGTGACATTAGACTATTCATTTGGGTTTATTCTTCCTTCTTCAAGTATGCCTGGATTGCTATATACTTTCCTCTTAAGACTGCTTTCCCTGCGTCCCACAGAAGTTAAGGCTTTGTGTTGTTGTTGTCATTTATTTCTATATGTTGCTGGATCTCCATTTTAATTTGATCATTGATCCATTAACTATTTAGAAGCATGTTGTTAAGCCTCCATGTGTTTGTGAGCCTTTTTGCTTTCTTGGTACAATGTATTTCTAGTTTTATGCCTTTGTGGTCTGAAAAGTTTGTTGTTAGGATTTTAATCTTTTTGAATTTACTGAGGCTCTTTTTGTGGCCTAGTATGTGGTCTATTCTGGAGAATGTTCCATGTGCACTTGAGAAGAATGTGTATCCTGTTGCTTTGGGTTTAGAGTTCTATAAATGTCTATCAGGTCCATCTGTTCTAGTGTGTTGTTCAGTGCCTCTGTGTCCTTACTTATTTTCTGTCTGGTGGATCTGTCCTTTGGAGAGAATGGTGTGTTGAAGTATCCTAAAATGAGTGCATTTCAGTCTAATTCCTCATTTATTTACGTTAGCATTTGTTTCACATATGCTGGTCCTCCTGTGTTGGGTGTGTATATAGTTATAATGGTTATATTCTCTTCTTGGATTGATCTGTTTATCATTATGTAATGTCCTTCTTTATCTCTTGTCATTTTCTTTGTTTTGAAGTCAATTTTGTCTGATACTAGTACTGCAGAACCTGCTTTTTTCTCCCTATTGTTTGCATGAAATATCTTTTTCCATCCCTTGACTTTTAGTCTGTGTATGTCTTTGGGTTTCAGGTGAGTCTCTTGCATGCATCATACAGATGGGTCTTGTTTTTTTATCCATTCAGTGACTCTATGTCTTTTGACTGGTGCATTCGGTCCATTCACATTTAGGGTGATTATCAATAGATATGAGCTTATTGCCATTTCAGGCTTTAGATTCATGGTTACCAAAGTTTCCAGATTACTTTCCTTACTATATAAGAGTCTAACTTCACCTCAGTATGCTGTTACAAACAATCTAAAGGTTCTTTTCTATTTCTTCTCCTTTTTCTTCCTCCTTCATTCTTTATGTATTAGGTATCAAATTCTGTACTTTATGTCTATCCCTTGATAGACTTTGGGGATAGTCAATTTAATTTGGCATTTGCCTCACAATCAGCTGCTCCACCCTCCCTACTGTGATTTTACTACCTCTGGTGACAGCTATTCAACCCTATGAACACTTCCATCTATAGCAGTCCCACCAAAATAGACTGCAGAGATGGTTTATGGGAGGTAAATTCTCTCATCTTTTGCTTATCTGGAAATTCTTTAATCCCTCCTTCAAATTTAAATGATAATATTGCTGGATAAAGTAATCTTGGTTCCAGGCCCTTCTGCTTCATGGCATTTAATACATCATGCCACTCTCTTCTGGACTGTAAGGTTTCTGCTGAGAAGTCTGATGTTTGTCTGACAGGATTTCCTTTATATGTGATCTTATTTCTGCCTCTTGCTGCTTTTAACTGTCTGTCCTTATCTTTGATCTTTCCCATTTTAATTACTATGTGTCTTGCTGTTGTCTTCCCTGGGTCCCTTGTGTTGGGTGATCTGTGGATCTCCATGGCCTGACAGACTATGTCCTTCCCAATACTTGGGAAGTTTTCAGCAACTACCTCCTCAAAGACACTTTATATCCCTTTCTCTCTCTTCCTCTTCTTCTAGTATCCCTATAATGTGAATATTGTTCCGCTTGGATTGGTCACACAGTTCTCTCAATATACTTTCATTTTTGAAGATTCTTTTTCTGTCTGTGCGTCAGCTTCCTTGTATTCCTGTTCTCTAGTTTCTATTTCATTTGTCTCCTCCACTATATCCAACCTACTTTTAATACCCTCCTTCATGTTGTTTAATGATTGGATCTCTGACCTTAATTCATTCCGGAGTTCTTGGATGTCTTTCTGTACCTCCATTAGGATGTTCATAATTTTTATTTTGAACTCCCTTTCAGGAAGAGTCATGAGGTCCTTATCATTTAAATCTTTCTCGGGAGTTGTATTAACAATTTTACTCTGGACAAGGTTCCTTTGGAGTTTCATGTTTGTATATGGCAGCCTCAAGTGTCCAGAAGCTCTATTCTGGAGCTTTTGAGCCCCTGAAGCGAAGTTGGGGGTCACAGAGGGAGCTCTACTGGTGCCTGGGGGTATGAAAGAGCTGTTCCCCACCTCCTAGCTGCTGTGCCTGTCTCCACCTCCTGAGCCAGTGGGCTGGTCACACAGGTATAAGTTTTTGTCCCAGAGCAGCCAGATATGGATCTCTGCTTTCCACAAGCATCCAGAATCCCTGTCTCCCCAGGATCTCTGCCTGTATTACCTTTCCAACCCAGTAGTCATTTGAGTCTCATGAAAGCACCATGAAATGTAGGTTTGTGCTCCCAGAGGAGATCTCATTAGCTAGGTATTCAGCAGCCCCAAGCCTTCCACTCCCACCCTGCTCCATTTTTCTTCCTTCTGCTGGTGAGCTGGGGTAGGGGAGGGACTCAGGTCCCACAGTGCCACAACTCTGGTATGTTACCCCATTCGCTGAAGTCTGCTCATTTCTCCAGGTGTGTCGAGTCTGATGCCATCCTCTTTCCTGCTGCTCTCTCAGGATTAGTTGCACCAATTAAATTTTCTAATTGTATCCAGTTTTAGGAGGACGTCTCTGTCTCTCCTCTCATGCTGCCATCTTTAATGCCCCACCCAAGTGTCCCATTTTGCAATACTTTTAAAAAGCTCAGTATTGTGTTTTCTTTAAGTGTTTGGTAGAAATCAGCTGAGAAGCTGTCGGGTTTTGGAATTCTTTTTCCTGGGAATTTTTTTTCTTACAAATTCAATTTCATTGCTGGTTTAGATTTTCAGCTTCTTTCTGGGTCAGTCTTGGATGCGTACTCTTCTAGGAACTTTTCCATTTCTTCTAGGTTGTCCAATGTATGGGCATATAATTGTTCATAGAATTCTCTAAAAACTTTTCATATATCTGTTGTGTTAGCTGTAACTTGACATATTATGTTGACTATTGTTTTATGGCATAATAACAGGGATATATACAGAATCTTTCATGTACTCCTTGGAAAATTAATTGTTTTTTAAATTTTTAATGAAAAACATCATTTTCTTGTTTGAGGGTATTGTCAACATGTCTTTTATGTCAGGTTAATTTATCATGCTATTCAAAATCTGCACTTACCAATGTCCTTTTGTTTATACTACTCATGTTCCTTAAGAGATGTTAGCTGAAAAGTATATCAGCCTGGGTTTTATTAAAACAATGGTCATCCCTGAGGCCATCCAGGAGGAAAAGTGTGTCTTAACAAAACACAATCACTTCCTTAGGTGACAAGGTTCTTACTGAACAACCCGACACCCACACTTGAAGTAGGAACACAGTCCACAACATCCGTTTCTTTCTCTCATTGGATGGAGTAATGTGGGTTCATAGCCTTTCTTTGTAACATCAGAATTCACCTAAACTTGGAAGTATCTTTCCTCCTCAGACATGCTACCAAATGTTACAAGTGTTATTCTGGAGCTCTGATGCAGTTTTTCCTGATAAATTTCCAGATCAATAGTTTTGGTGAATGGACTAATTCCCAGACTGTCCATCTTCTATGACATAACTTCATATCCTTATAGTTTTACAGATATTGTTTTTCCTGGGAAATTTTTATTTCTGCTATATACTGTGAAAATGTTGTTCCTTTATCTTCTCACTTATATTGTTTAAATGAAAATGTGCCATCAAACTTATTCTTTGTTCTCTGTGTTTTTTCTCCAGCCGATTTTTAGTTTTACTCTTTACAACTAGGAGAAATTTTACCATGATGTGTCTTTGTGAAGCTTTTTTCATGTTTGTTTTGCTTACAATATATTTATCTCAGACACGGTGGTTTATAGCTAACATCTAATTTGTTAAATTTTGGCCATTTTTTTAAAACATATTTCTTCCCCTTTCTCTTCCTCTTGTTTGTGGATACTGATCATATGTAAAATGGGCTAATTTTAGTTGACTTTTTACATTTTGAAAATTCTTTTGTATGTTTTATTCCCAATAGTTTCTATAGCTGTAATTTCAGCTTCTTTCTTTTCCTTTGTCAATGCCTAAAAAGCCATTGTCCACAAATATATTTTTGCTCTAAAATTCTGATTTGAATAAAGGATCTGGGTCTTTTAAAATTTAAACTAAACTATAGACCTCATGGTCAGTTTCTTTGTCTTCCTTCTTTCCTTTCCTTTTTTTTTCTCTCTCATTTCAATCCAGCATCCAGTTATGAGATGAAATCATGGCATTCAATCCAGTATATTACATGGAATTTTGTGATCATATTATCTATTGTACTCATATCTGTGACCAATTCTCAGTCTTCCCTGTGTTTCATGACCATTATTTCATTTTTTTTTTTTGGAATATAGTGGTCGATTATTTTACAGGATGCTTCTCATTTTGTGTCTGATGCTTTCTCATGATAAGATTTGAGCTATAAGTTTTGGAAAGAGCAATATAGAAATGAAGATCCCTTCCCTTCCACTCTATCATTTTATATTTTAGATAAAGTTAATAAACACTGAATATGTTAATACTGATATTTTGTTGAGGAGCTGTCTGGTGTCACCACCACCATATACATATGCTAGGCAAAAGGACCAGTTTATCTTAGCCAATCACCTGGTTATGGAAACAAGAGCAATGACATAGGTATGAGGAAAATGGCCAAGGAATGGAGCCTCCATGACAAAGAATCTCAAAACTTACCAGTAAAATTATAATGTACAACGTTTGGCTTAAGAGAAATGGGTCTATTACTATTGATGGGATGAAGGTGAAAGTTTGGATAAAATCTGGAATATATGAACAAACTTTATGTGAGTAGTTTCATTTTTCTCAATTTATTATGTAAATTAATATTATGTTTAATTGGAGAACACTTCTATCTATTCTTGTAAAAAAAATAGGCATGTCCATCCAACATTCTTCATGTACCAACTGGATAAGCCAAATAGCAATATATAGAAATGCTGAAGTGCCCCCAGATTGTTGTTTTGGTATAGATAAATATACCTGCTGGATAAAAAGGGATTAACTTCTTTTTTAGCAGAAAAAGTTTTGTTATATAATTTGTCTTGGTTTAGGCAGAATCAGATTTATAAAAAAAAAAAACAGTTCATATTTTCAAATGCACATTCATGCATCTTTTTCTGTACATATAAATGGACTTTTATGTCTGTAGATTAAACCAAACATTTAACTCAGTGGTTTTTATGTTAGACTGAGGGCAAAGGAAGCCTGCCATATACGTTTGATACAACCAGAAATGATGTAATGTGGTAGGTAAATCAGAAACCCCATTCAAATTAGACCCCACTGTTTCAACAGAAAGCAACACGTCTCCTACACTCTGTTCATCCCACAAGTCTCTACAGACTTATTGTAACCTACAGTGATCTCCAGTAAAACAAAAATGGAAAAAATTATTTTAAACTATTTCCTTTTGTGCTCACTGTAACTATAAAACAGTGTCTCGAGGACTGTTGCTTCATTGTGTCTTCTGGTTTCTAAGACAAAATGGGATTTCTGAGTGGGTGTTGGGGTTGCCATTAGAGAATGATTTACCTAATTTTATTTCTGTTTTCTCCACCAGGTAATAGATCTAAACTTTACATCTTTTGTTTTCACTACTAGAAAAGTATTTTCTTGCACATTTTGAAGACCAGCCTCCCAGAATGAGAAATAATAATAAAGATTTAAGAGGTTATCTAAAGTCTATTTTTTTCAGAGGGCATCTCTCATATTTATTGATCATTTGGTTGTTAACAACAATAAAATTCTGTATAGGGGACTCAATGCACAATCATTAATTCACCCCAAGCCTAATTCTCAACAGTCTCCAATCTTCTGAAGCACAACGAACAAGTTCTTACATGGTGAACAAGTTCTTACATAGTGAATAAGTTCTTACATGGTGAACAGTAAAAGGGCAGTCATCACAGAAACTTTCAGTTTTGATCACGCATCATAAACTATAAAAAATCAGGTCAATTATGATTATTTGTTTGATTTCTATACTTGATTTATTTGTGAATCCCACATTTCTCACTTATTATTATTATTATTATTATTATTATTATTATTACTTTTAATAAAATGCTGAAGTGATAGGTAGATGCAAGATAAAGGTAGAAAACATAGTTTAGTGCTGTAAGAGGGCAAATGTAGATGATCAGGTGTGTGCCTATAGACTAAGTATTAATCCAAGCTAGACAAGGGCAACAAAACATCCACAGATGCAGAAGATTTCTCTCAAAACAGGGGGGGTGAGGTTCTAAGCCTCACCTCTGTTGATCCCCAATTTCTCACCTGATGGCAACCCTGCCACTGTGCCTGTCTTAGGTTGTTCCTTCCTTGAGGAATCTTACCCATCTCTGGCTAACCAGTCATCTTCTGGGGCCATACAGGGAAATGGAAAGTGTGAGAGAGAAGCAATATTCTTTGAAAAGGTTAGTTTTTTACTTTTTTGCAGATTTATGCCTTGTGGCTTCTATGCCCAGCTTTGTCTTGAGGTATCTTTACCACTTGGAAAAATTATGATACTCGGTAATTTCAATATGAGGCATGAATTCTACTTAGGGGGTGTAATTATGAAGGAAGAAGAGAAGTTATAGAAGTAGCAGACAGAAGAAAACATGGGAAGATTGGTTATTTCTTTGACATATCTTCTTGTAGTGTAACATAAGTGTGTATAGGTTTAAAATTACTAATTAAATTGCATGCACACATTAATATAATAGGAATACAGCTATATAACCAAAGCAGACCTACAATTACCAGCCATATCCAGTGAAACCAAGAAAACCAGTTAGGCATTTGTGAAAACTTATCAATGATATGATGGATATTGTCTAACTGAATTTAAATAGTTTGAGAAAAATAAGACAAATTAGAAGAACACATTCCTGGGAACTGTTCACATCCCATATGTTCTTTTAACAGTAGATAGTCTATAGTCGCAAGATTTTGGAGTGCTGCAACTTGCACTTCTCCTAATTCTTGGTTGAGTTTTGACAATATAGATTCAGTCAAATGAGTTGTTTTACTGTATGCACAGGCCAGCTTAGATATCTCCTTCTTCATTCCAATGGCAAGTCCAGGAAATGGTGGGATGAATGCAGCTACAACTGCAACAGTGCCAGGATCTTTGTTGAAGTTTTTTGATGATCATCTTCTGGAATGACTCTTCCAGAGAATCTTGATGTTAGAAGTTCTTCTCCATATCGTATCTTAATTCATTTCCTGGGTAGCCAAATTAGGCTTTGATCCTCTGTATAAACACAAACAAACCCTTTGCCCACACTTTGATATGCCTTTCATACCATTTTGAAGAAATTATTGGAGATCACCACACAGGAACTGTTTTTTTTTTAAGAGAAAGGAATATTATCAGGAAAATGTACTTCCATAGCTGATTATCTGACACCCTTTAAATGGTCAAAATTAAGGATATTTAAAGCATGCATTAATCAGTGCTTTGCAGTTAGTTTTATCCTATCAGGGAGTAATCACCCTTTTCTTTAACTTTTTTGTTATCATTAATATACAATTGCATGAAGAACATTATGTTTACTAGGCTCTCCCCTACACCAGGTCCCCCCCCAAACCCCTTTACAGTCACTGTCCATCAGAGGAACAAAATGTTGTATAATCACTATTTGTCTTCTCTGTGTTGCACAGCCCTCCCCTTTCTCCCCCCCCATTATGCATGCTAGTCATAATACCCCCTTTCTTCTTCCCCGCCTTAACCCTGCCTACCCACCCATCCTCCCCACCCATCCTCCCCAGAACCTTCCCTTTGAGATTAACTTTTTAAAACATAACATGTTAGGAGCCCAGTTGTTTTTGGAATTTTTTAGACTCCATATTCCACGTCTGGGGATAATGCTAACTCTTATCCATAAAACTACCTAAGTACATCTTTAAATGGTGAAATAAGTAGTGCACAATCTGATCTGAAAATAGTGGTCTTCCTCTAGATGCTTTGGGCCCCAAAGATCCACACACAGATTTGATTTTGGAAGTGCCTGTAGCATGTCCTTGTGCAGGATGAAATATGCGATAAAGTCTGTGAGAAGCTTCTAACAGGGACTTCTTGAATTTAGACCATAGAATTTTCAGTGAAGAGATACAAGCTTGGTATTTCCCTTAATGATATTGTAGTCTGGCTGTAGGACCTACAGTAATAATAAAAGCTAAGATAGCCCATGTATTTGGTTGATATTGAACACTCTAATGGGGATGGTGGTGTCCAGAGGAGTTCCACAGTAAAGTGGAAATTGATTCCTCAAGAACATGCTACCAGGTAATGAAACCACTCACCTTATTCACAAGCTGACCACATCTTTTTTCCGAGACTGACATTGGAACCACCTGAGGAACTTCTGAATCCTATAGTCCCATGGACAAGAAACGTATGGATCATTTATAAGGCAAAGACTAAAAACATAGAGATAAGTTAGTTGAAGTCAGTTATTGACTTTGTTGCTCATGGAACCTGGTTGCATGTGAAGGGGAGAGACATAGGGAAATACAAATAAATTTTGAATAACAAAGAGGTGCCTGGTTTATTGTTTGTCATTTCAACATGAACAGGCAGAAATCCTACTGTGATAGAAAAGGAAAATCATATCAGCCTGGTGGGCAGAATTACATGTTGCTTTTCCTTATCCTTGGGCTGTTACTGCTTCCTGGCCAGTGATTATAGGCCTGTCAAAAATAATACATTTTTTAAGCAATGGAATACTTGTTTCTTTAAGGAAAAACCTTGTTGACTATGGACCTTGAAAATTACCATAGGAATTCAAGGCATCAGAAGACCCTTCCACAGCATTGGAAGTTGATTGGAATTGAAAAGAGGGCATCCTGATGCTCTCATGGAGGTGGCCACTGAGTTCATGAAATGATAGGAAATGGAAGAGCTGCTGTGTTGGAGAGACAGTCTGATATTTTCCTTCCATCCTCTAATCACCAAATTCTATCTCCCACATAGGTGGAAGTTTGGAATGATGCATGTACACAAAAGAGACTTCAAGTGGATCCTGACAGGAATAACAATAAACTCTTGAATGGATTTGCATACACAGTTGTAGAAGCAATGGTTTACAAAATTCCTGAAATGGAAGATATTGGGACAGTGTTATCACAACAAATGAACATACCACCTTGCATATCATTTTCAGAGTAATGAATTCCTATACAGGTGGAGTGAGTAATTGAAATATTTGTTGACTCAAACTGGGAAGACACAGGCATGAAAGGCTGTCTTACAACTTTCATAGATCTGAGAATCACACCCAATAAAAGGAAGACTAATAGGAGGTAACTTAAGTAGATTATTCTCCATTTTTTAGGACTTGTGAGGAGGGAGGAGGGGAAGATACTGCTATGACTGTACAGTTCTTCAGTACATACTTCAGCTTTATTTTTATCCAAAATCACCTCAACCCTTTATTTAAAACAGGTTTTGTTGTCCCAGGCCAGTTCTTCATCAGTGGGTGCTCGAATAGAGGATATTCTCAAGACAAGAAACTACAACTATCATCTAAAAGATTTCATTAGTATTTATAAGGGTCTGATGGAGTAGATTATGCATTTTCCCCATCTGGAAATACTGGTGTTTATAGTAAAATCTACACTGCTTAATCATTGAAAGGGCCTACAAGTTCTGTATTTATGAATTCCTACCCTACATTATAGGAATGGACCAAAGGTGATAGTAGCCAAGTACAGTTTTCATGAATAGTGCATCACAACAGCTGAACTAAACACCCCTTCCAAAGACAGAAGAGTGTACAATATATTTTATGTTACTTTTATCTCCAAAGTTTACCTATATATCAGTCACTAGTGTCTCATGTATTTAGGGACATAGGCACATGCTATATTTGATAAAGTAAATATCATTAAACTTTTTTGTCATGTTTCAAATCCCTATGTAGCTCTTCTCCATAAGAAATCAGATGGGCTATGCAGAAATCATGAGAAGAGATATTTGGACGTCTAACACTTAAGGTCTAAATGAATGATATTCAATTATGACAACATCTGTATACTCTCAAGGAAAGTGGATGTACTAGTTTCTAAGTTAATTATTGTAATTCTTGTAAGTATATCAATTAATTCAAGATGAAATGGTGCTAGACTTTATTAGGTACAGAAATAATATTAGGAAAGAACTGTAAAAGTATTAGACTGAGAAACTAATTCTAAAACTATTGGTACATCTAGCTTGATGTCTAGACAGCTACTTGGAGATACACTGTGTGTCCTGGTGGTTAGGAACCTGGGTTTACTGGTTTCATGATAGTGCTGATTGTACGGTCACTCAGGCTTTTGTCTGATTTAAGTAGCTGAATATTACAGTAGTGGAAGCAATTTGCACCATTTAATTAATTATTAACAGTGGAATAGTCTCATTTGAATATTGGGAAGTATTTTATGCAAACCTGCATCAAAACTTTTGTGTTGACTTTATGCTTTTAAGTCAAATCAATGACTTTAAAGAAAAAACAATTTACAGCATGAAAAGTATAAAATGGGGTAAGAATTTATTAATTGTGAAAATATTTATTAAAACAGATATTTTATAAATTGTAAATAATAGCATAAAAACTAGAAAAAAACTTAGATAACCAAAGTTAACCAAAAAGTAATAATCATTTCCCAGCTCAGAAAAAATCAGAAAGAAGAAAGTTTGGACAGACTGTCAGCTTATGCTTGAACAAAGAGATGTTCCCGGGGCAAGGAGACCACAGCAGGCCTTCTAAACACTGGGTGCCACCATGATAAGGTCTGAAGTGGTCCACAGGCATCATCCATTCTCCTGAAATTGCCACAAGGAACTTCTGAGGGCATTTCAGCCCTAAGAATTTTTAACAATTGTTTATTCAATGTGCTTGTTAAATTGTTCAACAGTAAAAAGTACACTATATGTTTTTTAATCATTTCTGCATTCTACACTCATTTACTTTTGATTACTATGTACCCCAAAGCTGGCTACTATTCTTAGTATATTTGTCTTGTTAATATTCCTCATACTTGTGTCATGGTTATTAGAATATACAATTTTTAAGTTTTTCTCCTAGGATTTCTTCAAAATTTTCTAGTCATTCTTCATGACAGTTTCAGAATCACCTTAATATTTTGTACATTTTACTTTTTTCATTACAACCTTTGCATTAGCTACTCATCAGGGGCTCATTCTAGCATAGGTAATAATTTACATTGTCATATATAATACTCATTTTCAGTTTTCATCCTGTGGCAGAAAATTTTCAAAATTATAGCAGTAACTTCACCACTTATAAGGATGAATTTGGGTCTGCAACAGACACTTTTGGTTAGTTTAATTCAGATATGAAAGTTGAACACACATTCTAATATTTTTAATTGAAGTATTATTGATATATGATCTTATATTGGTTTCAAGTATAAAGCACAGTGGTTGAACAGTTACACATATGATTAAATCCTCATCCCAACTACTGTGGTTGCTATCTGTCAACATAGAAAGATGTTACAGACCCATCAATTATATTATCCATGTTGTATTACAATCCCTTTGATAAACATACATTATGATTGAGAATTTTTTATCCTCTTTTATGCCCCTTACCCTCCCAATCCATCCACGCCAATTGCTCCCCCATGGTAACCACTAGTCACTTCTCAGAGTTTCTGAGTCTGCTGTTGTTTATTCTGTTTTGCTTTGCTTAACAAAAGAAGTTAAGACATATGGAATTTATTTGACGCTATTAGCACATATTTTATAAATTTATTTATTAACTACTATTGACCCATGAACCATTTGAGGATTTGTGCTTTCTCAAGTTTTATGAAACGTGTTTCAAATATCATCTCTAAAAATGGACTTTTGCTGATTTAATTAATCTCAGTGGACTGGCCAAAATATCTGCAGAAAACAGGGTATTGAAGAGCCTTTTTCATTTCAGAAAGGTGAAATTACTAATCTCCTGGGTATTTCCAGGGTTACAAATAGAACATGGCGTTTCAGAGAGATCACCTGGTAAAACAGAGAGCCTGATACACATCATCTCATGTGGCTTAGAGTGAAAGTCCTCTCACCTTCAAGAAAGGACTCTCTGATGTGCCTGATGAAGGAAATTGAAGACTATCTGGTATTGGCCTTTACCGAAGCAAGTCTTTGTGAGAAGTAATGATATATGGGAGAGAGACCTCATGTCTCTGTCATCAGCATATCTGTTTACCCTTCCTGCTCATTCCTTATTTGGACTCTATTTTGATTTTTATACTCCACTGGACAAAAATGATTTTTTTCAAGGTATATAGACTATTTACTATTTTAGCTTTATTATATTTCTTATACCTTGATTATTTCATTTGATTGATAAATAAGCACTCTTCAAGGTAAAAGTTTTGTTTATGAGTTGTGCATATTTAATTCAGTAAAAGAACTTAATTGTTCTCTAACCAATTTGTTTCTAGCATCATCTTATCCCTTTGCAATTGACTACAGGTTTCTGAAGTATGTTAGCAGATACAGGCAACCTGACCATCTTCACAGAATTCCTCCTGATGGACGTCTCAAGCTCCCGAGAGCTCCAAATCTTGCAAGGTTTGATATTCTTAGTGGTTTATCTGGCTGCCCTGGCTGGAAATCTACTGACATTTACCATCATTGTTATAGATCCACATCTTCACTTCCCCATGTACTTTTTTATGGGCAATTTATCCCTTATAGATTTTGGATACATCTCAGTTACTGTTCCCAAATCCATCACAAATTCTTTGATGGGTCATAAAGTGATTTCTCTTAGAGAATGTGCTGCTCAGACTTTCCTATATATTTTCTTTGGATCTGCAGAGTTTTTCTTCCTTGTGGTCATGTCCTATGACCGCTATGTCGCCATCTGCCACCCTCTACAATATGGGTCCACTGTGAGCCCCCTTTTCTGCACACAGGCATCATGTGGCTCATGGGCAAGTGGGCTGGTCTATTCTGCTGTCCACACAGGGACCATGTTCAGTCATCCCTTCACAAAGTCCAATGTGATTCACCAGTTTTTCTGTGATGTACCTCAAATTATGAGCATAGCATCCAAGGCTGTGCAGTTTTCTGAGTTTGTGGCCCTTGCTGTCAGTGCCTGCATTGTATTACTTGGCTTTGTCATCTTATTTGCCTCATATGTTCACATCTTTTCAACTGTGCTGCACATGCATTCTGTGGAAGCCCAGAACAAAGCTTTGTCCACCTGCTCCCCCCAGATAGCTACACTTACTCTGTTTATGATTACAGGATTGTTTGCTTGCTTAGGCCCTGTTTCAAACTCATCAAGCATTCAAACCCTCCTCACAGCTATGTTCTACTCCATGGTGTCCCCCTTAGTCAATCCCATCATCTTTAGCCTGAGGAACAGGGAAATTAAGTCTGCTGTGCATAGAATGTTAAAGAAAGCTTTCCTATTCCATAGAAGCGATTTTGTTTCTTAAGCAGAAATTAGTGTTGCTTTAATCAATGTGGGAAAATGTGTATAAAATATTAAGTATAATTTTACAGTTACATATTAGTAGTGTGATCATTTCATAAAACAGAGATGGATGTATTAATAAATTTGAAGTAGATCATGTGAACAAAATACCTGTTTGAATAAAATGAGCTTTTACTTCTTGTAGCCACTGTATTTAAACACTAATTGTTATGAAGTATGTTGTGGTATTTCATGTAGTTTCATTTCCATGATTTTGCAAGTGAATAAAGATCTAAAATGATAAATTTATTTCCTCACATGTGCACTGATTTTTCTGTAAAGCTGAGATGAAAAATCAGTTCTGCTTTTCTGTAAGTTAATCCATACCTATAATTTTTCACCTTATCTCTTTATATCAGTGTATTTTCACATCCCACAGATGAACATAAAGCATGTAATTTTATTAGATACCTATGGAAAATAATACTTATATCTGTTAATATGCCCGTCATATGCATAAACCTGCGCTACATAAATCCTTTTTCAGATTGTCCAACTCTCATAGACTTAGAAAAGTGAAAGTTGATAATTAGTACACATACTAGGAAACCCTGAATAGCTCCTTATAGACATATAAAACAAAGCATCATAAAATAATATTTGTCATTGCAAACATATAATTGTGATAGTGTTTTAATTAATGCTTAGAAGATGTATGGATCATTTATAAGACAAAGACTAAAAACATAGAGATAACTTAGTTGAAGTCAGTTATTGACTTTGTTGCTCATGGAACCTTGTTGCATGTGAAGGGGAGAGACATAGGGAAATACAAATTTGGGGCCAGGAGAAGCTAGCCATTATGGTAGGTAGGAGAGAAAATACAGCTTAACACACATTGCATGATTCCTATCAGAGAAAAAATATTTATTGTTCTCTGTCACCTTAGGAAGTTTTGATGAAATTGTATGTATAATTTCTATTTCAGTGTTGAATTAAAGATTTTTATTCCAGCAGAGGGGAGGAACCTATATTTATAAAAAGACATACAATTTCCATGATTTCCATATAAACAGTAACCTTGATCTAGCCTAAAAATAAATCTTAAATTGAACAAGCCATGGCATGTCATGATCTACAGCCCTAACTGAACAAACTCAAAGGGAGAACTCCCTCCAATTTAGTTGTTAGATAAGTCAGAATTCATACTAAATATGGCCATCTGTTTTTGTTGTGTGATCCATTCATTCTAATAAATCTTACTAAAAATAAATCTCATGTCTGTTTTCTTTTAACCCAATGGGATTTTTGAAGTTGCTGAGTATAAATGTTTAATTTATTCTTCCTATAGCATTGCACCTCACAGAGCTCGACACATTTCATTTATTCATACCCCAACGAGTCAATGTCTACATTATTCCAACTCATCTACACTAAAGGTTTTGTTAAAAAAAACCTCCACTCATTTGTACTCCATTCCTATTCCTCTACATGATGATTACTGCACATCCTTAGAAAATTGAAAACCCAGTTTTCCAATTGTTGTCATTTATGTGCTAATAAAGTTTCATCTCAGTTGTATTTCAGAATATTATAGAATTAGAATTTCTTTTAAATTATATATGTATTTTACTTAAAATATGTAAGACAGTTATTTTATAAATATGTAAAGCTAGTTTTGTGCCCATTTTTATTGAATTATTGAATTTCTGATATCACTGTGATTTGAAAATGTTAGTATATATATCGATTTGTTAGTAATATATATATTCCTTCTCACTTTGAAGAAAGAGAAGCAATTTCTATATTTACATGTCTATTTAAGTGGTGGTGTCTTCTCTTTGAAGAAGGAAATTTTATTACCATCAAACTATTTTATCTGAATTTTCTGGTTTTAAATATTATTTGAGAAATTGTTATCAACCCAAGAGCATAAACGCATCTAATTTTTTATTTTCTCTGGGATTGTACTGTTTACAGTTTGATTTTAATTATTCAAACTCCAGCATTTTAGAGCAGAAAGAATGCAGGTGATTATATAAGTGATTTATCTCCTTGATACACCTTTATTTGTCACTATCTACAAATCCACTTTTCTTTTGCTTTGGGAAAACCCTTAATTAAAATATAAATTTTCCTTGAATGCATACACTTATTCATGAGCATTTTATGTTCATTTTATATGTTTACTGCTCCATCAAAATATTAGTCTGGCTACCTAGAGCTACTGAAGAAACATTTATTTTATTTATATACTTGTTCTTTTTCAAGTTGAGTAAAAGCAGGAATACTCTGGGAAAACTGATTTTACAAGTATGAGGTAATATAGTCTTTTCTCAGATAATACATAGGCATGGAATTAATACATACTAATTGCAAAATTGAAGTATAGAAAGAGATGATATATTTTAATGGTTCTTTATAAAGAAGTTACAAATTTCCTGAAAATAATTGCACATTTATATGTATCTATTCTAAACTTGATATCTTTCTAATTTTAAGGGTACACTTGAAACCTTTCATTAAATGCATTGAGTTTGGTACAGTGCTAGTAGAATCCATTTTTGCCTAGTGAAAAATGCATTGTTATATCAAACCTTCCATCTCCTAAGATGTACGTATTATGTGCTTAGCAATTTAGAGTTGGAGTAAGGAACATGTTCAGCTTCTCAACTCTTTATTATTGTAAAGGTTATCTATTTACTAGCTTCTGTTTAGGCATTAACAGACTTAGATCAGGAGAAGTTAGGAGGTAAAGAAAGATAAAGAAAATTCTAAATGGCTATTTTACTGGTAAATGTCATTGATGCTGTATGTGTATAATCAATACACATTTGAAGACCTTTTTCCAATGGTATGCTATTCACATACACTAGCATACACTTTTATCAGGTTTATTGAGTGATAACTGAAGGCCCTGATGTGGAAGAAACCAAAATGTCCATCGAGAGATGAATGGATAAAGAAGAGTGTCATGTATATACAATGGAATATTATTCAGCCATAAAAAGAAGGAAATCTTGCCATTTGTGACATCATGGAACTATCTTGAGGATATTATGTTAAGTGTAACAAGCCAGGCACAGAAAGACAAATACCATATGATTTTACTTACTTGTGGAAATGAAAATAAAAACAATACAAAATGAACCAAATTGCAGTACACTCATAAACACTGGGAGGTGACTGGTGGTTACCATGGCTGAGGTGTTGGAATGGGGGCTGGGGAGGTTGAGGGAGATAAAGAGAAACAAAAATTCTTAATCATAATATAATTTGGTGAATCAGACATCTTGTGGATGGTAGTACAGCATGGAGAATACATCTAATGATTCTGCAACACATTCCTATATGGGAAGATCATAACCGCACTGGTTGGGGTGAGGATTTAATAATATTGGTAATTGTTGAACCACCATGTTGTATACTTGGAACCAATATAAGATTGTATATCGATTACACTTCAGTTCACAAAAAGAAAAGTAACATTGTGCAAGTTTACGGTGCAAACCATGAAAATTTCAAACCGTGTATGTGGTGAATGACAACTGCAATAATGTTGTTAAACACATTACCCCACATAATTACATATTTTTGTTGTGTGACATCTTTTCGAATTTAGTCTCAACAACTTTCAATTATATAATGCAATATGGTTAATTACATTCAACATGCTGTACATTAGATCCCCAGGGCATATCATTTCTTTACTAGTTGTATCAATTTTAATAAAATCATAGAGCTGTGTAACCACTACCACAATCAAGATACAGAACATGTCCACCACCTTCCAAAATTTCCCTGTGCCCTTTTTGTAAAAAATTCCTTTCTCCCTCCTCACCATGGCAACCACTCATCTCTTTCTAACACTATAGATTTGCCTTATCCAAAATACTGTAAATATAATCATGAAGTATATAATCTTTTCTTTAAATCAAATTTTTTATTTTAAGATAATTGTAAAATTCACATGTTGTTGTGAATATTCGCCCCAATAGTAATGTCTTTTAAAAACTATAGTGAAATATCAGAAGCAGGATTAGCTTTGATGCAGTCAAGGTACAGAACATTTCCATCACCACAAAGAAACCTCCTGTTGCCCTTTTATAGCCACGCCTACTTCCCTCCTCCCAAGACCCTAATCCTCACCCCTCAGCAACTACTAATTTGGTCTTTGTTTCTAATTTTGTCATTTCAAGATTGGTCTATAAATAGAATCATACGGTGTTTGTGTAGTACTTTGGGACTGGCTTTTTCTTTTCTTTTTATTTATGGTATCATTTATATACAATCTTATGAAAGTTTCTCATGAGCAACATTGTCGTATCAACATTCATCCATATTATCAAGTTGCCCCACACCCCACTGCAATAACTGTCCATCAGCATACTAAGATGTTATAGAGTCATTCCTTGTCTTCTTCCTGCTGTACTGCTTCCCCGTGACCTACTGATATTATGTGTGCAAATTATAATGCTCCTTAATCCCCTTTTCCTTCCCTGCTTGCCAACCCATCCCAAATCCTTTCCTTTGGTAACTGATAGTCACTTCTTTGAGTCTGTGAGTGTGCAACTGTTTTGTTCCTTCAATTCTGCTTTGACGTTATACTCCACAAATGAGGTAAAGTATTTATTACTTGTCTTTCTCCAACTGGATTATTTCACTGAGCAGAATACCTTCTAGGTCCATCCATGTTGTTGCAAATGGTAGGATTTGTTTTTCTCTTATGGCTGAATAGTATTCCATTTTGTATATGTACCACCCCTACTGATGGACACTTAGGTTGCTTCCATATCTTGCCTATATAAAAAGTGCTGTGATACACATAGGGGACCATATATGTTTTTCAATCAAGGATCTTGTTTCCTTTGGGTAAATTCCTAGGAGTGGAAGTCCTGGGTCAAATTGTATTCTTATTTTTAGTTTTTTAAGAAAGCTTCTATTGTTATCCACAATGATTAAGCTAATTTACATTCTCACCAACAGTGTTAGGAGGGTTCCCCATTCTCCACGTCCTTGCCAGCATTTGTTTCTTGTCTTTTGGATGATGGCCATCATAACTGGTGTGAGGTGATATCTCATTTTGGTTTTCATTGGCATTTCTCTGATGATTAGCGATGTGGAGCATCTTTTCATGTGCCTGTTGGCCATCTGAATTTTTTCTTTGTGGAAGTGTCTGTTCAGATCCTCTGCCCATTTTTTAATCATGTTATTTCTTTTTTGGGTGTTGAGGGAAGGGAGTTCTTTATATATTTTAGATGTCAACCCCTTATCAAATAGGTCATTTATGGAAATATTCTCCTATACTCTAGGATGCATTTTTATCCTGCTGATGGTGTGCTTTGCTGTGCAGAAGATTTTGTTTGAAGTAGTCCAACTTGTTCATCTTTCTTTTATTTCCCTTGTCTGGGGAGATATGTTCATGAAGAAGTTGCTCATCTTTATATTCAAGAGAGTTTTGCCTATGTTTTCTTCTAAGAGCCTTATGGTTTCATGACTTACATTCAGGTCTTTGATACATTTCAGGTTTACTTTTGTTGATAGAGACACAGCAATCTAGTTGCATTCTCTTGCAGGTAGTTGTCCAGTTTTACCACCACCAGTTGTTGAGCAGGCTGTCATTTCCCCATTGTATGTCCATGGATCCTTTATATATATATTAATTGGCCATATATGTGTGGCTTTATACCTGGGCTCTCTATTCTGTTCCATGTGTCTGTTCTTGTGCTAGCACCAAATTGTCTTGTTTATTGTGTCTTTGTAGTAGAGCTTGAAGTTGAAAAGACTGATCCCCCCAGCTTTATTCTTATTTCACAGGATTATTTAGGCTATTTGGGGTCTTTTGAAGTTCCATGTGTATTTTAGAACTATTTGTTTCAGTTCATTAAAGAATGCTGTCAGTATTTTGGTAGACATTGCATTGAATCTGAAGATTGCTTTACACATGATGGCCATTTTCACAATATTAATTCTTCCTACCCAAGAGCAAGGGATGGGTTTCCAGTCATTAGTGTCCTCGTTAATTTCTCTCAAGAGTGTCTTGTAATTTTCAGGGTATAGGTCTTTTACTTCCTCAGTAAGGTTTATTTTTATGTATTTTATTCTTATTTTATTCTTTTTGATGCTACTGTGAATTGCTTTCCTGATTTCTCTTTCTGCTATTTCATCATTAGTGTATAGGAATGCAACAGATTTCTGTGCATTAAATTTGTATCCTGAAAATTTGCTGAATTCAGATATTGGTTCTGATAGTTTTGGAGTGGATCCTTTAGGGTTTTTAAATACGATATCATGTCATCTGTAAACACTGACAGTTTAAGTTCTTTCTTACCAATCTGGATGCGTTTTATTTCTCTGTGTTGTCTTATTTCCATGTCTAGGAACTGCAGTACTATGTTGAATAAAAGTGGGGAGAGTGGGCATCCCTATCTTGTTCCCAACCTTCAAGGAAAAGCTTTCAGCTTTACATTGTTAAGTATGATGTTGGCTGTGGGTTTGTCATATATGGCCTTTATTATGTTGAGGTTTCTGCCCTTTATACCCATTTTGTTGAGAGTTTATATAATGAATGTGTGTTGAATTTTGTCGAGAGCTTTTTCATTATCTATGGAGATGAACATGTGATTTCTGTTCTTTTTATTGATATGATGGATGATGACAGATTTTTGAATGTTGTACCATCCTTGTAACCCTGGGATGAATCCCACTTGATTATGATGGCTGATCCTCTTGATGTATTTTTGAATTCAGTTTGCTAATATTTTGTTGAGTATTTTTGCATCTATGTTCATCAGGGATATTGGTCTGTAGATTTTTTGTGGTGTTTTTGCCTGGTTCTGGTAATAGAGTGATGCTGGCTTCATAGAATGAGTTTGGAAGTATTCCTTTCTCTTCTACTTTTTGGAAAACCTTAGGAGAATGGCATTGTGCCTTCTCTAAGTGTCTGATGAAATTCAGTGGTGAAACCATCTGGTCCAGGGATTTTATCCTTGGGTAATTTTTGATTACTGATTAAATTTCACTGCTGGTAATTGGTCTCTTGAGATTTTCTGTTTCTTCCTGGGTCAGTAATGGAAGATTGGTACTAGAAAGTTGTCCATTTTGTCTAGGTTATCCAGTTTGTTAGCAAAGAATTTTTCATTGTATTCTCTAATAATTCTTTGTATTTCAGTGGGGTCTGTAGTGAATTTTCCTTTTATTTCTGATTCTGTTTCTGTGTGTAGAATCTCCTTTTTTCTTGATAAGTCTGACTAGAGGTTTATCTATTTTGCATTTTCTCAAAGAACAGGCACTTGGTTTCATTATTTTTTTCTATTGTTTTATTCATTTCAATATTATTTATATCCTCTAATCTTTATTATGTGCTTCCTTCTACTGTCTTTGGGCCTAATTTGTTCTCTTTTTCCAGTTTCAATAATTGTTAATTTAAACTGTTCATTTGGGATTGTTCTTCCTGCTTTAAATAGGTGGTGACTGCTATATACGTTCCTCTCAACAAAATGGGTATAGACAGAAAGTACCTCAGCATAATAAAGGCCATTTCTTCTGCCTTCACTGCATCCCACAGAAGTTGGTGTGCTGCACTGTTGTTTATTTGTCTCCATATATTGCTTGATTTCTATTTTAATTTGGTCATTGACCCATTGTTTATTCAGGAGCATGTTGTTAAGCCTCCATGTGTTTATGAGCCTTCTTGTTTTCTTTGTAAAATTTATTGCTTGTTTCATACCTTTGTGATATGAGAAGTTGGTTGGTAGAATTTCAATCTTTTTGAATTTACTGAGGCTCTTTTTGTGGCCTAGTATGTGGTCTATTCTGGAAAATGTTCCATGTGTACTTGAGAAGAAAGTTCAACCTGCTGCTTTTGGGTGAAGTGTTCTAAAGCTGTTTGTTAGGTCTATTGTGCTGTTCAGTGCCTCTCTGTCCTTACTTATTTTCTGTCTGGTTGATCTGTCCTTTGGAGTGAGTGGTGTGTTGAAGTCTCCTAAAATGAATGCATTGCATTCTATTTCCTCCTTTAATTCTGTTAGCATTTGTTTCACATATGTATGTGCTCCTTTATTGGGTGAATAGATATTCATAATGGTTATATCCTCTTGTTAGACTGACTCTTTTATCATTATGTAATGTCCTTCTTTGACTCTTGTTACTTTCTTTGTTTTGACATACATATTTTCTGATACTTGTATTACCTACTTTGTACACCTACTTTTTTCTCCCTATTTTTGCATGAAATAACTTTTCCCATCCCTTCACTTTTAGTCTGTGCATGCATTTGGATTTGAAGTGAGCCTCTTGTAGGCAGCATATAGAAGGGTCTTGCTTTGTATCCATTCTGTAATATGTCTTTTGATTGGTGCATTCAGTCCATTTACATTTAGGGTGATAATTGATAGATATGTACTTATTGCCATTGCAGTATTTAGATTTATGGTTACCAAATGTTCAAGGGCAACTTCTTTACTATACAACCATCTACCTTAAGTCACTTATTATGCTATTATAAACATAGTCTGAAAATTCTGTTTTCTCTCCCTTCTTTCTCTTCTTCCTCCACTCTTTATATGGTTGGTGGCATATTCTGTACTCTTTGTGTATCCCTTGACTGACTTTGTGGGTAACTCATTTAATTTTATATTTGGTTAGTATTTAATTAGTCTACTTCCTTTGCTGTGGTTTTTCTCTGGTGACAGCTATTTAGCCTTAAGCACACTTCTATCTAGAGCAGCCCCTTTAGAATATACTGCAGAGATGGTTTGTGGGAGGAAAATCCCTCAACTTTTGCTTATCTGGGAATTGTTTAATCCCTCAATCAAATGTAAATGATAATCTTTCAGGATAGAGTATTCTTGGTTAGAGGCCCTTCTGCTTTATTGCATTGAATATATCATGCCACACCCTTCTGATCTGTAAGGTTTCTGCTGAGAAATCTGATGATAGCCTGATGGATTTTCCTTTGTAGTTGTTCTTTTTTCTCTTTCTGGATGCTTTTACTACTCTGTCCTTGTCTTTGATCTTTGCCATTTTAATTATTATATGTTTTGGTGTTGTCCTCCTTGGGTCCCTTGTGTTGGGAGATCTGTGGACTTCCATGGTGGCAGGCCTTTCTTGACCAAAAACTTCCTCCCTGACACAGAGACAGTTGCATAAGTAAATCAGGTCACATCCCTGGCCCAATTCCAGCAAACCCTCCAGAACCTGAAAGCAGCTCGAGAAGGGAAGGAAGTCCTCATTTTGAGCCAGCAGACTTAGTCTTAGTTAAGACAGAGCTCTCTAGTGGTTCTTCTTTCACCCACATCAGGGAAGGACTGCATACAGTAATTCCCCTCGATCCCACTGTAGCAAAGGTGACAGGGCACAAGTCTCCAGTCCATCACTCCTGACTGAATGCCTCGGTGTCTGAAAAACCAAGCTGTCCTCTGATCAAGGAGGACTCCCTGACCCATTATTCCTGTAAGTTTGTAGGAGATCTGAAGATCCTTTTTAAGCGGCAGATGCCTAAGGTAAGCACCTCATGACTCAAGAGTCCTTGATCCTTTTCAGCATCACTGTGGGAGTGGAACTTCTGGGTTTCTTATTTTTCAATGTTTTTGTGATCCCTCCCAGTGGCGAGCAGTATCTCTGCCCCTGCTGGGTTTAAAATACAACCAATAGCCTTAAACCACACTTATTACTATTTTTGACACCCTCCTTACTGACTCCTCTCATGGCGGCAGTGTATCCACTAACTCTAATAGTTAACAAAATTGCTAATCTAACTAATAACTGGATCTGCCCCTGCTGAGATCATTTGGTGGATGATACAGATCTCCTTAGTATTCTGATATCATTAGAAACAATTGCTAATACCATAACAAAATATTGGGGTTTTCCTTATAAAAAATGCACCACCAATAATGATGGACTAGATAGAGGCCCATGGTCCCTTGATCCACTGTGGGTTACTCCATTACTAGATAAGCAAGTAGGCAAAGTCCAGCACCTTGCTACCAAAGCCAGTCTGTGTTTCTCTGATTAATGGAACATGGGTCTTCTATTTCTATAACACCACCTTTATGTATAATCATAACTTTCCTGAGTGGAAGCAACATTTCTGGGTGGATTCCACTGAAGAGGAAGAGGACTTTGATGTCTATAGCCTTCTCACACCATCACCTGAGATCCATGTTAGCAGGGCAAATCTCTGACCTCTGGTTATGGTGGAGCAATAATAAATTTAATGCCACCAATCATTATGATAATGCGGTTTGTGCCATAGCAATCAATTCACTGGGGCAAGAGACTCTTGGCACTGGAAATAAAACAAAGACAGTCCTCAACATCTCCTCCAACAACCCCGAGCCTTACCCTTCTTTTTATGTCATTCAGCTCATTTTTGGAAGTCTTCAGGGTCAGATTCCTCATTCTCATAATGAATCCCTCACCAAATTATCTCCCTTGTATGCTCATGATAATTTCACAGGCTTACAACCCTCTAATTTTGACCCCTGAGGGTCATGTGTTTACTCTATTTTGGCCCCCTATAGTAGTCTCCCAACCTCACACAAATGATCTCAGCAACAAGGATGGTCCCCTGGAGTCTCACTGGCTGGGACTGGACTATTTTTCTATGTGGAACAAATGTGTACTTGGCCCTTCTGATGGGATGGATAGGGTGGTGCACAATAATTGCAACAATACCTGATGTATTGACTCTTAACATACCTCCTTCCTCACCTCCAGCAGCTGCCTGACCCAAGTCCCATCCTTGGATGTGTCACTCTCACAAAAGCCTAGGAACCAGGTGCCCCAGGCCCCTGATTTCAGTGGGCCATCCACAGATAGTGTAATATTAGAGATGAATGGCCTAGATACATAATAGCCCATGGCCTGTTTTGGTTTATAGGGATTCCTAGCTCAAAAGGAGCATTAGAAACATATTCTTAGTGATGTAGGGCACCTGAAAAGTGATAGTAGGAGCCCTAGAAATCCAGGAAAAAGCCTCATACTCCTCAGCTCAGGTAATTCTTTGATTAGGAGAACATTGGATATGTTCACCGCTGAGGCCAGGGGCACCTGTGCTGTGCCCAGTAAGACCTGCTGTTTTCATGTTATCACCTCAGGACTAGTAGAAGAGAATTTAGAGGGTATCAAGCAGCACATCCATCTCTTGAATGAGCTCACAGAAAAGAAAATGCAAGAATCCTGGCTGGACCAGATTGTCAAATCCATCATGGGTGGGTGTATCCCTGGTTGGCACACTTCATTCCCCTCCCTGGAGTGATATCATTTGCTCTCATATTTGAACCATGTCTACTTAGTCTTATAATTAAATGTGTCACCACTTATTTCGAGTCCATCAAGCTCCAGATGGGGATGCAAATGGAACACCCCATGACAGTCATCCCACATTTACCAGGGGTCACTAGATACGCCACTCAGAGACTGAACCCTGACTGCTTTTCCCAAGGAGTCACCCACTGTCAGTAGGAAGCAGCCCAAGTGGTCTTTGCCCTTCTCCCTAGTGACAGTGAGGGGTAACTCTTCTGAGGTGGGGTTGAGGCAGGTGGGACTCAGGCAGATAAAACTCAAGGCTCTGGTAAGGTAAAGTCATGGTCAAGGCTTCACAGTAAACAAGAAGTCTCACCCTGGACTTCTGGGAAAATCAGCCAGAGAAAAAAGTTTTTTTCTCTCTTCCCTTTTGTTCCAGTTTTGCCATAGCAACAGTTCCCAGCAATAACTCCCAGCCACTTGCATGCTTTCTGTGCTGATAAACCCCAGATAATGCAGCTCTAATGGCATCCCCTCTTGGAGCCCTCCTGGTCAGTGGGAGTTTTACTCTCTCCTTTTCACTTTTCATTAAATCTTTTCTGGTTGCTCCATACTCTTGTCTGCTTACTTCATTCTTCATAGCCTCCAAGACAGGATCCTGAGAAAGCAGCAACTTCACTGGTAACAACTTCACTTAACACATATCATTTAAAAATGATTTCTATGCAGGAAAAGCTAACGACTAGATCTACCTCTACTACTAATGTAGAGATACTTGAATTTGATAGGACAGATTTATACCTGCTTTGTTTTATTAATTGAAGATTCCTGTGTAATAACCATTTCTGATTTCCGATTTCAGTGTGTCTGAGGTAATGGTTTAGTAAAAGTAATATACCTTGGAGTATATTTGGGCTTGAATATATTTTCCTTAAGGAAATTTCCATTTTCAATATATTAAAGGAGATGTAATTCATTTAGAAATCAAGCATGGTTATCTTATGTTTTCCTGTTGATCCTATAAGATACAGTTTCCTGTTAGTTAACCATGTTGGTATATACACTTCATGATGTTCATATAATTTTTATTTGGTAGACTTTTTAATTTACCAAATAAAAACTGAAAAATTATGTTTGATTATTTTATTCTGGGAATGTGACACTTACCACCTTATTGTGGATTCACAGTAACTCATGGAAGTAGAATCTGTTTTGATCAGAGGTTTAAGGTGCATATTAAGAAAATTGCCAAATTGCACAAGTTTGCTGTCAAGACAAATCAATCTAAGGGCAGCACATTCTTGGATTCACTTTCTTTATTTCAGTAACATATTTTGTCATCATTTTTATCCAGCCTTGTTCAAATATAATTGACACATGTACATTTAAGGTATAAAATGGGATGATATGATGCGTGTACATGTTGCAAAATGATTGCCACATCCACCACTTCACATAACAACCACATTTTTATTGCAATGAGAAGATTTAAGATCTGCTCTTTAAGCAAGTTTCAAGCATACAATACATAATTATTAACTGTATTTACATGCTGTATATTAGCTCTCCAGGATTTAGTCATCTTTTAGCTATAAGATGGTACCTTTGACCACCTTCACTTACCTTTCACCCTTATTTCCAGCCCTGGGAAATATGAATGTACTTCCAGTTTCTATAAATCATTTGATTTTTATTTATATTCCACACAAAAGTGAGCTAATATATTATTTTTTTGTGTGTAATTCATTTCACAAAAATATTTATACATGTCACAAATGACAAGATATTTTTTGGCTATATATATTCTTTCCTTTTTACTTTTTAATTGAATTATTGTTGACATACAATCTTATATTGGTTTCAAACATACACACAGTTCCACATATAATTATATCCTTACCCCATCACTGGAGTTATTACCTATCAACTTATAAAGATGTTGCAGAATCATTGACAATATTCTCCATGCTCTACTACCACCCCTGTGTGCATATGTTACGTATGTACACACATATGCACATATGTGTGTACATATGTACATATATATGTACATAACATATATATATATATATATATATATATATATATATAACAACTTAATAGTCTATTCACATCTTGATGGACACTTGTTGTTTCCATAACTTGATGTTATAAATAGTACTGCAATGAGCACAGAGGGCAGATACCTCTTTGTTAATGTGATTCCATTTCCATGAGTAACCTAACTGCTTAACCTGTCAAATAGGTCAGTATTTAGTTGTTCCTAGCAGGTTTTTGAAGATGGGTCACCAATATACTTGGCAATGTCAACCAGAGAGATCTGTATTATAATTTGGTTATAAATATTTGTCTATCATGTGCATAGAAAATATACTGGTCATTACCACAGGGGAGGGTGGTGAAGGGATTGTGAACTACGGAAAGGAAGAAGGGTAGTGAGATTGTTTGACATCCAGATCTGGCTGATGGTGACATGACTATATATATGCATGTGTAAGAATTCCTTTAAATTTACCCAGGATTTTGCATTTTATTGTATGTACTGCACCACACAAAAGAAAAATAATTAAATAAATATCTGTCCAGAGAAGTTGATCAGAGCTAACCTCAACTTAAAGGATGGTAAATTAATCATTTTATGTAAAACAATGTGCATATAGAACCTTAGTATTTTCACATCCTACTTTGTATAACCAGGAATAAATGTAGTGATTTAGTAAAAATTATAGGCAGGTGTTATTCTCCACATAATTGTAGCTTCATTCATTTAGTAAGCAGTGCAGAAGGATGGAGGAGTTGAAAAATGACACACGTCCTGGCCTAAGGCAGCAGGGCCATCTGAGCATCTCCAGCTCTCAGGCTCAACCAGGGTTCATGCTTGTGGTTTGTGCAGCCACCTGAACTCTATCAACTACATAATAAATGAGTTAGGGAATTTCTGTAGGATGGTGCAGACATGGCTTCACTGCAATGTCATACAAAACATAGATTGCTAAAAATTGTGGCTTTAATTACTGAGGCTAGTTGTGAGACTATCTATGTTGTTTTAGATACTACTAGGAATGGGAAAAACGTGCGAAGTACACATCAGAGAATGTACCCTGTTCTTAACAGTATTTATTATACATGATTTCAAATGGACAAAGATGGATCACCAACTACAAAACAAAACAATAGGCGGTGCATTAGCTAAGTCACTCCTAAACTTTTCTCAATTGCAGTCTGTTTCTGTGGCACGTTCTGTGGACACTTGTGGATTTGCAATGAATCCTTCTACTCCCCTAATGAATGTAATGATGGAGCGTTCCTGGAAAAATTCAGAACTGAACTATATGCCCTTTGCTCAAGAGTTCTTGCATATTTAGAGGACTCTGATTTCTATAAACTCCTTCTTCTTAAAAGCTAAAGCCAAGTAACTCACCCTCCTCCATATCCCACTACATTGAGACTAACTTGAAAATGAGATACACCAATGTCCCTAGAATATTGTTCCAGAAACATTATCCTAACTTTTTCACACTGCAAGTTTCAATCAAATTGCATCAATCAAGGATCAACTATGAATCATCATCCTGTGATGATTTTGCAACAAGAGAAACTGTAAAACACTTCTCTGCCTCACTGATGTCCAATATGAAACATGCACCTCTGTTACAATTTAAGAAATGTATTATTTCCCCAGCACTCTCAAATGTAGTTGAGATATTTTCTGTACTCCTTTAATCAGAGCCCTCTCCAGAGCTGCCTTCATATCCTTATTTCTCAGGCTGTATATGACAGGGTTCATGATTGGAGACAACACAGTTTAAGAAACAGACAAAAGGAGGTCCAGGATGGTCTGAGGGGGAGAGCGGCTTCAAGTAGGCCAAGGCACCTGTGAAAGTGAACAGCGCCACAACCACCAGATGAGGGATGCATGTGGACAGGGTTTTGGACCTTCCTTCCTTGGAGGAGATCTTCAGGACAGCAGAGAGGACGTTGACATAGGAATATGAAATGGAGGTGAAACACATTATTGTCATCATTGCAGCTATTAATGTCACTGAAGCTTCATCTATGTTCATTTCCAGATTTGAGATCAAAATAATCTGAGGGATATCACAGAAGAAATGGTTGATTTTATTGGAACTGAAATTTGTTGAAAATGTCGCTGAAGCGTGCATGGCTCCATAAACCAATGCACTGACATATGAAGCCACCACCATCCGCCCACAGGCCCCCTTGTTCATGATGGTCTCATAATGCAGTGGGCAGCAGACAGCCACATAGCGGTCATAGGACATCACTGTGAGGATGGCAAATTCAGCAGCACCAAAACCTGCAAAGAACAGCACCTGGAAAACACACCCAAGGAAGGATATCGTGTTCCTGTTCATCAGGGAGTTGAGAACAAATTTAGGAACAGTGACACAAATGTAGCAGAGATCTATGAATGACAGGTTCTTCAGGAAGAAGTACATGGGTGTGTGAAGCAGACGATCCCAAGTAATGAGGATGATGATGAGTCCATTTCCTAACAGGGCTGCCAGGTAGACCATGAGGAACAGGATGCCCTGTAGGGTTTGCATCCTCGGGTCTTCAGACAATCCCAGAAGAAACTCAGTGACTCCTGTGTAGTTGATCATCACATCCATGGTGTGTTTCCAAGTGTCACTGATGTAAATGAAGCACACATAAGCCACCAGGCAAAGGTGCTTCCATGTCCCAAATGCACACAAAAAAAACAACAAACAAAAACATATAAAACTGCCTTTGGAGAGAATTACAGGTAGCAAAGACTAATTGATCCTAAAATGTATATTAACATTTTTGTGCAATGCAATTGGGTTGTTTTTAAAATGACAGCAAATTGCATGTTTTTATGAAGGAAATGGGTGTCTTGCAAAATTATTGCAATATAAAATGTGAATCACTGGGAATCCGCTGTAATCAGGGAGCACCTCTCCATTACATTACTCTGAACTGTTTCTTTTTAAAGCTGTAAACTCAAAACTTGCTTTATGTTCCTTGGTGCTTTGCCAGAACTATCTGTGTTCTCTGAACATATTCATATATTAATAGAAGGTTGAAGTGTCCATAGTTACTCTTACAAATATTATTATATTCATAAGTGAATTTTCATATATTAGGAT
Source organism: Manis javanica (assembly GCF_040802235.1). NCBI lineage: Eukaryota > Metazoa > Chordata > Mammalia > Pholidota > Manidae > Manis > Manis javanica. The sequence continues at coordinate 64,455,138 of NC_133169.1, read as the reverse complement.
TTTCCATGGAGGGCTACTCAGTTTCATACTGTAATGGTAAATGAGACAAAAATATATATCCCCCAACTGGAGGTGAAGAATAAAGTACAGGAATTCTTTCAAAGGCCTGTAGTTCCATGTTATATCACTATAATATAGGGAACATAATGTGATAAACATTTTTTGAAGGATAAAATGAACAGATATAATGTGCATATAGTAAGAAGTCAGTAACATAGTGCAAAATTTGTTACACTTTCATACAATGAAAACACTGGCTTATGGGCAGGTGTATCCCACATAGTGGGTATGTGATCTATTGTGTCACACAGTGATTTTAAGTCACACAGAAGTCCTGGCATAGTGGATATTGCCTCTGCCAGTCACCTGCCAACGAAATGGAACCTTGCACACACTTCTCCACCTTAAGGATACTCATCTGCCAAAAAATAAAAATAAAGGAGTAAATAGAGGCAGGTGCTCATAGGGGGCTTTGGAACATTAAGTCAGATCAAACATAAGGAGACTGGATTATTTCATTTATTCCTTACAGTGTATCAAGGATTTTATTCTAGGAGAACACAAATGCAATGGCTCCATGCAATAAAACAATAGCAGGACTAGGATTTGCCCAACTCCTGGGCAAACTCTGTGCTGGCTTTGGAATATGCAGAATGAAATGGACAAAAATCATGTAACCTTTTAAAGTACTTCCAGCACACATTATACGTTAAGGTAATAGGTATGGGTACTGTGCAATTTGATGGTGGCCAAAGGTAAACCACATACTTTACTGCCATTTCCCTTGATGGTGTGTATATGCACATGCAAGTTTGTTTAAAATATTGATGAATTGGTACATTGTGATTGTCATGTTTATCAAAATAAAACTGAAGATTTTGTTGTTTTACAAGTATGATTTTTTCATTGTATGTATGTAACACATCTTTTTTAACCTTTCATCATGAAAGGACATTTAGGTGTGTCAGTATCCTGCCTATCGTGAATAATGCAGCTGATGCCGGGAGTGAAAGGAGGACATTTATAGTAGAAATGTTTCCCTAAAGGTACTTTACCCAAGGCACACCACTGTATTTTATGTTCATCCACTTTTATTATACTAAATGTTTGATTTATTTTCTATGACCACATGTATAACAAAATATTTATTCATTGTTGTATTTTCTAAAACCAGACAGAACCAGCCAATAAATAGCTGGATCATAGATATTTGTTGAATTAAAACACATGAAGGAATAGATTTAAGTACATCAACAGAGATATTTTTATTTTCTAGAAATCATATGGTTTGAATTTCTTTATTATCAATATTTAGCTCTAAGCTTGCTTTCTGGCTTTATACCTTTAATTAGATGTGTCATCATAGATGATATTTCTTATCATAATTTATGCAAAATGTATCAAATTAGTGCATAAATTTGTATAACATAACACATAATTTGCTAGCTTTTAAATAGATTTTATTTAGAGTTCACAATGAACTGTTTTCATTTTCTGGGGTTTAATAATATGTTGAGATAAATTGGAACCTTTAAATGTTCAAAATTCTAATTGATACTCTGTGATGACAATGAGCACTTGGCAGTGATCAGAACTGAATAAAATGTGAGAAATATTTTTCCATTTCAATAGACAATGGCACATCAAACTATGGGAAGTTTACTTACAAGGAAGTTATGTGTCAGTCTGTGATGTGATGATTTTTTATGAGAAGGCTTCTCCGTTTTTCAACAGCTTTGTCACATTCATGTGTGGATTTGAAGCTGTTGTTCTTTATAGTGGCTTCACATTCTCACCAAACAATAGAAAAAAACATTATATTTGGTACCAAACTTGAAACAGAAATAACACCTATCAATCACAAGAGGATGGAGACTCTCAGCAGATCAGACCAGTGAGTGGCCTCCTGGAATAACATATGAACTGAGTGGCCTAACATGTCACATCTTTTCAAGGACTGGACCAGCCAGGAGGGATGTGATTAGAGACCAGAGTCAAGGAGTGACCTGGAAACAAAACGAATTCAACATGTTGATTAAGCCCATGGGAAACAGACAGTATGATGTTAAACTTTGTGCAATAATTGAAATGGTACTGGTGGCAGAGGGTGACTCAGAAAGGGGAGAAAGTAATGAAAACTCACTTTAAGTGACATCAAGGCAAAGACTCTCACAGACACAATCCATCCTTAGAGCAGAGAACAACGCTGAACTGCCCCATGGAAACTTCACTGAACACTTGGCTTCTGATAAGGCATTTGATGCAACACCAGCTAACAGCTGTATCTACCTCTGCTACAGTAGAGTTATTATTATTTTTAGGGGCACAACCTATGCCTTCCTTCAGTGATTAAATGAAGTTTTATATATAATATCCCTTTCTGATTTCAATGTATATTGGATAATATTTTAATAAAAATATTATACCTTGGAAATTACATATAGTTGAACTTCAATTTATTTTCTGTAAGGAAATTTCAATTTTTAGTATACTTGAGGTAGTGCAGTTAGATATCTAGGATGGTTTTCATATGTTGTACCACTGGTTTTTTAATATACAATTTCCCATTTTTTAACCATATTGGAATAAACAACTCATGATTTTCATATAATTTTTATTATGACAGACATTTTAACTTCTCATATAAATAGTGAAAGATTATGTTTGCTTATTTGATTACACGAATGTGACACATGCCACCTTACTGTGGAATCACAGTAAGTACAGGTAGAATATGTTTTCCAAAGAAAGGTAAAGGCACAAGTTAAGAAAATTGACCATTTGCACAAGTTCACTCTGGAGCCAAATCAAACTCAGGCCTCCTGAATTCACTCGCGTTGATTCAGGAACATATTTTGTGATCATATTTATGCAGCCATACTCAAATATAATGGACACATATACATTAAGGTGTTAAATGGGATGATTTGATGAGTGTACATGTTACAAAATGATTACCACGTGAGGTACCACATCCAGCACTGCACATCGTAACTGCATTTTTATTGTAATGAGAAGGTTTGAAATCTACGCTTTTAGCAAGTTGCAAGAATACAATGCATAAGTATTAATTGTTGTCATGTGCTGCATATTAGATCTCCAGGATTTAGTGAACTTATACCTGGAATTCGTTCCTTTGATCCCCTTCATCTAGCTTCACATTCCCATTTCCAGCCCTAGCATACACAATGTATACCTAGTTGCTATGAATCATTTGATTTTTATTTATATTCCACATGCAAGCGAATGAATATACTATTTTTGTCTGTGTGACTTATTTCACATAGCAGAATATCATCCATGTTTACCCATGATGTCGCAAATGACAATATTTCCTTCTTTATGACTGTATCATATTCCATTGTGTGTGCTATATATTACAATTTCTTAGAACATATATGTTGATGGGAACTTCTGTTGTTAGCATGTCTTGCTGTTATAAATAATGCTGCAATGAGCAAGGAGGGCAGATACCTCTTGGAGACAGTGACTTCATTTCCTTCAGATATGTACCCACTTCCACTGTCAAACAGGTCAGTGCAGAGATGCTCACAGTGGGATTCTGAAGGAGAGTCACCAATGCATTTCTCAATGTCAACCAGAGGGGTCTGCAATATCATCTTAATTATGAATTTCAATCCATCAGATAGTTTTTTGATTACCAATTCTATTTCATTATTGGTAATTGGTCTGTTCAGCTTTCCTTCCAAGGTCAGTCTTGGGAAGTGGTATTTTCCTAGAAAGTTGTCCATTTATTATATGTTGTCCAATTTATTGGCATATAATATTTCATAGTATTCTCTAATAATTCTTTGTATTTCTGTGTTATTTTGTGGTGATTATCCCTTTTTCATTTCTGATTTTTTTTATGTGTGTACCCTCTATTTTTCTTGATAAGTCCGGCTAGAGGGTCATCTATTTTGTTTATTTTGTCAAAGAAGCAACTTCTGGTTTCACTGATTTTTCCTATTATTTTATTCTTCTCTATTTTTTTTATTTCTGCTCTGGTTTTATTTTTTCACTCCTTCTACAAATTTGGTCTTCATTTGTTCTTCTTCTAGTCTGTTTAATTATGAGTTACCAGATGTTTTTTATTTTTTTTTTTTGAGATTGTCCTTGTTTTTTGAGGTAAGCCTGCATTTCTATGTACTTTCTTCTTAGAATTGCCATTACTGCATCCCACAGGTCTTGGGCTGTTGAGATTTATTTTAATTTATCTCCACGGATTGCTTGATTTCTGTTTTAATTTGGTCATTGATCCACTGATTATTTAGAAACATGTTGTTAGCCTCCTTGTGTTTGTAGGTTTTTGATTTCTTTGTGCAATTTATTTGTCATTTCATACCAATGTGGTCTGAGAAATTGCTTGATAGAAAATCAGTCATTTTGAATTAATTGAGGCTCTCTTTATCCCCTAGTATGAGATCTATTCAGGAGAACATTTCATGTGCACTTGAGAAAAATATGCATCCTGCTGCTTTAGCAGGAATGTTCAGTAGATATCTGCTAAACTATCTGATGTAATGAATTGTTCCATCCACCGTTTTCCTTTTTTATTTTCTGTCTGTTTCATCAGTTTATTGTTTGGGGTGGTGTTTAAAATCTCCTAAAATTGCTATGTTGCAGTCTATTTCCCCCTTCAATTCTGTTAATATTCTTTTTCACATATTTATATGCTCCTATATTGGGTGCATAGATATTTATAACAGTTATATCCTCTTGTTGGACTGATTCTTTTATCATTATGAAAATTCTTTTGTCTCTTTTTTGCTTTGGTTGTTTTGAGGTCTATTTTGTCTGATATAGCTACTGCTAATTTTTTTCCTCCCTATTATTTGCATGAACTATCTTTTTCCATTCCTTCACTTTTAGTCTGTGTATGTCTTTGCAAATGAAGTGAGTCTCTGGTATCCTACATATAAATGGCAGTCTTTTTTTAATCCATCCTGCTATTCTATGTTTTTGGTGCATTCAGTCCATTTACATTTAATGTGATTATTTACAGATATGTAATTTTTCCCATTTTATTGATTATATTCTGGTTGATTTTATATATCCTCTCTGTTCTTTTTTTTCTGTTTCTTTTATGTGATTCTCTTATTTTTTGATGGATTTCTTTAGTGCTGTGATGGGATGTTTTCCTTTCTTTACTTTCTCTTCATCTTCTTTCTTTCTTTTTTTTCTTTCCATTTTCTTTCTTTCTCTTTCATCATTCTCCCTTCCTTCCTTCTCCTCTCCCTTCCTAATTCCCTCCCTCCGTTCCTTCCTTCCTTTTTCCCTCCCTCCCTCCCTCTCTCTTTCTTTCTATGTATCGATTGTAGGCTTTAATCTTGTGGTTACCAGACTCAAGGATAGCTTCCTTACTATATAACAGTCTATCTTAAATTGCTGATTACTCTATTTCAAACACAATCTAAAGGTACTTTATTCTTCACTTTCTTCTTTATCTTCTACACTTTTTGTGTCAGATGTCATAATCTGCAATTGCTGTTTATTCCTTGATTAGTTTTGTGATTAGTTGATTTTGCTTCTTTTAATTTTATAATCGAAAACTAATTGAGCTACTACCTTTACTGTAAGTTTATTTTCACTGGTGAATGCTATTTAGCCCTAGGAATATATCCATCTATAGCAGTCATTTTAACATATCCTGCATGGCTGGCTTAGTAGTGGTGAAGCCCTGCAATTTTGTTTATCTGGAATTTGTTTAATCCTTGTTTCAAACTTAAATGATGCTCTTTCCACGTAGAAGATTCTTGGATGGAGGTCCTTCTATTTCATTATATTAACTAGATCATGCCACTCACTTCTAGCCTGCAAAATTTCTGTTCAGAAGTCCTTTGATAATCTGATGGTATTTCATTATAAGTAATCTTTTTCTCCACATGCATTCAATACTCTCTCCTTAATCTTGACATTTGCCATTTTAATTATTACATGTCTTGGTGTTTTCTTCCTGGGGAGCCTTTTGCTAGGGGCTCTCATGCTTTCATAACCTAAATGTCTAATTTTTTCTTGAGATTTCAGGAATTTTCAACAATTATTTCCTCAAAGAGACTTTCTAACCCTTTGTCTCCCTCTTCTCCTTATGGTACCCCTGTGAATATTATTCTGTCTGGATTGCTCACACAGGTCTATTCCTAGTCTTCCATTCCTAGAGATCCTTTTCTGTTTTCAGCTTCATTGTTTTCCTGTTTCCTAATTTCCATTTATTTACACCTTCTTCAATCTCTGATAATCTGCTTTAAATCCCTCCATTATATGATTAATTTCTGATACTGCATTATTAAACTTGAGTGGCTCATTGCAGGTCATCTGTCTTTTTGTTAATGTTTTCCATGAGATATCGAATATTGCAATTTTACTTTGAAATATTTATAAAGATTGATAATCTGTATTTCACTGAGCCCTGTCTCTGGTGTCATGCCTTGTACTTTTGTTAAACTCTGGCTCCTCATTTTGTCAGCATTTCTGAGTTTTCTCCTTTGTATTAGATGGCTCTGCTACATCCAGACCCTTTTCTGTGAGGTCTTCTCTTCTTCCCCAGATGTAGGTAGTCTGTTCAGCAGACTTCCAGTCATTTTCAGGTTTAGTTGTTTTTGCCGTATTTTTGTGTTATATGTTTTTGGGAGGAGGTTTCTACGTTGCCAACACACTCTTCCTCCTTTTTCTCTACCCACCACTTTTATGTATTTTTAAAGCACTTAGACTTATTCAAATAGATACTCAAACTAATTTTATTGGTTGTTAGTAGCATTCATAAAATAAAGAAATGGTATGGATTGTACTACAAGTTTTAGCAATGACAAAATTTGATGATAGTTTAAGAAAATGAGAACTTTATTTAAATCAGAGTGGAGTACTTATGTAATTTCAGATAATCCAGTGTCATGGGTACATCTTCATAACAACTTTATTAAATGAATCTTTATCTGAAGTGGTATCATAAAAAGATAATTTTAACAAACCTCAATGACAGCAATGAAAACACCAATTAAGTAGCAATAACTAAATTAAAAAATAAATAGAAAGGCTTCAAAGGGAAAAGACATGCATACAAATTCCCTGGTGATTTTCACAGATATGTGAAAGCCAAGTGAAATCTGTAGGTGACCCCAGGTCCCTGAGCCCTGACAGCATGACCTTATTCATTGTTCAGATTTCTGATGAACCCAGATTCCATGATAATTCTGAGCCATTGTGAGCTGAGTGGGGAACAGTAGAAACAAAAGGGCCCTTGAGAAATGCTGGATCTTGAACTTGATGTTAGCAAGTATTTCCATGATGAGATCATTAACTTTACTTAGTTCTTTGACCTTCCTTTAAGTTGACAGAGAAGCCTTACAACTTCTTGAGCTCTTTTATCATGGAAAATAATCTTCTCTTGATAGAAAGAGAAGATTTTGTCCAATTATTTCTCCATATCTTCATCCTTCCCCTTATAATAGTTGTGTATCTGAAATGTTCACTATGCTAAGGGGAACTGCATCTAGATTTCTAAACAGTGCATTTCCTACTCAAGATAATGTGTCTGGAATGTAATTGTATGTTCTTTGTGTGATTTGTGCAATATTTTAACCACTTCCTACACAGTGCACATTTGCAATTTTTTTTCATAATTTTAATGAAAAATATAAAAGGCCAAAATAGGTAAAACAAGTACCTCAGCAAGAGGAACTAATAATAACCTGAAATTAATCATTGCTACAGAACACATATGTTGGTCTTGCTAGACTTTCAAATCAGTTTTATGTAAACATTAGATTCTAATTTAAAAACCTTAATATGTGTTGTGAAATATAAAGGGAATTTTGAAAAACCCCTAGGCAATAACATTTTTAGTATAAAACTACAGATATGTGTACCATAGAGCCATATATGAGCATAAATAAACTATTTAGTATAATCCACATACTGTGAATATTCACTTAATGTCTATGTAAATTTAACTATATATGTAGATACATATTAAAGGCCTAATATTTATCTTTTCCTTATAAAATTATTATAGAAGAGATGTATTTTATAATAGCTCATAGGCCAGATTTATATTTCAAGGTGCTGAAATGAATAATTGGGTAGCTCAGCATCAGGGATTTCTTGGGAAATCTCTTAGAGATTTCTGAACTTCATGTTGACCTGTTTTTTTTTAGCATGTTCCCTTTTCCACAGTCATTACCATAAAAGAAATAGTTTACCCTGAAATTACCCAGGAGAAATTAGTTGAAAATATGTTGAAATTTCCCAGATCCCCAAAGTACAGCAACCTATATTGGTCCCTCCTGTCTCACCTCTTCATCTCCTGGGTGTTCTTGAAATATTTTGAGAGACATCACAGCCTCAGAGCTGAAATAATTTGCCTTTCCTGAGGTTCTCCCAGTCCTGACGTAGCATGAAGCCTGCTACTTGTTTCTATGACATTAGATGAGAGCAGATCTTCCTGGATGAAGAGACTCTATGGAGATTGCAGAGTTCAAGGCACATGTGAAGGCACTATAATAAGGAAGTATTCTCTTTAAATCCCACATTTTCAGAGCTTAAAGCATGATCACCATGTGAGTAGTACTTGTTTGTTAGTTTAAAGGACAAAAAAATATTCCTTTCTATGATAGAGAAGATGATATTTCTAACATATTATCTAGTAAATGCATGTGTGATACTTTCACCTCTAGATATATAGACCCTGATCTAAAACCTGTATTTTTCTCATTTTAATTTATTGAAAATTTTAAATATTTTTCTGATACAATTAAGAGAAAAAGCCTGGAGTTAAAAAGACAGTTAGCATAATGGAAAACACAGAGACTCATATACATGCATTCACACCGATATACACATATACACATACAAATAGAAAAATAGAATTAGGAATGTGGCACAAAGTCGTTTTATCAAATCATAATCAACTCACTGATATATAAGACGCAATTACACTTTTACTGCCCAAAACTAAATCTGTTATAGTAAACTAAAACCAAAATATATTCTCCTATATCAAACAGGAACTTCTAGATCTGGCACTTCTGCCAATACACATATTCTTAAAAATCATCTTCCAAATTAATGGTTAAAAAGAAATTATGACAATATTTTGAATTTGAATTATGAGAAAGTTAGTGTGCATTATAAATTAGTGTTATAGTCAAAAATATAAGAATGTTTCTTATTCATGCATGAATTAATCCTGCAGATCATTATGAAAGCAAGAAAGTGCAATGATTTACAAGCTCTTGCCAGTCATGACTGAACAAATGTCAGAAGCAGTGGTTATCAAAATTATAACAAAGAAAAAATGGATTTCTCTTTCATTATACATTTATTCTTGACTCTCTGTAAAATAAAGGATGTGAAGAGACAAACTCACTCTTACAGTTTCCCTTATAAAATACATTATCTGCCAAATGTAATCAGATCATATTTTGTAAATCTATGTTTTACAGTATTACCTCCACTACAGGACTATGCTTTATCCCTGTCTAAAATGAGGAGTTGTTAGGCCGTTACACCGAAATTACTTTGATGTGTAATTGCATGTGGTAACTAAAACAGTGCTTTTATGTAGCAATGCCTCAGCATATCAGTCAATCACCAAGACAAAAATCTCCAGGGTCCACAAACAGGACAATAGATTTTTCATTCTTCAACCCTCAGGTGCCCTGGATTACGAAGTGTCAGACAGCAGTAAACTGGACAGAGTGGCCGCACCTGGGAATAGCCTACCTGTTCTCTTTGGAAGGTCTCCATCGTCAGGTGAGTGTTAATCAAGCCTTCAGATGTAGTGCAGGGGTGTATAAGGCACAATAGCTACAGTGACATGTCTTACTGGGAAACTGAGTTACATTTTTCTGATTTGTACTAACATGAAATTCAGGTTCCATCAGATTTGGAAATCTAAAAATGTAGTCAGGGTGAACTGGAGGTGTTTCCAGCCCTAACTACATAGAGTCCTTTCCATAGAATGAGTCCCTTGGTATTTGCTCAGAGTTCATGAAATAATTGAGAAGTCAGTAAAAGCTTGCTGAATTATATATCTGAGAATCAAGGCATAGAAACTAAGCAAAGCCAGGAAGTATGTCTTTCAACAATGGTTAGTCATTTTTAGACCATGACAAGAGTAAATGAATGTGTACATTTTGTCGACTTCTGGAATTTTGAGTTATAGTTCCCACAGGTTAGGAAATAGCTGAAACCACAGGTGGTGGGTCATTACCATTTAGACCCAGACTGAAGTAAATGAATGAGCTTGGGAGAAATTATAGCTTAAAATGTATAAATACTCTGTAATTGATAACAAATACTTACTTAAAAAATACGGCCAAATTGAGGTAAGCCTTTAGTTAAGACAATATTATCCTGTTTTTCCCCTTTACTCACCAATGTTTATATGCACAAGGTGCACATGTATAAACACATCCTTTCTGTCCAGTGAGAATGGCAGGAACTACTGAGATGAAGTCAGCAGCAATCCAATGGCCTGGTTTTATTGTCCAATTAACTATAATTCATGTTATGTTAAATTTTGTTTATTGTTTCCTAAGCTGCATCCATTCCCTTCTGGTGGCCAGCAACTGTATATACAGGGTGTCTTTGCAGAAAACAGAAAACAGGAAGGCATGAAGTCCAAGAAACCACTGCCCAGTCGGATCTGTGCCTCTTGCTGGTTATGCTCCTTGAGCCTCGGTGGGGCAAGGGGGCTGCCAACCTCTTCGTGTCTTCCTTCTTCAGCTGTGAAATTATAATAGTATTGGCACTGTACTCTCTTGCTTCCTGTGCTGATTACAATTATTAATAATTAACAACTTCAATATCTTCAACACCCAATGTTGATGATGACCATCACATTTGCTAAATATTTTTTTATTGAATTATTGTCCCCATACAATTTTATATTGGTTTCAAATATACGACACAGTGGTGTAACTGTTTACCTGTATTACTAAATCCTCACACCTCTACTGTGGTTACATTCAGTTTAGATATTAAGGAGTAATTGACTATATTCTCAATTCTGTGACAAGTTTGTATTGTCATTGAAAATATTTTACCTCTTTATCCTCATCCCCACCCACGCCACCTCAACCCCTCCCCATTGTAACCACTCATCCCTTCTCAGTGTCTATGAGCCCAGTGCTGTTTTGTTCCTTCTGTTTTGCTTTGTTTTTATAGTCCACATACAAGTGAAATTATATGACATTTCTCTTTCTCTCTGGCTTATTTTACTTAGTATAAAACCCTCTAGATCCATTGTTGTTGTTAAAAATCACAGGATTTCTTTCCATTTTATGGCTGTATAATATTCCATTGGGTACATGTACCACCTTTTTATCCATTTACATTCCTTCCCTACTGGCTATTGCAAATAGTGTGCCAATAAACATAGGGGTGCATACATCTCCCTGAATCAGGGATTTTGTTTTCTTCTGGTAAATTTATAGAAGTAGAATTACTGGCTCAAATATATTGTATTTTTAGTTTTCTGAGGAGCCTCCACAGTAATTTCCACAACAGTTGCACCAATTTACATACCCACCAACAGTGTAGGGGGGTTTCCATTTCTCTGCATCCTCATCAGAATCTGTTATTTCTTGTATTTGGGATAGTGGCCATCCTAACTGGTGTTAAATGATATCACATTGTGGTTTTGACTTGCATTTCCCTTATGATTAGTGATGTGAAGCATCTTTTCATGTGCCTATTGACCAGTTTATTTCTTCTTTGGAGAAGGATCTTGAGGACCTCCATCCATTTTTTAATCAGGTTATTTGTGTTTTGGGTGGTGAAGCAAATGCGTTCTTTATTTTTGAGGATAACCATTTATCACATAAATCACTTATGAATATAATCTCCCATAATGTTGGATATCTTTTTGTTCTCCTGATGGTGTCCTTTGCTGTAGAGAAGTTTTTAGTTTGATGCAGTCCCACTTGTTTACTTCTCATTTTGTTTCCTTCTACAAAGTTTTTCAAAAATTTCTTAACTTTTGTTTTAGTTAATTTAGAAGAGTCCTACTAGAAAATGGTGAAACAGGTACACAGGGTTACAGTAACTTAGCAAATGTGTGTAGCTGGTAGGAACAATGAGAAGGTATAAACAAACACACAGACATGCTACATGTGAAATGGTTACTACAGATAATTCACATGTCCATCAACACAACTAAGCAACATTTTCAGTTACTGGTATGTTTGTTTACAGTACACAGTTCACTCTTGTGGTCCACAGTCTTGAATGAAATGATCTGCAACACAAGTGTCACTGAGTTCCTTCTCCTGGGATTTTCTGATGACCTAAGGATGCAAACACTGAACGGTGTCCTGTTCCTCATGGCTTACCTGGCAGCCCTCTTAGGAAATGGACTCATCATCATGCTAATTACTTGGGATCCTCAGCTTCACACACCCATGTACTTCTTCCTGAAGAACCTGTCATTCATAGATATCGGCTACATTTCTGATACTGTCCCAAAATTTGCTCTCAACTCCCTGGTAAATAGGAACAAAATATCCTTCCTTGGATGTGTCTTCCAGGTGCTTTTTTTTGTGACTTTTGGTACTGCTGAAATAGTCATCCTCACAGTTATGTCCTATGATCGCTATGTGGCCATCTGTCATCCGCTGCACTATGAGACCATCATGAACAAGGGGGTCTGTGGGCGGATGGTGGTGGCTTCATATATTAGTGTGGGAATCTATGCAGCCATGCACACGGCAGCGACATTTTCCACAACATTTAGTTCCAATAAAATTCATCATTTCTTCTGTGATATCCCTCACATTATGTTGATCTCAGACTCCAAAACAAACATAAATGAAGCATCAATGACGTCATTTGGTGCAAGTATCTTACTTATTTGTTTCCTCTATATTTTATATTCCTATGTGCACATCTTCTCTGCTGTCTCAAGGATCTCCTCCCTGGAAGGAAGGTCCAAAGCCCTCTCCACCTGCCTCCCCCATGTGGTCGTTGTGACTGTGTTTATTTCAACAGGTGCTGTGGCCTTCCTGAAGCCAGCCTCTGAATTGAAGTCCATTGTAGACCTGGTTTTGTCTGTATTTTACACAGTGGTTCCTCCATCAGTGAACCCCATCATATACAGCCTTAGAAACAAGGACATAAAGGTAACTATAGGAAAACTCCTTGCAGTTGTAGTAATTAAGTCAAATTAAATATATTTGAGTAGTTTAGAGTTATCTCCTTTGTTCAAACACATATCCCTTTCAATTTATACTATTTATATTAAGGGCATGTATCATATTATTAATGTACTAACTTAGTAACTTGGGAACAGCAGTAGAGCTGTCAGTGAAGGATGTTTTACCAAGGGAAAAGAACAAAGATATCAGTGGAACATAATTACTGTGTTATATTTTGGGCAGTGGCTAGCAAAATTTATTTTGCAATATGAATATGTTTTTTTAAAAGAAAATCTAGACTTCCTCATTGCAAAATAGTTTAGGAGGATATGCATAATACATATTATGTATTGCTTTTCTAAAAAGTTAATTTGCAATATCCTTTATTAAACAAAATCCAATGTAGTTGATACAACCTGGCCCTTCAAAAGAATGATCTTACAGTTTAGAAAATATGTTGCTTACATTTCCTATATTTTAGTGCCCTTACTGCTATAACAGTTTATATCATATGGACTCAAATCCTGTCTTTAATGTCCCCAGAACCTCAGTATGGACAGCCTGGCCCAGGTATGAAACTGGTCCTTGCTGTTCACACTGTCAGAGTGAAAGATAATTTTTCCTTATAATGGATAAATGCAGTCTTCCTTTCTCTCTTAGGCTCACAATTAAATAGAAAATACAGGGGTGTGTGGGTGGAGGGAAGGCTGCTTTCTCCTAGTGTTTTTACTTTCTTCCTCTAGACAAGAGGCTTCCCAGGTATGTCCCTCTCCAGGACAAGGAGGTGAGACCACATGTGCACCACACTGTCCCACTGCTACAATGTGTTTACAATACACATTCAGTAAGTGCCTTATGTCAGTGGTGATATTTTCCTGTGCTCTTCATGACACTTGTACATTACAAACAAGTCTCCATTGCAACTGTTTAAGAAAATGTGTTTACGTTCCGGGCAATGTCAGAGGTGATGTGACATGGTGCTCACGGGAATGAGGCTGGGGTGTTGGGGCATTTGGAGGCATACCATGGACATCCACTTACTCAGGACACAGCCATCCCATGGGATTCCAACAGAAATGCCTACCTACATTCATGAAAAGACATGTCCACTAATTGATGTTGCCCACACTGGAATCTAATACAATGCTGAAAACCAGTTAAACAGTTATATTAGGATTTATTGATGGTGACATTGAGAAAAACAATATTGATTCAGTCACAATCACAACAAAAAGGAGATTAACAAAAGCAAACCTCATAAGATGATCCATTAATAAAAGACATGATGTCATGCGTACTAACTGACAGTTTGAAGTCCTTCAATTGTTTCACTTTCAAAGGTCAATGACTGTACTGTTGCAATGGTAGTAATATTTATTCTTGATTTTTTAGGTTGTTTCAGTGTCTTAGTAAGTTTATAAAAATGATCAAGCTGTATGCTTTTTTGTTAATTACTCATATTGTTACACTTTTATATACAGTAAAACCAACACAATATCCACAAATCAAGAGATATGATAAAATATCATGTGACACAGTATTAATATTCTATAATCTTTCTCATACCTAATTCATGATTAAGGAACAATGTTTTGCCCTAAATTCAAGAAAAATATAGTGACAATATAATCTAACCTTCCTCTGGATTTTCAGGACAATGAAATAAAATATGTAAAGTAATTATAGCAAATGATGGAAAAAAATCTTTAAAACGTACTTATTGTGTGCTTAGGGATATTTGGCAAAAACATTCCATCTCTAAAATGTAGGAATATATGTCCTTCTTGACAATATGGATAAACCTGGAGGATATTACATAAAGTGGACAAAGCTACACACATAAAGATAAACCATAAATTATCTTTGATAAAGAAGCAAAAATAGTCAAACTCATAGAAGCATGGAATAAATGGAGGTAACTAGGGGGTGGAAATGGGGAAAAGGGCAGGTGATGGCCAAACGGTGCAAACCCTGAGTTATGCAAGGTCAGTGCACCCTGTAGATCCACTGTACAGCACAGTGGCTATAAGTAAAAATACTCTATTGCATACTTGAACTTTGCTCAGGGGCATGAAGGAACCTCCAGAAGTGATAGATGTGTCTAAGTCCTCATGGTGATGAAGGTTTCATGTATGGTTTGTTCTTATCCCCAAGCTCATCGAGTAGTGTTCATCAAATATCATGATTGTCAGTAAAGGGATTTCTTAAAATTCTGTACACAAACTATTAGAATTAGTGCAATTCCATATAAAGAAAATATGTTTGTATGACAGAAAATGCCATTAGAAAATGATGTTTAAATGTAATTCACAAGACCAAAAATAAAAAGTTGGAAGTTCACTTCTGAAAATTCACAAGTCTTTACACAGAAGATACATTACTAAAAAAGCACCTATTTAACAGAAACATAGTTTTTCGTGGGCTCAAAACTTCAATTTAAGTATACTTATTTAACAGGACTTAATGTTCACCCTAAAGTTCACACTGAAATTGAAAAGGCCAAGAATAATGGAGTCTTAAGAAAGTTCAAATGGTTGAGAATACTTAAAGATCCTTGAGTAATAAACAAAAGCTGGAAGATTTCTGTCATCAAATATCAAGACCTCTTATGCACATAAATAGTTACAGTACTGCGTCAGAGAGGCAAAGATTAGTTGAAAGAACAGAATTCAAAAACTGACCCACTCAAATACAGGCAGTAGGTATATATGAATATTCCACAGTAGGCATATACAAAATTTCTACTACAGAGACATGGGGGGAAAGACCATTCACTTAAGGAATAATGTTGAACCAATCTCATAATAGTTTGGAGGCAATTATTCTTGATCTCTATCCCCTGTCATGCTCAAATGGAAAACCATAGTGAAGGAACATAGAAATGTAAAGATGAAAACAATAACCCACCTAGAAGATAACAGAAATAAATCTTCATAAGCTTGTGGGTAGGAAACAATTTTTTTCACTAAACAAAGAAGCAATTATCATAATCTTGTAATGATAAATAGATATATATAAAACTTGATTAATTTTGAAAGCTACCACAAAAATATAGAAAAATGAGGAGCCACTCAAGGACAATCTACAGGAGCTGCATAAATGGCACTGGCTTAAACACTTCCTTGTAGCTCCATGGGCACTACAGACTGACAGACATTTGGGTGTTTTCTCTAAACTTATCTTTTCCTTCATGACTAGAAACAGTGTATCAGAACAGCCCAAACACAGACACACACACACACACACACACATGTATACTCACTTAGAGATCTACATAATTTATTCACAAACATGTCAGAATCACATGACTCTTGTGAGATCAACGTTTGATTTCTCATGTTTAGAATGTCCAGAAAACATAGAGCCAAATATTAAGTAAAGCAAACATGTTATGTGCATGCAATTTTTCTACCTGAATTCACTAGCTTAGTATTAAAAAGACAAATTGGATGACTTATGCAGGGATTTGTTGATATGTTGTTTCTAGAGCCCCTACAATTTTATGCACTTTACAACCTCACATTTTATGAATGCCAATCACCTTGTTATGAAAAGACAAAGATCAGCTGCCTGCATCATTTTGCTGAAGAGAAAAATTTGTATATTCTCCTTATATTTGTAAATTCCAGTTCAACCCATAAAGTCCATTTAAATATATTTCCCAACTCTATCTTTATAAGCCTTGAAAAATGATATTTCATCTCCTTTTTTAGTACTGAGTGAACTGAATAAAAGTATCTAAGTTGCCTTTACTTACAGCATTGTAATTTAAATTATACATTGCTTGTTTTAATAAAAATATTTTGTCCTCATGTATCCATTTATGAAATATGTATTCTCTAGTCCTACATCCTTTCTAAGTATCATTTTAAAATAATTGCATCACCAGTAAAAATGATGTCTCAACATGCAAGTTACACATTGGTGAACAGGGAAGAACATTTAGCAACCCTACATTATCCTTTCCAGAGCATCAACATTTACAGAAAATACTTCCTAGAGATTTACCAAGTGTCATTAAAATAATATGCAAACACCCAAAGAAGACATCCTTTTATTTAATTGAACTTTAATACATATACTGTTGCATTCATTACTCATTTTAGAAATTTTTTTCTTTAACCATGGAAATATTACTGTTTAATATATTCATTCCTGTAGGTGTTCCAAGTTTGCAGGTTATAAACATTCAGAACCCAGCATCATGCTGCACACACATACACCAAATCTACTCCTACACACAGAGAAAATCACTCTTAGGGAGAAATGAGGCCTGACCAGTCACCTTCTATACAATGCAGGATAAATGATCAAATAAAAAAAATATCACAGGACATATGGAGACATTATGAAGGGAGACCCATCTGCAATTCAGCCATTCAGTAAGGAGGCATATCACTGAGGGACTAGAGCCTGTATTCACCTGCCCTGGGTCAGAAAAACTCACACTTCATAAAGTTTAAGAGGCTAACACACTATTAGTTAAGGTAACAGATTTTTCAATACACTACCTGCCAAATGGTGTTGGAACTGCTAAAACTCTCTTCAGAACCAGAGAATCTGGTAGTACCAATATTTATGTCACCCCACGCACATTATTGTTCTGTCTCCAACCCTTCCCTACTATTTTCTCTTAAACCCACTATGACCAGTCAATGTCCCAAATACTGCACCATGCACCTATCATCAAGGCAGTTAATGACATTCAAATAGTTAATTCTAGTAGTTGTTTTCAGTCCAAATCTTACCTGGTCAATCCCCATGAGAATATTAGCACTTCAGTTACTCCTATCACATTGAAATAACTTCTGAAATTGTCTCCCAGATCAACACACATTCCTAATTTGTTAGATTTTGAAATCCTCCAAATACCTACCCTTAAGTGCTTGCAATTCAGAGATAGACAAATAACCAAATAAAGGTAGGAAAAGATTGGAAAACTCATCTCACAGTGTAAGATGAGCAAAGCCCAAAAAGCACAGATAACAGTTCCCCCAAAATTATAATTACATAATTAAAAACAAGATTAAAAATGCTGAATTTGGCAAGGATGTGCTGCAAGAAGAACTCTCATTTCACTTTGTTGGCATTGTGAGAAGGTTCAACAATGTCTCTCTGAATTAATGGCAGTTATTCATCAAACAAACACAGGCAGAGTAATTCTATTACAAGGTATTGACTAATGGAAATGAGCACATTTGAATGAAAGGCTTCTAAAAGAATTGTCATAAAATACTATTTGTAGTAACCCGCAAATGTAAGCATCTGTCTGTCAATCAAAGAATCAACAAATTCTGGTACATTCCCTCAGTGTCTTACTACAGCCACATTAAAAAGGGAAACAAAAAGAAAACTCTACTGACATCGGCAACAAGTAGGTGAGGATCAAAATGTTATTTGGACTATAAAATCATATGATTGAGTCCACATATATGAAGCTCAGGTCAAACTATTCCGGAAAAGAATCCCTAATAGTTGCTGCTTATGAAGGGAAGATACAGAGGGTGCCTGAGTTAGGGCATCAGGAATATTTTTTGAAAAAATTTCCTCATACAGATTTTCACTGAACATGTGTATGTATTTTGGAAAACCCATCAAATGATACATTTCTAATGTACAAATAATAAAGGGTAATACAAAATGGGTGGTATACCGAAATATAAAGCACAAACTATAAATCACCTGGAGGGTGTTTCATGATGACAGACAAGGAAGACCCAAAATTCACCTCCTCCCATGAACACAGCAAATTCAAGCTTTGCATGGAATAATTATCCACTGATATAGACCTGAGAACTATACGAACAGCAACTCCACACCAAAAGACAAAATAGATATATTAAGGTTAGGAGAGGCACAGAAAAGTTATTTCATGGAACCCCAGCCAGATACACTGACCCTGCACAGAAGAGGGATCCCTAAATATGGCACTTTCACTTGAAGGGACTATGTTACACATCAGACACCCCGATCGTGGGTTGGCACCAGGAAGATAAGCCCGTCATCTGTCTGGTTTACAAAATAAACAGGGATTGAGTCCAGGAAAATCATAGAATTATAAGGAACAAAGATTCTACTCTTGAAGGACGCATGACCAGACCCTGTCACCCTGAGGTCCAGTGCCAAACCAACAGAGTGAAAATTGTCAACAAAAAATGCAAGGGAAGTGCACTTCCTCATTTTAAAGGCACTTCCAAACAGGCAGGAAAATGCAGGGTCTTCATCCAGGGATGGAAGCCCTGGTAAAAAATATGTTCTCAGGCTCATCCTACCATTCCAAGGATGGAGCTGACAGACACTAAAGACCAAAGTTAGTAAAAGAAATGCTATAATACAGGTCAGAGTGGAAATAAATGAAATACAGAGTAAAAATGGACAATAGAAAAAAATCAATGAAACTAATAAATGGTTCCTTGAAAAGTTAAATAAATTCTATAAATTTCTGGCAATGTCAATGAAAACAGAGGGAGAGACCAAGTAAATAAAAACAGAAATATGAAAGTGTGAAAGTTACAACTGATGTGACAGAAAGGCAAAGGATCATATGAACAATTATGTTTATATGAACACTTAATAATTTTATGTCAGTGAATTAGAAAATCTAGAAGAAATGGGTAAAATGTTAGAGACATAAAATCTTCCAAGAATGAATTTTGAGGAAATAAAAAGTCTGAATAGGCTAATTAAAATAATGAAATTGTATCAGTAATTTAAAAACTCCTAAAATAAGGCCCAGCACGGGACGGTTTTACAAGTAAATTCTACCAAACATGTAAAGAACAAACATGTATCCTTCACAAATCACTCCTAAAATATTTAAAAATAAGGAACACTTCAAAAATTATTCTATATGGTCAGCATAACAGTGATTATAAAATGAATGACACAACAAAGAAATTCTAAGCCAATATACTGATGAACATAGATGTGACAATCCTCAACAAATCAGCAAACTGAAATCAGAAATACATTAAAAAGATCAGACACCACTATCAAATAGGTATTTCAAGGATGCATGGATGGTTCAAATCTGTAGATCAATCACTGAGGTACACACACAAACAACATGAAGGCTGAAAATCATACGATCATCTCAATACATGGAGAAAAAGCATATTTTGACAAATTCAATTTCTTTTAAAAACTCTCAACAAAATGGGTACTGAAGAAATATTCCTCACAATTACAGTCCCATATATGGAAGACCAACTACTAACTTCATTGTCAATGGCAAAAAAAAGCTGAAAGATTTTCCTCTAAGATTAGGCATAAGACAAAGATATCCAACTTGGCTAATTTTATTCCATATAGCATGAAAAGTCCTTCCCACAGCAATCAGAAGAGGAAAGCAAATAAAATACATCCAAAGTAGAAAGGAAGAAATAAAACTGTCACTATTTGTAGATGATTATTTTCTTTGTGTGGGAAATCTTAAAGACTCCACCAAAACTCCGTTAGAGTTTATGTGAATTAAGTCACAGGATAAAGAACTGGCATACAGAAATCAGTTGTGTTATTATACAGTCAAAATTATCAGAAAGAACAGTTAAGAAAATGAACTCATTTACAACAGAAGAAAAATAATGCAATATTTAAAATATTTTAACCATAAGGAGAATGACCTGCGTATTAAAACTAAAATACAGAAATTGAAAAAGCACAAGTAATTTTTAAGATACTTATAGATTGGAAAAAATAATATTGTTAAAATGTCCATACTACAAAAAGTATCTACAAATTGAATGCAATCTCTATCAAATTTCCAATGGCATATTTCACAGAAGTAGGGCAAATGATCCTTACATTTTTATAGAATAAATGAACCGAGATTGTCATAGAAATCTGGAGAAAGAACAAACCTGGATATAGCATGGTTTCTGGGCTCAAACTATACTCTAAGGCTATAGTAATCAAAACAGTGTAAAATTTTCCTAAGAGGAACCACATACATCAATGAAGAATATAGAAAGCCTGGATATAAACCCACATGTATGGTTGATTAATATGTGACAAAAGAGTCAAGAATATATACCTGGGGTTTACACATGGTATACTGAATAAATGAGGTTGGGAATACTGAACAGCCTCAAGCAAAATAATGTAACTGTACTGCTGTCTTACACACTATGCAAAAGTGACCTAAAATGATGTTAACACTTTAATGTAAGACCTGAAATCATTGAACTCCTAGGAAAAAATCTTGTGCAGTGCGCTCCTTGATATAGGTCTGGAAGATAATTTTTTATATGACACCAAAATTAAGTAATAAAAATACCTAGTCCACTTGCCTTTTTTCTTGTTCTATTTTAACAGGTTAAGTATGACTGACATATAATAAATTGCATATATTTTTTGTTCACAATTAATAATGTGCATAAGCAATAGTATATAACTTTGAAATCTTTACCTCATGTCAAAATAAACATAAACATCACCCCCTATAGTTTATGTGGACCCTGTGGTCATCCCTACATTTGGCTTTCCCTGTTTCCCAAATGCCCAACATCTGATCTACTTTCTCTGACTATACATGTGCTTGAATTCTCTATGGAGCAGGTAATTGTTTTTGTTATTCTTCATCACAAATCATAATAATTTTACATTTCATTCATGAGGTTGTGTTCATCAATAGTTTATTCATTCATTGCAAAGTAGCTTTTGAATATAGGACATACCACACTTCATTTACCCATTCTCTATTGACGGATATATGTATTGTTTCTAGTTTCAGCCTAATAAAAATAAACTACTGGAAAACATTTCTGGTCAGGTGTTTCTGATTACCCTGCATAAATACTTAAGTGTGGTAGGCCTATACCATATTATTTGTCAATGTTTCAAGTTTTTTTCTGATTGTGTGATGGGAATTATGTATACATTCTTCTTTACATCTTAAAGTCTCTTATTGGATATATTACTTGCAAATATTTTTTCAAAATCTGTGGTTAATGTTGTGATGTGTTGTATATTTGCACTTTTTGTCTTAAGGTTAAACTTGTTTTGACTGCACAAAATTGAGGAGTTTCAGTGAATAGAAAATAATATCTTACACAAAATAACAAAGGTTTAAGAAAATGACAAAAATGAAACCAAAGGCTGAAATTCTTAATTCCCTTAATTATTCAAGGAATTTATGGTTAACCAAATAAAAATATTATAAAGTATGAAGAGGGAAGAGACTCACAGATGTTATCTTGTAACATTGAGTGTTCAGGTAACAGTTTCAATGAAAGGCAAGTCAAATCTGAAGGGGACCCCAGATTCCTGAGCCCCCAAAATATGACCCTACCCTTTACTTGGGAACCTCAAGGCCCTGAGCATTTTATGATAATTCTGGGATCTGTGACCTGTGCATGCAGCAGCCGTAACAAAAGGGCCCTGTAGGAGAGTTTGGAACTTGAACTTGATGTTAGCAAGTATTTCCCTGATTTCTTTTCTCGGCTCCTTGTACTTCCTCTCAGGGGACTGAGGTACCATCCAACTTGAGAATTTCTCACACAAGAGAATCTCCTTCTTATAGAAAGAAGGGTTTCTCTCTAATTCTTTGTCCACGATTTCAGCCTTCTAAATGTTACATATCTGAAATGTGCATCTCATTTCTACACACTTTCAGAAGGTAATTGCAGGTTTCTTAGCAGTGCATTCTCTCCTCAAAACCTTTCTCTGACATTGAATTTTATGTTCTTTATGTGATTCAGGCAGAATGTTAATCATTTCCTACTCATTATACATTTTCAATTATTACTCTTGGTTTTATCATATTAAAGAAAAATGTAACAAGATAATATGTCAAATAATAATAAGCACATCTATTTCAGCAGAAGGAAATAGTAATTCATGAGACTGATAATCCTTGCAGAAAATACATTAATTTTTCTACATTTTTAAAATGACTTCTAATAGCTAGCACAAATCCTAATTTTAAAACATGAATACCTGTCACTGAAATATAAATGAGATAAATACCCTTTAATATCCTAAGGTAACATAATTTTTAATATAAAACCAAAGGAACATGGACAATGATGGCAAAATTAGCTCAAATGGTCTCTTCAGTACATTCCACATATTATGAATACTCAGTTAATGATATGTCTGCGTTAGATATGGCGATATTGTAAAGTTCCAATATTTAACTTTGAATTATAAAAATTCAGGCTCTAAACAATAGCATTTTTAGTGGCTCACAGAAAAGGTTTTGTGCTTTAGGTAATGGAAAAATTAACTTGGTAGATCAGCATCAGGGACTTTAACTCTCTCGGAGATTTCCTAGCTTAATGTTGGGCTACTTTGTAAAGCCTGTCCTTTTCCACCCAACCAGAATCACAAAGAAAGACTTTTCCCTGAAGCAGACCTGAGGGTTTACTCCCTGGCCTGATGCCCCAGGTCCCTGACTGGCAGCTGCCCCTCCTTGTCTGCTCCCTCCTCTCCTGGGTGTTCTTGGAAGGACTCTGGGGAGACCCCACAGCTTCCAAGCTGCAACCATGTGCCTCTTTTTAGAGAGTCATAATGTGATCTCTCAGTGAGAGGACAGCTGTGTTCCCCCAGTTCCTGGTGGGACAGAAGCCGAATATAAGTTCCCATTAAAATAGATCAGAACAAATCTTCCTGGATGAAGAGAATCTCTGAAGATTGGGAGTTCAAGTCACATGTAAAATTGTTGTAATAAGGAAATAGTCTCCTTCATAGCAAAGCTTTTCAGAGATTCGTGCATGGTCAAAATGAAAGTAACCTTTATTTAGCATTTTTGGATAGGATAAAATACTCCTTGACTATAGAAAGTATTATTTTTCTAACATGTTGTCCAATTGAGTGGTTAGGTGTGATCCGTTCACCTGTACATCTGTAGACTCTGATTCAATATCCTACATTTATTCTAAAATGATCATGAGTTTTATTGAAAATTTCAATTATTTTGTCTCAGATACAGTTAAAAGAGAAAAAGCTCAGAGTTAAAAAAAAAGGTAGTTGTGAGCATAAGGAAAAACAGACACACATTCGTACACAGGTATGGGTGCTAATGCACACTCATATAAACAAAAATAGGAAAATATACTTAGGATTTGATATGGATAAAGACTTTTCTCAAAACATACACAGAAATACAGTAAGTAGTACTTTTTCTGGTCCCACTGCATTCCCAAATATAAGAAAAAATCATACAGCAAAGTTAAAAATCGAAACTCTTTTCATATCCTGCAAGAACATTCAGTTTTGGGTACCTTTGATTATGTACGCCTAAAACCATCTTTCAATTTCATTGTTAAGAAAAATTATTGCATTTTTTGTGTTTAATTTGTGAGGAACTGAAAATTTTAATGTTACACATTCAAGATGTATTCTGATATGCATATTTTTATTTACACCTAAATTAACCCAACAGATCATTCTGTAAGCCAGAAAGGAAGATAATTCACAAATTCTCACCCATGATGATTAAACAGTGATAAGAAAAAACACTTAACCAAATTAGAATACAGAAAAAAAGGTTTCTCTTTGATTATCTCTTTGTACAAGGCTCTAAAATAGATGTGGAGAGAAATATCCCACTATTCTAGTGATTTATTATAAAATAATTTATCTGAAAAATGTATCAACATCTTAGGGCTTTTCATATGTGTTTTAAAGTGCCATCTCCATTACCAGAATATGTTTTATCCTTGTCAGAGAATGAGCAATTGTGAATATTCTATCCCTGAAAGTAGTTTGATGTGCAGAATTGCATTATGGCAATTAAAACACAGTACTTTTATGTCTCAGCATTTCTTCTGCCACCAAGAGAAGTGGAGTCCAGGATCTACAAAAGTGACAATAACATTTTCTGTCTCAGCACTCAGGTGCTCTGGATGAGCGAGCTTCCAACCCCAGTAGACCACATAGACTGGGAGCAGCTCCACCTGGGAATGAGCCTGACAACTATCCTTGGCAAATTCTGCATCACTGGGCAGTCATGATGTGGAATCCAGACACAATACTGTTTTCCAAGCCACAGCAATAGTTAGTGCTGACACATCAGACTAGGGGACTGAGTTATATTTGCTGATTCATATACATATGCAATCCAGGTTCAGGTGGGATTTGGAAATCTATAATTGCACTCAGACCTTATCAGAAATGTTTCCAGCACTTTCTTCATGGACTCCATTTTATAGATTCATCCTTTGTTATTTGTATGGACTTTATAAAGCCATTTAGACATGAGGAAAAACTGCTAAATTATATCTTAGATCATTAATACAGAGACACTGAACAAACAGTTAAGAACATCATCTCTCAATAACAGGCAATGCTAATTAAGGCCATGGTCAGAAGAGGAGAAAACATAATTTTGTTGAGTCCTGGAATTTTCAATTAGAAGTTTAGCCATTGTTCCTATTGAATTCATAAAATTTCTTATAAATTGGAAAAAGCTGAAATTAGAGGTGGAGGATCCTGTCATCTAGGCCCAGAGTGAAGTAAACGATTTGGGAAGAATATATTCTGAAAGTGTAAACACAAGTAGTATTTGATACATAATTAATTCTTATTACAAAACTCGAAGATTGAACATGCTCTAATTGAGACAATGTTCTATTATTCCTGTCCATTCACCAATATTTAAGCCCACAAGCTGCATACATATATAAACATGCTTTCCATTCATAAGAATGGCAGGAAATATTGAGATCAAATTATTTGCACCACTCACAAAGCCTGGTTCTAGTTTTCTATACATTAATATTCATGTTGGATTAAAATTAAACTTACCTTTTATTGTTATCTAAACTACATCTATTGTCTCCAACCTGCCAGTATCTCTCTAGTCTTGTGTCTCTTCACAGAACAGGGATGCATAGAAGTCAATGAAACCACCTTCCTCTCCCATCTCTGCAATTTTACTGGTTATATGCCTTTACATTGGGTCTGGAGGTGGAAGAACAGTCAACCTCTCTCTTACTATCCTAATCAATATCCTCAACAATTCATTAGTGATGATGACCATCAGCAATGCCAAAATGATTTTATTAGTAAAGTTCTTCAGAGACTCCTAAATACATATTAATTAATTTAGTGCCAAGAATTGTCCTGCATCAATTTGATGACTTAGTCCCAGAAGGTTTAAGAAATCTGACAACTGTCTAGAACTAGCGAGTAACAATATTAAGGAACACACACAAAAATGTGGGTAACTTTGTTTTTAACCACTACATTTAATTTTATCTGATATACAATAAATACTAAATAAATGTCTATTATCAATGTCTAATAATAAATATCTATTCCTTTCACTCTTAGAGTAGCTTCTTATAGACATTGATGTTTACCTCATTGCAAATACTGTATAAACAATATGCCTATTCCTCTCAAGAAACTTCCATGGGACTCCACACGTAATGTCTTGATAACTGTCACACAAATTACTCACCTATAATGTTAAAATGTATCACAAGGTAACTCATCCACTACGTGGCAGACTCAGACTGAAAACCAGAATTTTTCTGGCCCCTGATCTGTCGTTTCTCCTATATCACAAGAATCTTATAGTCCTCATTATAAACTTGTAAAAAATTCCCCTTTTTTCCCCAAAGTAAGCTGGCTGAAATTCAGAAATGGATTAACTTATCTGAATACCATCTTTACAAATCAGAAAAGTTCCAACAAAATATCTGAGAAATGTTCAAAATTGGGCATATTTTTAATTCTGTGACTTTACAATAAGAACTAACATTTATCTTCCTTCAAACATTCAGATCACGGGAATCCTTTCCGAGTGTTAGAAAAATTTGGCTCTTCAATGTTAAACTATTCTTAATTGTGGTTATGATGTAGGTGACAAATTTTTCATCCTGACCATTGTTAAGTGTCCAGTCAAATGGTGGTAACTAGTCACATGGTGGGACAACCATCTTCACACTCATCTCCAGAAATGTTTCTGTTTTGCAAAACTGAAACTCTGTATCCATTAAGCAAACACTTCAAGTTCCTTTATTCCCCAAGCCCTTCCCATCACCATCTAGTCTCTGTCTACATTAATTTATTCAGGGATCCCATATAAATGGAATCATATAGCATATCGCATTTTGTGTCTGGATTATTTCAATGACCACGCTGTACTCAAGGCTAACTCATGTTTAAAGATAACAAATAACACCAAGAGGCAATATTAAATATCTATGTACTTAATGAGAATGGTTAAATAAGTTTCCAGGAATACCTTGGTCTTTACTTGCACCTTAGGTTTTCTTTGTAACAGCTTTTATGCTATGTAACTGTTTTAAACTAGTTTCCTGTAACTGATTGGAGAGAAATTTGGGGCATTTCTTCCTAACTCAGTGTTAGGTATGGCACATTGGTGAGCTGTTGCAGCCATAATGGTGATAATAACACCATGGGATTTGACAAACATTAAATGGTGTCCCTATCCAGTTGTGCTAGTCACTTGTTAAACATTTATGCACCTATCACTATAATAGAAAACCAAAGTATCTCTGAAGCTTCCAATCATTAAAGTTACTTACACTGCTAGAATTACAACTTTATCAACTTAATGTATCACTAAAATTGTACCCTATATTTTATTTTCAAATTTTTTACATTAATTGACAAATAAAATATATATGTTTAATGTATAGAACTTATATAGAGATATACATGTGAATTATGTATATATTTACACAAAGATTGTGAAATACTGTCCACAGATAAGATAATTAATACATCCTTTAGCACAGCTGGTACTATTTTCCTTTATACCTATGATTTTGATTACAGAAAACAGTTTCCTCTTGGGAATATGTCATTGCATGAAATGATCAATCACACAGGAGTCACTGAGTTCCTCCTCCTGGGATTCTCGGAGGACCCGAGGATGCAAACCCTCCATGGCTGCCTGTTCCTCGTGGTTTACCTGGCAGCCCTGTTAGGAAATGGACTCATCATCACTCTCATCACTTGGGATCCTCAGCTTCACACACCCATGGACTTCTTCCTGAGGAACCTGTCATTCATAAATATATGCTACATATCTGTCACTGTTCCTAAATTTGCTCTCAACTCCCTGATGAATAGGAACAAAATATCCTTCCTTGAATGCATCTTCCAGGTGCTGTTCTTTGTGAGTTTTTGTTCAGCTGAAATAGTCATCCTCACAGTGATGTCTTATGTCCGCTACGTGGCCGTCTGCTGCCCACTGCACTAAGAGACCATCATGACAAAGGAGGCCTGTGGGCGGATGGTGGTGGCATCATACATCACTGTGGGGGTCTATGGTACGATACACACTGCCTTGACTTTTTCCACAACTTTTAGTTCCAAGAAAATCCATCATTTCTTCTGTGATATTCCTCAAATTATTTTGATTTCAGAAACTAAAATGAATATGAAAGAAGTGTTAATAACTGCATTTAGTACAAGTATTACACTGGTTTGTTTCATCTCTATCTTATGTTCCTATGTGCACATCTTCTCTGCTGTCTTCAGGATGTCCTCCCTGGAGGCCAGGTCCAAAGCCCTCTCCACCTGCCTCCCTCATGTGATTGTTGTGACTGTGTTTCTTACAACAGGTGCCGTGGTCTATCTGAAACCAGCCTCTGAGGTGAGGTCAGACCTAGAAAGCACGCTGTTTGTGTTTTACACAGTGGTGCCTCCATCACTGAATCCCATCATATACAGCCTTAGAAACAGGGACATAAAATTGACTGTGGGGAAAGTCCTTGGAATTGTACAATTTAAGTCAGATTAATGTATTTGATTATTTTAGAGAGAGGTCCCTCCTTAATTACAAGATATATCATTCTAATATTTTACCACTTAAATAATGGGGAAGTGTCTTAAAGTTAATGTAGCATTTAACCACTTGGGAATGTTCTTCAGACACATGGAAATAACATATGGAGATATCAGTGGAACATAACTCCTGTGGCATATTTTGAGTAGTGGCTAGCAAAATTTATTTAGCAATGTTAATAAATACTTTTCAAAGTAATCTAGAATTCTTACTTGACATGTGAACAGAAGAAGATATTAATAATATCACTGTTATTTAGTAAAATAGTTTTGAAAATGTATTGCATCAGTGGTATTTTTTTAATTAACAAAACCCACTATAATTGGACCTCCACAAGCCAGAATGATTCTATAATTTTGAAAATAATATTGAGCTACATATTTCCTAGATTTGGTGTGACCTTACTGCTGTATCATTTCATGGCTAATGAAGCAGGTCTACATGTTCCCAGAAACTCAGTGTGCACAGAGGTGTCGAGAAATGAATCCCTGACCCTTGGAACCCAGAGTGTAACATTCCATTTTATCTTTATAATATACTAATGAAGTTCTTCTTCCCCTCCTAGGCTCATATGAAATTAGAAATGGCAGGGGTAGGAGCGTGGAGGGAAGGCTCATTTCCACCAGGAGTTTACTTTCTTCTCTTAATAGAAGTATCACTGATATACAATCTGATATTAGTTTCTAGTGTACAACACAGTGTTTCTACAGTTAAATGTATTATTAAATCCTCTTCCTTCTGACAACAGCCTGGTGCCCAAGCAGGACATGTGATGATGGGGCTGCAGGCCACTGTGTGCTGTGCTCACTCACAGCTCCACATGCTGCTGACACTGCACGATCTGATCTTCCTCACGTGCCAATTCTGCTGTGATTCCCTGTGTTCTTCATGATGCTTTGGCTACTAACAGAACAAAAACAAGTTCTTCCTGCTTCCCACTGGTACATCACTGGCATCAATAAGCACTGGAATTCTCCAATAAAGGGGCTAGTGGAAAGGATGCTACACTGCTGTAATATGTGGCACATTTGTCCAGTGTAGCCATCTGTGTCACACCACCCTATGGCATTTGGGTCCAGGCTTGCACCCACCCCGCGATGGCATAGGTGGTTATTATCTTGGTCAGAGCTGCTCCGGTGGTGGGCTCCATAGCCAGCGAGGCATGGAACACAGCAGGCAGTTGCTTCTCTGTCAAGTGTACCAGAACTCTGCTTCTTTCCATAGTTGTGGCCAGAATCCAACAGGTCGGCATGTCCATCCAAGCCACTGACAAAGGTCCCATGCATAACCACCTTTGGTTACATGAACATCTAGCTCACAGGGCTTTGATGAGTCCATTACACTGAAGGCCTGTACAGCCTTGACTGCCTGCTTAGCAGCAGTAAAAGCAGCTGCACATGTCTCATCCCAGTCACACCTGATGCCCTTTCATACCAACCAGTATAAAGGCTCCAGAATTTCTGCCAAATTTGGGATAAACCCTCTCCAGTAGCCCAAAAGATCCAAAATCTTTTCTAATATTGCCACAGTTGTAGGGGTGGGGAATGCCTGAACCTTGTCTATTACTGTTTCTATGATGACTTTAGTTTTACCCAAACAGACAACCCTCAAGAATTTTACTTAGAAACCAGGTCCCTGAACCATGGTGCTGTTCACAGCCCATCCTTTCTCCTGTAGATATTGCGGCAGTCTAGGAACTGCCCCTTCTAAATCTGCAAGAGAATCAGACATGAGCATGATATCACCAATGCAGTGATACAGACACACTGTCGGTGTTTTTTTCCATGTGGCCACGTCCTGGGCTACAAGTCTGTGACAAATGGTGGAACTATGGAGATATCCCTGTGGAAAGACAGTGAATGTCAATTGCCAGCCTTCCAACACGAAGGCAAACTCTTTCTGGCTTTCCTGTGTTATGTCAATAGAGAAGAAAGCATTAGAAAGGTCTACAACATAATAATACGTCCCTAGTTCATGACTAAGAGTGTCCATGACAGCTGCTACAGAGGGGACAACAGCATGCAAAGGAGTTTTAACTTTATTCAATTCCCTGTAATCCATGATCATTCACAAGGACTTATCTACCTGTTTCACTGGCCATACCGAGGAATTAAAAGGACTGAGTGAGCAACATGATTCCCACCTTCTGCAACTCCTGTAGAGTTTCTCCAATTTCACTGTACCCTCCAGGCAATTTATACTGCTTAGAAGTATTTGTCACTTACCTAGGTATAAGCAGAGCTATAGGTGGGTGCTTAGCATATACCCTCAGAACTGCCTTTACTTAGGTTACCCTCAGTCTGAACTCACCTGCAGTGGTCTGTAACCACAGGCCCTGCAGGATATCTACCCCCAAAACATATTCAGGGATGGGAGAAATGTACACTGCATAGTGCTTTGGGGTAAATACCCTATCCGTAGCGGGATTGGGGATTTATTCACTCTAATTGCCTTATCCCCATAGCCATCTTGTGGCAGGGGTCCCAAGAAAATACTCAGCATCGCCACAAATTAGACAACTTTGAACTACTGTGATCACTGGACCAGGACTCATTGTACATATGTGGGGGACCTGGTTTTACTGATTGCTGATTTTACATGTAGTCTCTAGACCCAAGCATGTCCCCCAAGATACAGACTTTGACTTCCTTCCCAAGTCAAACCATGATACCCAGGTGTCCTCCTTGGGGGTGAGGGCCCA
The DNA here is from genome assembly GCF_040802235.1 of Manis javanica. Classification (NCBI taxonomy): domain Eukaryota; kingdom Metazoa; phylum Chordata; class Mammalia; order Pholidota; family Manidae; genus Manis; species Manis javanica. The sequence goes on along the minus strand of NC_133169.1, from coordinate 64,423,538 downwards.
GGCAGAGCCTGAGTACTGTCCCACAGGAAGTCTTGCAGGGACCCAGGCGGCACATGGGGCTTTGCCTCTGGCTTCTGTGTCCTGGACCTCAGCGACTGGAACTGCTGCTCTGGCTTTACTTGTTGCTGCAGTTCTGACAAGATACTTCGGGCTGCCCATCAAGTTTCTTTTTCACTACCCCAGCCTTTATCACATCAACTCACATCTGGGTACTCGAGACCTTAATGGGCTCTTTGCACCTCTCCTTTCAGTCATAGCCTGGGTGGGCCTTTAATATGGGAGGGGTTGGTACGTCAGGCGCTGCCTCAGCAAAAGTTCCTCCCTCAGCCCCAACCCCTCATAATCCCCCAACATCTCCTCTACCATCTCCTGGGCTAAAGGCACGGCTCTTTCCTCCCCCTTCCCTTGGCCTCTGGCAACACGGATTCTCCAGCTGCCTCCTCCCTCGCTGCCAACACATCTTCCAGGAGCACAATCTCACTTCTCAATATTCTCAATACTTGCCTCTCTTTCCTAAAGGCATCAGATAGGTTGCTGCCCAGCTCCTCTAAGTCACACTGAAGTGTGACTCTCTCCTCAATAACCCCTTACACTGTCTTAAACACAAACATCCCAGATTCCTGACTGCCACACGGCTACTCTGTGCCACTAAGCAGACTTCTCTATCATGGAGGGCTAATTCCACAGCTTCTGGTATCTCCACCCTTCCCCAATTCTGGGGACAGGCCAACCTGTCTTTAAAAAATAAATCATTCCACCCAGTGATTCTACTTCTAAGAATTTGCCTGTGGAAAACAAAACCCCTGATTTGAAAAGATATCCATGCCCCTATTTATCACTACATTATTTATAATAGTCAAGATATGGAAGCCACCCAGCTGTCCATCTGTAGATGAATTGATAGAGAGGATATGGAACATATACAAAATAGAATATTATTTTAGACATAATGAGAAGAGAAATCCTACAAAAACATGGATGAACCTAGAGGGTGTTATGCTGAGTGAAATAAGGTGGGTAGAGAAAGACAAATACCATATGATTTCATTTTTTTGTAGAATAGAAAAACAAAGCAAAACAGAATGAACAAAACAGTAGCAGCCTATTGGACACTGAGAGGTGACTAGTTGTTACCAAGAGAAAGGATTTGGGAAGTGTGTGGTATAAAGGGGCACAAAAATTCTCAATCATAATATAATGTGATCATAGGTACAGTAGTACAAAATGGAGAATATAGTCAATGATTCAGTAGCATCTTTCTATGTTAACAGATAGCAAACACACTAGTAGGGTTGAGGATTAATAATATGAGGACTGTTGGCATTTTAATAGAGATTGCTTTGAATCTGTAATTGGTTTATGCAGGATGGCCATTTTAACTATGTTAATTCTTTCTATCCATGAGCATGGCATGGATTTCCATTTATTGGTGTCTTCTTTAATTTTTCTCATGAATGACATAATTTTCAGAGTAAAGGTCTTCCACCTCCTTTATTAGGTTTATTTCTAGATATTTTATTATTTTTAATGATATTGTAAAAAAGTTGTTTTCCTTATTACTCTTTATGCTAGTCTGTTCTTAATATATAGGAATATGCCAGATTTCTGTGCATTAATTTTGTATTCTGCAACCTTGCTGAATTCAGCTATAGTTCTAAGTTTTTTGGTGAGATATTTAGGGTTTTCTATATATAATACCAGGTCATCTGCAAATAGTGACAGTCTAATTTCTTCCTTATCAATCTGGATACTTTCTATCTATATGGAGGCTGGGACCTCCAGAACTATGTTGAATAAAAGTGGTGAGAGTGGGCATCCTAGTCTTGTTCCTGATCTAAGAGAAAAAGCTCCAGCTTTTCGTGTTAAATGCTATGTTGCTGTGGGGCTGTCATATGAGGCCTTAATTATGTTATGTGCCCTCTATGCCCATTTTGTTGAGTATTTTTATCATTAATGGTTGTTGAATATTGTCAAATGATTTTGAGCAACTATAGAGATGACAGTTTTTATCCTTTTTGTTAATGGGGTGTATGATAATGATTGATTTATGAATATTGTACCATCCTTGGAATAAATCCCACTTGGGCATGAGGGATGACCTTTTTGATGTAGTTTTGAATGCTGTTCACTAATATTTTGAAAATTTTTGTATCTGTATTCATCAGTGATATTGGTTTACACTATTATATTTTTTTTTGAGAGGGCATCTCTGATATTTATTGATCAAATGGTTGTTACCAACAATAAAATTCAGTATAGGGGGGTCAACGCTCAATGTACAATCATTAATCCATCTCAAGCCTAATTCTCGTCAGTCTCCAATCTTCTGAAGCATAATGAACAAGTTCTTACATGGTGAACGAATTCTTACATAGTGAATAAATTCTTACATGGTGAACAGTACAAGGGCATTCACCACAGAAACTTTCGGTTTTGATCATGCATTATGACCTATAAACAATCAGGTCAAATATGAATATTTGTTTGATTTTTGTACTTGATTTATATGTTGATCCCACATTTCTCCTACTTATTATTATTATTTTTATTTTTAATAAAATGCTGAAGTGGTAGGTAGATGCAAGATAAAGGTAGAAAACATAGTTTAGTGCTGTAAGAGGGCAAATGTAGATGATCAGATGATCAGGTGTGTGCCTATGGACTAAGTATTAATCCAGGCTAGACAAGGGCAGCAAGACATCCACAGATGCAGAGGATTTCTCTCAAAGCAGGGAGGGTGAGGTTCTGAGCCTCACCTCTGTTGATCCCCAAATTCTCACCTGATGGCCCCCCTGCGACTGTGCCTGTCTTAGGTTGTTCCTCCCTTGAGGAATCTTACCCGTCTCTGGCTAACCAGTCATCTTCCGGGGCCATACAGGGAAATGTAAAGTTGGTAAGTGAGAGAGAAGCCATATTGCATGAAAAGGTAAGCTTTTTACTTCTTTGCAGATTTATGCCCTGTGGCTTCTATGCCCAGCACTTGTCTCGAGGTATCTTTACCACCTGGAGGAATTATGATACTCGGTAAATTCGATATGAGGCACGAATTCTATTTAAGGGTTGTAATTAGGAAGGAAGAAGAAAAGCTATAGATGTAGCATATGAAGGAAACATGGGAGGATTGATTATTTCTTTGACATATCTTCTTGTATAGTACCTTAAGCATGTATAGATTTTAAACTACTAACTAATTTGCACACACATATTAACATAATAGGAATATGGTGACATAAACAAAGCAAATCTATAATTACCATCCATCTCCAGTGAAGCCAAGAAAACCATTTAGGAACCCTAGGCATTTGTGAAAATTTATCTATGATATGATGGATATTGTTCAACTGTACTTGAACCATCAGACAAATTAAAGCAGCCCATTTCTGGGATCTGTTCACATCCCATATGTTCTTTTAACCATAGATAGTCTATAGTCATGAGATTTTGGAGTGCTACAACTTGCATCCCTCCCAACTCCTGGTTTAGTTCCAACAGTACAGATCCAGTCAAATTCGTTGTCTCACTGTATGCACATGCCAGCCTAGACATCTCCCTCCTCATTCCGATGGCAAGTCCAGGAGACGGTGGACTGGATGCAGCCACAACCGCAGCATCGTCCGGATACCTGTGGAGGCTTTTTGATGATCATCCCCCGGCACGAGTCCTCCAGAGAGTGCTGATGCCGGAAGCTCCTCCTCATATCGTATCTTAGTTCATTTTCTGGGTATCCAAGCTAGGCCTTGATCTTCTGCATAGAAACAAACAGACCCTTTGCCCACACTTTGACATGCCCTCTATACCACTGTGCAGAACTCACTGGAGATCAGCACACAGTAACTGCTTTTTTTTTTTTTTTTTATTAAGAGAAAGGAATATTATCAGAAAAGAGTACCTCCATAGCTGATCATCTGATACCCTTTAAGTGATCAACATTAAGGATATTTAAAGCATGTGTTGATCTTTGATTTACCAATAGTTTTATCCTGTCAAGGAGTAATCCCCCTTTTCTTTCTTTCTTTCTTTCTTTCTCTTTCTTTCTTTCTTTCTTTCTTTTTTTCTTTTTTTTTTTCTTTTGTTCTGTCTTTGTTTCTTTCTTTCTTTCTTTCTTTCTTTCTTTCTTTCTCTTTCTTTCTTTCTTTCTTTCTTTCTTTCTTTCTTTCTTTCTTTCTTTCTTTCTTTCTTTCCTTTTTTTTATTTTTAATCTACACTTACATGAAGAATACTATGTTTACTATGCTCCCCCCTATATCAGGTCCCCCCTAACAACCACATTACGGTTACTGTCCATCAGCTTAGCAAAATGTTGTAGAGTCACTACTTGTCCTCTCTGTGTTGTGCAGCCCACCCTCCCCTTTCTCTCTCCCCCCCATGCATGCTAATTTTTATACCCCTCTTCTTCTTCTCCCCCTATCCCTCCCTGCCCACCCATCCTCCCCAGTTCCTTTCCCTTTGGTACCTGTTAGTCCATTTTTGTGTTCTGTAATTCCGCTGCTGTTTTGTTCCTTCAGTTTTTCCTTTGTTCCTATACTCCTCAGATGAGTGAAATCATTTGGTATTTCTCTTTCTCCGCTTGGCTTATTTCACTGAGCATAATACTCTCCAGCTCCATCCATGTTGCTGCAAATGGTTGGATTTTTCTACTTCTGATGGCTGAGTAGTATTCCATTGTGTATATGTACCACATCTTCTTTATCCATTCATTTACCAATGGACATTTAGGTTGCTTCCAATTCTTGGCTATTGTAAATAGTGCTGCGATAAACATAGGGGTGCATCTGTCTTTCTCAAACTTGATTGCTGCGTTCTTAGGGTAAATTCCTAGGAGTGGAATTCCTGGGTCAAATGGTAGGTCTGTTTTGAGCATTTTGGTGAACCTCCATACTGCTTTCCACAATGGTTGAACTAATTTACATTCCCACCAGCAGTGTAGGAGGGTTCCCCTTTCTCCACAGCCTCGCCAACATTTGTTGTTGTTTGTCTTTTGGATGGCAGCTATTCTTACTGGTGTGAGGTGATACCTCATTGTAGTTTTAATTTGCATTTCTCTGATAATTAGCGATGTGGAGCATCTTTTCATGTGTCTCTTGGCCATCTGTATTTCTTTTTTGGAGAACTGTCTGTTCAGTTCCTCTGCCCATTTTTTAATTGGGTTATTTGTTTTTTGTTTGTTGAGGCGTATGAGCTCTTTATATATTCTGGATGTCAAGCCTTTATTGAATCTGTCATTTTCAAATATATTCTCCCATACTGTAGGGTTACTTTTTTGTTCTATTGATGGTGTCTTTCACAGTACAGAAGCTTTTTCATCTTAATGTAGTCCCACTTGCTTATATTTGCTGTCGTTTTCCTTGCCCGGGGGGATATGTTCAAGAAGAGGTCACTCATGTTTATGTCTAAGAGGTTGTTGCCTAAGTTTTTTTCCAAGAGTTTAATGGTTTCATGACTTACATTCAGGTCTTTGATCCATTTTGAGCTTACCTTTGTATATGGAGTTAGACAATGGTCCAGTTTCATTCTCCTACATGTAGCTGTCCAGTTTTGCCAGCACCATCTGTTGAAGAGACTGTCATTTTGCCATTGTATGTCCATGGCTCCTTTATCAAATATTAATTGACCACATATGTTTGGGTTAATTTCTGGGGTCTTTAATCTGTTCCACTGGTCTGTGGCTCTGTTCTTGTGCCAGAACCAAATTGTCTTGATTACCATGGCTTTGTAGTAGAGCTTGAAGTAGGGAAGTGAGATCCCCCCTACTTTATTCTTCTTTTTCAGAATTGCTTTGGCTATTCGGGGTCTTTGGTGTTTCCATATGAATTTTTGAATTATTTGTTCCAATTCATTGAAGAATGTTGCTGGTAATTTCAGAGGGATTGCATCAAATATGTATATTGCTTTGGGCAGGATGGCCATTTTAACGATATTAATTCTTCCTAGCCATGAGCATGGGATGAGTTTCCATTTATTAGTGTCCCCTTTAATTTCTCTTAAGAGTGACTTGTAGTTTTCAGAGTATAAGTCTTTCACTTCATTGGTTAGGTTTATTCCTAGGTATTTTATTCTTTTTGATGCAATGGTGAATGGAATTGTTTTCCTGATTTCTCTTTCTATTGATTCATTGTTAGTGTATAGGAAAGCTACAGATTTCTGTGTGTTAATTTTGTGTCCTGCAACTTTGCTGTATTCCGATATCAGTTCTAGTAATTTTGGAGTGGAGTCTTTAGGGTTTTTTATGTACAGTATCATATCATCTGCAAATAGTGACAGTTTAACTTCTTCTTTACCAATCTGGATTCCTTGTATTTCTTTGTTTTGTCTGATTGCCGTGTCTAGGACCTCCAGTACTATGTTAAATAACAGTGGGGAGAGTGGGCATCCCTGTCTGGTTCCCGATCTCAGAGGAAATGCTTTCAGCTTCTCGCTGTTCAGTATAATGCTGGCTGTGGGTTTATCTATATGGCCTTTATTATGTTGAGGTACTTGCCCTCTATTCCCATTTTGCTGTGAGTTTTTATCATGAATGGATGTTGAATTTTGTCAAATGCTTTTTCAGCATCTATGGAGATGATCATGTGGTTTTTGTCTTTCTTTTTGTTGATGTGGTGGATGATGTTGGTGGATTTTCGAATGTTGTACCATCCTTGCATCCCTGGGATGAACCCCACTTGGTCATGGTGTATGATCCTTTTGATATACTGTTGAATTCTGTTTGCTAATATTTTATTGAATATTTTAGCATCTACATTCATCAGGGATATTGGTCTGTAATTTTCTTTTTTGGTGGGGTATATACTATTATATTTTTGTGTTGTGTTTTCCTGGTTTTTGTATCAAAGAGATACACATCTCATAGAATGAGTTTGGGAGTATTCCCTCCTCTTCTACTTTTTGGAATACTTTGAGAAGGATGAGTATTGGAGCTTCCTTAAATGTTTGGTAGAATTCAACTGTGAAATCATCTAGTTCAGGAATTTTGTTTGCAGAACTGTTGTTTTTTCAATTACCAATTCAATTTCATTGCTGGTAATTCATCTGTTAAGATTTACTGTTTTGTCCTGCATCAAATTGGAATTTGTACTTTTCTATAAAGTTGTCCATTTCTCATAGTTTGTCCAATTTATTGGTGTATCATTTTTCATAGAAATCCATAATTCTTTGCATTTCTGTGATGCCTGTTGTGACTATTCTTGTTTTCTATTTTGTTTATGTTTGTATACTCTCTTTTTTTCTTGATAAGTCTGGCTAGGGGTTTATCTATTATGCTCATTTTCTCAAAGAAGAAGCTTGTGGCTTTGCTTATGTTTTCTATTATTTTATTCTTCTCTATTTAATTTCTTTCTGCTTTAATCTTTATTATGTCCCTCCATCTATGAACTTTGGGTTTCATTTGTTTTTCTTTTTCTTGTTTTATAATTGAGTGTTTAGACTTTTTATTTGGGATTAGTCTTTGTTTTTGAGATAAGCCTGTATTACTTTGTACTTTCCTCTTAGAACTGCCTTCACCATGCTCAACAGATTTCAAGCTGTTGAATTTTTGTTTTCGTTTGTCTCCATGTATTACTTGATTTCTGTTTTAATAAATTTATTCACTGATAATTTAGAAGCTTGTTGTTTACCCTCCCTTTACCTGTAGGCTTTTTTGTTTTCTGGAATAATTTCTTCTTAGTTTCATACCACTGTGGTCTGAGAAGGTGCTCGATTCAATGTCATTCCTTTTTAGTTTATTGAGGCTCTTTTTGTAGCTTAGTATATCTTTCAATGAGGTTGAACAAATAGTTCTAAAATTCATGTGGAACCACAAAAAACCATGAAAAACTAATGTAGTCCAAAGAAAGAAGAACAAAGCTGGGGGTGTTACACTCACTGACTTCAAGCTCTACTACAAAGCTACAGTAATCAAAACAACTTGATACTGGCACAAGAACAAACCCATTGATCAATGGAGTGAAATTGAAAGCCCAGATATAAATCCATACATTGTCAATAACTATATGACAAAGAATCCATGAATATACAATGAGGAAAACAAAGCCCCCTCAACAACTTGTGTAAAGGAAACTGGAAACCTACATTCAAGAGAATAAAACTGAATTATTGTCTATGTCCATACACAAAAGTAAAGACAAAATGGATCAAAGACCTGAATGTAAGACAGGAAACCACAAAAATCTTAGAAGAAAACATAGGCATAAACTCTTGACTACAAGCATGAGCAATTTTTTCTTGGACATATCTTGGGCAAAGGAAACAAAATAAAAAGTAAACAAGTGGGACTACATCAAACTTAAAAGCTTCTTTATGGCAAAAGGCATCAGCAGCAAAACAGAAAGGCATCCTAAAGTATAGGAGAATATATTCTTAATGATTTATTTCATAAGGAGTTAACATCCAAAATATATAAAGAACTCACATGCATCAACACCAAAAAGAACCCATAAAAATTTAAAAAGTATGCAGAGGACCTCAATAGATATTTTTCCATAAAAGACAGACAGATAGCTAATAGGCATGAGAAAAGATGTTCCATATCACTAATCATCAGGGTAATGTAAATCAAAACCACAATGAGGTATGACTTCACATCAGTCAGAATGGCCACCATTCACAAGACAAGAAATAACAAGTGTTGTTGAGGATGTGGAGAAAAGAGAACTCACCTGCACTGATGTGGAGTATAAATTGGTGCAGGCAATGCTTTAAGGAGGTTCCTCAAAAACACTCAAAATAGAAATGCCAAATGATCCACTTATTCCACTTATACGCATTTGCCAAAGATAAAAAAATCTCTGATTTGAAAAAGTATTTCCACCCCTATGTTTATTAGCACATTGTTTGCAATAGCCAAGAAAGGGAAGCAACCAAAGAATCCATCAATAGATGAATGGATAAAGAAGAAATGGTACACATGCTCAGAAGAATATAATTCCGCCATAAGAAAGAAAGAAATCCTGCCATTTGTGACAACATGGATGGACCTAGAGGGTACTATGCTAACTGGAATAAGCTGGGTAGATAAAGACAAATACCATATGATTTCACTTATTTGTGGAATATTAAGACCAAACAAAACAAAAGGACCCAAACAGAGGTGGACTCATAGATACTGAAAAGTGACTGGTGGTTACCTTGACGGCAATGGGACAGGGATAAAGGGGCACAAAATCTAAATAATAACAAATTAGTCACAGGGATGAAAGTATAGCATAGAGAATATCATCATTTTTTTCTGTAACACTTTTCTATATTGACAGATATTAACTACACTGGTTGAGATGAGGATTTAATAATGTAGATTACTGTCAAATCACTCTTTTGTATAAATGAAATCAATATAATTTTTTATATCAACAACACCAGGAAAAATATGTATAAAAAATATATGTTTTGTGCCAGATTGTACTCAGGCCATGGTTTCCCATTCCTTCAGTTTTCCCTAATGTGCCAGTAATTTATGACAGTACTTCAAGTGGCTAGTTATACAAACCCATGGATAGTAAAACTATATAATCCAAGTTAAAAATTGACATAAGACCTGAGTATACACTTTTCCAGAGAAGACATACAAATAGCCAACAGGGGATTGAAAGATGCTCAGCATCACTAGGCATTAGGAAAGGCACAACAAAACCGCAATGAGATATCATCTGAAAGTTTGTGGTGAAAATATTTAAGATCTAGTCCCTTGCAACTTGCAAGTATACAACTCAATATTTGTTAACTACTGCCACCATGCTGTACCTGCATTAACTCTGCTCATAATTTTGGACATACCATCCCAGTATTTATTTATTTTATAAATGGAAATTTGTATCACCTACCAATTCCATTTCTCTATACCCTCTGCACCAGGTAACCACAAGTCTGATCTCAGTTTCTGTAATGATTACTTATTAGTTCCCATAAATAAGTGAAATCAAATGGTATTATATTTCTGTCTCTGACATTTCACTTACCATATTGCCTTCAAGATACATCCATGTTGTTTTTATCTTCACAAGGTTTATTAAAGATTGGAGGCTCAGTCATCAACTCTCTAAGGATCCGTGGATCCCAGTTTAAGACATCCTAGTAATGGACATGGCACTAGACTTGAGTTTGACTCAGTCATTTGTCATCCATGTGACCTTGGACAAATAAACTCTTCTCTCTAAATTTCAGGTTCCTTGCTGTGTTTGTTGAATGACTATTACATCAAGGACTTGGATAGGGATGGCTATATAATTTCTTAATTGTACCTTTTATACACACTTCTACAGTATATGAATCTACTTACAGTCCAATGCAGTTCTATACAGTTATTTCAGTTAGGTCATCAACAGCTTGTACTGTCCCCCTGAAGAATTTCTTCTTTTCCTCCAACCAGCCAGCATGAGCATGCCTCTATGGGGAAGTCTACACCCTTACACACAAGGCAGGGTCACAGCCTTCTGTGTTAGCTTGCTGTTTCAACGCTTACCCATTACTGTTCATGAACCACACTATTCTCGACCCACTGCTTCTTCCTACAATTCTCTTCATTAAAACTCCACTAAGGCTCCCTACCCCAGCAGAGATCACACTGAAAACCTAATGGTCTTTTTTTCGGCTTACCTTGCTTAATCGATCTCACCTCCTCGGCTCCAGTCAGCTAAATCTTACCACTAAAAAGAAGCTCTCAGAGGAGGGGCAAGAGCAATGAGCGTAGTTACTGGCTGGGCCACTTACTACCTTTTTTCATCCTGGGAAAATCAATTATTCTATCAGGCCCCTAATTTTCCCAACTCTTAAATGAAGTAGTTGGACTAGACAATTTCCAAGATCCCTTTCAGCCCTGATATTCCCTGGATCCCTTACACTGTGCCCCCTAAATGCTGTATTCTTTGCAGTTTGAATCTGTGTTCCCTCTGGGTCCACCTACTGCAGTGTTCTTTCTCTCAGAGTAAATGTCAGGAATCCTCATTTTTATGGCTGAAAACTTTATCATGATCCATTCATCTGCATAAAGGCACTGAGGTCTTTTTTTTATGTTTTGGTTACTGTAAATGTTGCTGTGAACAAGGGCTACAGATAGTTTGTAGCGTAATCGATTCCATAGGACATATTCCAAGAAATGGAACTACTAGTAGTTCTTTTTTTTGTCTTTGAGGATCCTCCAAACTGTTTTTATAATGATGTACCAGTTTATAAGCCCACCCACAGTGCACAAACTTTCCCTTTTACTCTACATCCTCATCCTCATCAGAATTTATCTCTTGTCTACAAGATGATAGCCATTCTAACAGGTTTGTATTGGAAAACTTGTGTTGATAACTATCCTTATTGTGGTAATAATTTCACCATATACACGTGAATTGAATTATCACTTTGTATAACTTAAACTTACACAAAGTCAGAAGTCAAAAATACCTCAATCAAGCTGGGAAATATAAATTACATACATTAGTAAAAATAGGTGCTGTTTCTGACAGACATTGGCGTTTGACAGACATTTTCTCAAAACTGAAGCAAATGTAATACAAAAACTGAGCTGCTCATGATAATATTTGAGTTTTATGTCAAAACTATAATTTTAATGATTATGTTCCCCACATGAGCTTGACAATCTTATAGTACTTAAAGACTTTTCTAATGAAATTAGTAGTGATATTTAAGTACTTTATTTTTACATATGATGAAATATGTCATCTTTGTAATATTTACATGTTTCTGGGAGCCAATCTCTTCCAGGTGATTGACAATATGTTACAAAATCAGAATTGGTAAAATCCAAAGTGCTAAGTAGATTTAAATCAGCACATAAAAAGTTCAATATGTGGTTTTCAATTATGAAACCAACTAATCTTCAATATATCATTTGTTGTGTTTGGCATACTATCAATGATGAATATTAACTATTATTTGATGATGTTAAATCAATGCTTCCAATTTCGAACTATACATCTGTATGAGGCCTTATTTTCTCTATATACATTAATCCACAATAATTGCAACAGAGTGAGTGAAGAGGCATATCTGAGAATAACCTATCTTCTATTAAGGCAGATATTAAACAGATTTGTAAAAATGTAAAATAATGTCTCTTCTCTTACTCACTTTTGTTTTTGTAAAACAACTTGTCAACAAAATCAGATATTAAATTTGTATCAAAATGGTTTATCACCTTATTAAATTCAATATATGTAAGAAAAATGTATCATTTCAAATATGTTAAATATCAACCAATACATCCAAGCCAAGTAACTTTAAGGTGTAGTGACTTCAAACCATTCAAAGAGTGAAATATCCCAATAATAACAAAAAAATTGAAAACTGCTGAATTATGTAAATCATATTCCAAATTATTGTCTTTAATATGTCACAGACAAAAGTTCAGTTTAGCATTTATTTTTCCTATCATTATTTTTTCAGTAACTTTTTGAGTGTTATGATTTCATTAAAATAAAATTTTGAAAATTTGGTAGTTGTCACATGGTAATTGTGGGCAAAACTATGATGTTTCCATAAACTCTCATTGGTCTTAGTCCATCTCACTATCAGTAGGTGATTACAATGGGGAGGGAGGGCACACCTGGACCAGTGAGGTTTGGTGGGGTCCTTTACAGCCTGGTCATGAAAGACATAGGCAAACAAAAGTAGGCAATTTCTTATAAGCTAAAAACATATTTCTCCCACTTTATTTCTCCCTTTGACTGATTTTGGTTTCAAAAGTTTATTTAATTGAGCCTGTGAACATATATCCAGCAGGGAGATACACCTTCTGGTAGCGAGCAGGACCTCTAAACACAAAGTCTGTCATTATGGAAGAAATGCTATGCCAGGCTGCCCCTAGGGATGGGGGGAGATACTCAGGAACAGCCATGTGGATTGTGGGAAGGCCCCAGTTGCTGCTGAAGTGGGGGGTGATGATTCAACCAAGAGCCCCCTATCCATGGGGCTTCAATTTGAGGAGCCCCAGTGGGTAATTGGTCAAGGGTAAAGCACCTCCTAGAAGGGTGGAGACACCAGAAGCTGTGTAATTAGCTCTCCATGATATAGAAGATTACTTAGAGGACGTGAGTGGCCACATGGCAGCTGAGATTGTGGGATGTATGTTTCTCAAAATATTGGAAAGCATTATCAGAGAGAGAGAGTGAGACTTCAGCAGGACAGATCCACAGTTCAGCATCATGTGGAGGAGCAGGATGATAACCTACAGGATGCCCTTCTGAAAGAGAGACAGTTATTGAGAAAGTAGGTTGCACTCCTGGAATATATGTTAGCAGCAAGGGAGGAGGCAGCAGGAGGATCCTCATTGCAGGAGGCTGTCGGGGAGATGGTCGAGGAGATTTGGGAACAGATGGGGGGCTGGGGTTAAGGGCCTATCTGTTGTTGGGCCACCGCTGAAGGCTACTGCCCCTCTTCAGTGGGAGGAGCCATCCCCTCCCCCGGTTATGGACCACTCCATACTCCACCTGTATACCCAGGATGAGCTGGCGGAAATGAGCATACAGTTTTGGTTGGAGCCGTCAGAACTTCGGCCTACATAGCTTTTGTAATATGCGATATGGGAGTAGAGAAATTGTTATGTTGGGTCTGAAATGGGTTGACTGGATTCCCAGAGGACCTACCTTTCCCTCCAGGTGCACTTGCAAAGTGCCCATCACACACCAGGGAATCATGTATTTCAGGATTGGATGACAACAGCATCAGGGTAGTTTGGCCTAATCAGGGAGATTTACCATAACTTCCCACTAGCTGGGAAATGTATGCAGAGCTCCAGCACATGTTATGGGAGCTGGGCAAGAAAAATATCATCTATAATATGGACCTCTAGGGCCCCAATAAGGACTTGTTCATCACGGGAATGAGAAATCTGGTGCTCCATACAGCTCCCCCATCTCGCTTTAGGTCTCTAGTGACTATTCTTGCCCCATATAAGGCAGCCCATAAGTGAGGCTATTTGTACTTTAGAAGTTCTGGGGGAGGGTGAAACAATAAGATCATGGAAGGAACTATGGGATACAATGGAAAGGAGAGGTGCAAAGGGCCCCATGAAGATTATGAGGATTCAGATGTGGGCTGATTGGATAAACGCTGGGGTAGTGAAAGAAAAACATGGGGGTCAGCCCAATAGGATCCTCTTAGAACTGTGGTACCAATTAAGCCAGAGCAGCAATTTCAGCCACTGAAGTCCAGGATACAGAACCTGGAGGCAAAGCCCCATTCTCGCCTCTGTCCTGTCCATCTTGGTTATCAAAAAACAGTTCAAAACAGGGTTAATTCTAGCTGAGAAAATAGAAGTGATCATATGTCTCACAAGCAGTTCCTCCAGTGCTCCAACTATTACCTACAAGAATCAGAATCACACACACAGTTCTTCCTTTGTGACCTTAGATGAAGTGTCAGTCCTCCTGCCTAAACCCAATCACTGCCTTTGAGTTCTTACTCTCAGCCCCTTTCCAGACTCTAGGGAAACCATTCAGTAATTGGTCTCTTTATCTCTCTCTGTATCCTCACGATTTCTTTCTGAATATATAAGGCAAACACTAAAAGACAAGAAGGAATAAAGAAACATTTAATACAATAATAGTAGAATATATAGTACTTCACTTACATCAAAGGATAGCTCACCCAGTAAAATCAATAAGGAAATTTTGGCCTTAAATGACATGTTGGAATGGATGGACTTACTGAGGTCCACAGAACATTCCATCTAAACAGGAAAATAAATTCTTTTTAAGTGCACATAGAACATTCTCCTGGAGTGATCAATGTCAGTCCACAAAACAAGTCTCAATGAATTTAGGAAGTCTAGGATAATATCAAATATCTTTTCTGACCACAGTGGAATAAAAATAGAAACCAACTACAAAAGTAAAACAAAAAAAGCAGACACAGTGAGACTAAACAACATTCTAATAAACAGCCAATGCGTAACCAAACAAAATAGACACATTGACACAAATGTGAATGGAAATACAATGTTCAAAATATTTCAATGTTTCACTTACACATATTTATGTAGAAAACAGAAAGACCAAGAAAATCATAAATAACCATGTCTTTGGTAATAAAGTTTCATATACAAAAAAGACATGACCCATGAAACAAATAATCAATAATCAGGATGTCATCACAATTAAAAGTTCTTCTTGTACAGACCACCGCCAAGAGAATGAAAAGACAAGTCACACACTAGAAGAAATATTGGCAACAACGACATCTAATAAAAGCCTAATATTCCAAATTATTTTTTACAAAACTTAAAAATATCCAACAGTACAATCTTATTTTAAAAATGTTCCAAAGGCCTTCACAGATGCCTCTTCACAGAGGTAAAAAATAAGCATGTGAATATCCCACATCATGTGTTGTCACAGAAACGCAAATTAAAGCCACAAGAAGACAACCACTGAGCCCTAAGAAATGTCAAAATCCCAGATAACTGACATCAAATGCTGCTAAGAAAGTTGAGCCACAGAAAGTTTCATACATTTCTTGTGGGAAAACAAAATGATACTTACTTTGGAAGAAAGTGAGGCATATTCTTGGAAAACTAAACACGGTCATACCATAAACCCCTGGGAGACTCCATGTCCCAGAGAAGGGGGAGGGTTCCCACCACCAAGACTCAGGTGTTAGCAGACAGAGCTCCCACCTCCAAGGAGGTCTTCAAAGTCGTAGCTTTGCTTATGTCCATGGCAATGAGAGTGCCTCATGCCAAACAAAGGCTGTGGTAGAGGAAGGTCTGCATGGGCTAGGTCTCCAGTGGAGGCTCCCACTCCCCTGGAACCTGCTTTACCTTCCCTTCAAGCAGGGAGCTGATCACAGCTGGGAGCACTACTGAGTGTAGCTAGTGGCCCTGCCACCAGGATGCCTTGTTGGAGCACTGGAAGTGGTATAAATCAGCAGGGCTCGACCAGACAGCATGGCCATCACACTGATCATCTGCACAGCAAAGGTGGGGGCTGCATTTATGCAGAGAACCTGGGAGCAGATGGGCTTGATCAAAATCAAGAAAGACCTTGTTTAGAACTGAAGCCCTGGCTGCCCAGGCAGAAGAGCTGATTCAAACCCCACTCCTGCTGAATGGAGCTCCAGGACCACATGGTTATAAGGCAAGACCAGGAGCACCTGCAGGGAACTGGGACCAGCCCTCTGGTTCTTCATGGGTAGGGATCTAATAGCAGCCCCACTGAGTGCTGAATAGATAACACAGCCCACCTGGATAAGGATCCAAATCAGAGTAAAAGGGAAGCTGCATAGCAAGGCAACAGTCTTCCTGCCAGTGGCACTTAAATAGAGAGCACAGCCCATGGATTACCACCTGCAGAGGAAACATGCAGCTCTGTCCGACCACGGAATCCAGTGCCCAGTCTTACTCAATTTGGGGCCACAGACAATGAGCCATTCAGGCTTTGGGGCCAGTTGTGTTATCCCACAAGGGCAGAGAAACTCATTAATAGAGCTGCATACTGATGGATAGAAATGGGTTGGAAAACAGGTAAATGCTCAGGAGCCTGTCACACCTGGCCCTGGGGATCAGCTCTGGGAAGACAAGTTCATAATTCATTGGGATTTTATAATTAATGAGGCTGGACAGCAGGGAGAACAGGGGCACTATTGGGGACTGAGTCTCTGTCACTTACAGACAGGTATTTTCTGTTGGTCCCACTAAGACCCAACACAGAAGCAGCAGTTTGATAAATGGGCGAGTCTTGGGAATAGTGCTGCAGGGGTACGGGTCTGAGGGAACTCCCTCCAGAGGAGAAAGAACAGAAGTATGATGTTTCTCTAGGCCTCGTTCAGTCCAACTGGTCAAGAAAAGCAGAAGCCATCAACAAAAGCACCAAGTCCCTCACTGGCAGCACAGACCCCAACAACTAAAGGAAAAGGAATTAGGACAAGAAGAACAAACAAAGCCAAAAGTTAGTAGAAGGAGGGACATAATAAAGATCACAGCAGAAATAAGTAACATAGAAAGTAGCAAAGAAAATAAATCAATGAAACCAAGGGCTTGTTCATTGAGATAAACAAAATAGACAAATACCTAGCCCAACTTAACAAGGAAAAAGAGAGAGGCACAAGTAAACATAATCAGAAAGAAAAAGGAAGGTACAATCAACAACACTGAAATATAGATAATTATTGGAAATTCTATGAAAAATTACATGCCAGTAAATTGGACAAGCAAAAAGTAATGGATGAATTCCCAGAAATGTACAATCCTGCAAGACTGATACAGGAGGAAACACAAAATCTGAACAGTCCACCAACCATTAAAAAAATTGAACTGGTAATCAAAATAAACAAAAAACAAAGAAGCAGCACCAGATGGACTCAAAGGTGAATTCTGTGAAGCATTTAAAGAATTAATACCCATTCTTAAAGTATTCCAAAATATAGAAGAGGAAATACTTCCAAACTCATTCTCTAAGGCCTGATTACTCTAACACTAAAAACATACAAAGAAAATACAAAAAATAGAAAACTACAGACCAATATCCTTAATGTATATAAGATCAGCTGCCTGCATCATTTTGCTGAAGAAAAAATTTGTAAATTCTCCTGATATATGTATATTCCACTTCAACCCATTAAGTCCATGTAAATAGATTTCTCAACTCTTTTCTTACAAGCTGTTTTCCTTGAAATAATGGTATTTCATCAACTTTTTTGTACTGACTAAACAGGATAAAAGTATTCAAATTCTCTTGTTTTACAGCATTGTAATTTAAATAGAAAAGATTTGCCCTCATGTATCCATTTATGAAACATGTATTCCCCATTACTACTTCCTTCATAAGTATCTTTTTAAACTAATTGCATCATCAGTAATAAGGATGTCACAACATGGAGTTACATATAGGTAAATAGGCAAGAACATTTAGCAACCCTGTATTATACTTACACAGCATCAATGTTTACAGAACATACTTCCTAACAACTGAACAAGCGTCATTAAGACTATAATATGAGTGGAGGCAGAGAAAACTTTGTGGGTCGAGTTGTGGTGGAAATCTCCTTTCAAAACCACATACATTTTGAAAGTACAGCAAATACAACTATTCCTAGAAGAGTTAACAGAACTAGCAGTACACCAACCACTCTACATCTGGGAGAAGTCAACATCTCATGGAAAAGGGTAAAGTAAAATGACACGACCTGTTGGGACACGAGCATTCCTCCCAACCAGGTCACTGGTGGGAGGAAGAGAATCAGAGTGTGGAGGGAGTGGAGGCACAGGACTACTAAATATCCAGCCCTATAAATCTTCACTGGGAGCACAGACCCGCATTGCATGGTGCTATGGAGATTAGAGGGGCTGAAAAGCAAAGTCTGAGATTAAGACTGGGAAAAAGTTCCCACAACTGGGTGCCAGAGACAAAAGAAAAGGAGGCACTTAAAGGGACCTCTCAACAGACAGAGGGCTTCAAAAGGGGCAAGAGTTTTGGAGAAGAAGGTGAACAAAATCATCCTGGCACACTCATCCCAGCAGGCTGGGAACTTTCAGGAGCTTCAGGCTCCCTATTACCCTGATTGGTAATGAACCACTGAGGCTCTTCAAGTGATAAGCACCGTCCCACTCCTTCCTCCCTTCTGGCACCTAAGTGCAAACTAGCTGTCCCTGTCATAGCTGTGGAACAGCCGGAGGGCTGCCTCACCTAAAATGACACAGCTTACACAGAGCCTGCTCACTGTACATGATTGAATGGCACAGACAGGGTAGATGGATGCTGAAATGTGAAGCCAAGAAGGGGTTTTGTAACCACGACAGAACCCACACTGCTCACCTGCGACCCCTGCCAACACCCTACGCCATCCCGAGGGCCACTCTGCCCATGGCAGTTTAGGGAATTAACCCAGAGACCACTCACTGTCCACAGTTAAAGGCACTGACAGCAGAGACTGGCACAGTGACGGGCAAGCAGGAAAGACTTTGTCCTCCCAGCTGACACAAATGCCACTCACCTGCAACTACTCCCATAGCTCCAGGAATATGAAAAGGCAGAAGAACCTTGTTCAATACAAAATCAGTCAAACACCAGGAAGAGGGTTTGATGAGATGGAAATCACCAATCTTCCTGAAAAGTCTTTCAAAACAAAAGTCATAAGCATGCTTATGGAGCTACAGAAAAATTATTCAAGAGATAAAGGATGAATTCAGGAGGGAGATAATTGAAATGAAACAAGTGGATGGATTTAAAAGAAGACTAGTTTAGGTAGAGGAGACAGTGAATGGAATAGAAATCAGAGAACAGTAATACAGAGATGCTGCAGCAGAGAGTGTAAAAAGGATCTCTAAGAATGAAAGAATATTAAGAGGACTGTGCGAAAAATCCAAACAGAACAATATTCACATTATAGGGGTACCAGAAGAAGAAGAGAGAAAGAAAGGGACAGAAAGTTTCTTTCAAGAATAAGTGCTGAAAAATTCCCAAGCTTGGGGAAGGAAACAGTCTCAGGCCATGGAAGTCCACAGAGCTCTCAACACAAGGAAACCAAGAAGGACAACACCAAGACATATAATAATTAAAATGGCAAAGATCAGGGACAAGTACAGAGTATTAAAAACAGCCATAGAGAGAATAAAGATCATTTTTTATTCTATCGTAACACTTATCAGCAGAAAACTTACAGGCCAGAAGGGATTGGCATGATATATTCAATGCACAGAAACAGAAGTGCCTCGAACCAAGAATACTCTACCCAGCAAGATTATCATTAAAATTTGAAGGAGGGATTAAACAATTCCCAGATAAGCAAAAGTTGAGGGTATTTATCTCCCACAAATAATCTCTACACTGTATTTAAAGGGACTGCTCTAGATAGAAGTATGCCTAAGACTAAATAGCTGTCACCAGAGAAAATAAAACCACAGCAAAGGAAGTAGACATACTCAATAATAAAAGAAATGCAAAATTAAATCAGTTACCCGGAAAATCAGTCAAGAGATACACAAAGAGTACAGATTATGACACCTAACATATAAAGTGTGGAGGAGGAAGTAAAAGAGGTGAGAGAAAAAAGAATAATCAGACTCTGATTATAATAGTATAATAAGTGACTTAAGATAGACTGCTAGTTAGTAAAGCAACTTCCCTAGTACCTTTTGTAACCACCTATCCAAAGCCTGCAAAGGCAATCATACATATCTACTGATAATCACCCTAAATGCAAATGGACTTAATGCACCAATCAAAAGATACAGAGTTATAGAATGAATAAAAAAGCAAGACCCACCTATACACTGCCTACAAGAGATTCACTTCAAAAAAAGACATACACAGACTGAAAGTGAAGGCATAGAAAAAGATATTTCATTCAAACAACAGAGAGAAACAAGCAGAGACGCAATACTTGTATCAGATAAAATAGACTACAAAACAGAAAATAACAAGAGACAAAGAAGAATATTGCATAATGATAAAGGTGTCCATCCAACAAGAGGATATAACTATTATAAATATGGATGCACCCAACACAGGAGCACCTAACTATGTGAAACAAGTTGTCTGTGGGATGTGGCGAAGGCATTTCTAAGAGAAAATTTTATTGCAATCCAATGATTTATAGAAGAAATAACAATCCCAAATAAACAGTATAAATCCAGTCATTGAAACTGGAAAAAGAAGAACAAATGAGGCCCAAACTTAGTAGGAGCATTGCCATAATACAGATCAGAGAAGAAATAAAATAGAGAAGAATAAAACAATAGAAAGAATTATGAAACCAAGAGCTGGTTCTTTGAGAAAATAAACAAAACAGATAAACCCCTACATAGACTTATCAAGTTAAAAAAATGCCACTGAAATACAAAGAATTATTAGAGAATACTATGAAAAAGTATATGCTAGCAAACTGGATAGCCTAAAAGAAATGGACAACTTTCTAAAAATATACAACCCTCCAAGACTGACTCAGGAAAAAACAGAAAATCTAACAGATCAATTACTAGCAAAGAAATTGAGTCAGTAATAAAAAAGCTACCAAAGAACAAAACCCCCAGAACAGATGGCTTCACCACTAAATTTTATCAGACATTTAGAGAAGACATAATACCCATTCCCCTTAAAACTTTCCTAAAAATCGAAGAGGAGGGAATACTTCTGAACTCACTCTCTGAAGCCAGCAACACTCAAATACCAAAACCAGGTAAAGACACGACAAAAAAATAAAATTGCAGACCAATATCCACGATAAACATAGATGTAAAAATACTCAACAAAATATAAGCAAACTGAATGATATGATATTGTACATAAAATAGCCTAAATAATCCACTCCAAAACTACAAGAACTAATATCTGAATTAAGCAAAGTTGCAGAAATACAAAATTAATACACAGAAATGTGTTGCATTTCTATACACTAATGATGAACTAGCAGAAAGAAAAATCATGAAAACAATTCCACTCAAAATCGCATTAAAAAGAATAAAATACCTGGAAATAAAACTAATAAAGGAAGTGAAAGGCCTGTACTCTGAAAATTACAAGACATTCACAAAAAAAATTAAGGAAGACACTAATAAATGGAAATGCATCCTATGTTCTTGGGTAGGAAGAAATACTATTGTTAAAATAGCAATGCTGCCTAAAGCAATATACAAATTCAATACAGTCCCTATCAACATATGACAGAATTCTACAAACAGGAACAAATACTTCTAAAATTCATATGGAACCACAAAAGACCCCGAAGAGTCAAGGTAGTCCTGAGAAGGAAGAATAAAGCATGGGGATTACATTCCCCAACTTCAAGCTCTACTACAAAGGCACAATAATCAAGACAATTTGGTACTGGTGCAAGAACACTCCTGTAGACCAATGGAACAGACTAGCGTCCAGATATTAGTCCACACATATATGGTCAATTAATATACAATAAAAGAGCCATGGACATACAATGGGGAAATGTCAGCCTCTTGAACAAATGGTGTTCACAAAACTGGACAGCTACATATAAGGGAATGAAACTGGATTACTGTCTAACTCTGTAAATGTAAGTAAACTCAGAAAGGATCAAAAATACCTGAATGAAAGTCATGACACCATAAAACTCTTAGACAAAAACATAGGCAAAACCCTTGAATATAAACATGAGCAGGTTTTTCATGAATATATGTCCTTGGGTAAAGGAAACAAAAGCAAAATTGAAAAAGTGGGACTATATCAAACTAAAAGGCTTCAGTACTGCAAAGGACACCATCAGTAGAACAAAAAGGCATCCTACAGTATGGGAGGGTATATGCATAAATGATATATCTGATAAGGGATTGATATCCAAAATATATAAAGAGCTCACATGCCTCAACAACCAAAAAGCAAATAACCCTATTAAAAAATGGGCAGTGGATATGAACAGATACTTCTTTTAAGAAGAAATTCAGACAGCCAAGAGGCACGTGAAAAGATGCTCCACATCACTAATCATCAGAGAAATATAAATTAAATCCACAATGAGATATCACCTCACACCAGTTAGGATGGCAAACAATAACAAATTCTGGTGAGGAATTGGAGAAATGGAAACCCTCCTACACTGCTGGTGGGAATGTAAATTAGTTCAAGCATTGTGGAAAGAATTATGGAGGTTCGACAAAAATCTCAAAATTGAAATACCATTTCACACAGAAATTCCACTCCTAGGAATTTACCCTAAGAAAACAGGATCACAGATTCAAAAAAACATAAGCATCCCTATGTTTATTACAACACTTTTTACAATAGCTGAGAAATGGAAGCAACCTAAGTATCCATCAGTAGATGAGTAGATATAGAAGATGTGGGACATATATACAATGGAATGTTATTCAGCAATAAGAAGAAAACAAATCATACCATTTGCAACAACATGGATGGAGCTAGATTGTATTATGCTCAGTAAAATAAGCCAGCATAGAAAGATAAGTACTAAGTGATTTCATTAATCTGTGGAGTACAACTACAAAGCAAATACTGAAGGAACAAAGCAGCAGGAGACTCACAGAACTCAAGAATGGACTAACAGTTACCAAAGGGAAAGAGCCTGTGGAGGGTGGGTGGGAAAGGAAGAATAAGGGGATTAAGAGACATTATGATTAGCACACATGATGTATATGGGGCATGGGGAAGGAAGTATAGTACAGAGAAGACAAGTACTCTCTAGCATCTTACTACGCCGATGGACAGTGACTATAGTGGTAGGATATGTGGTGGAGACATGACTAGGGGGTAAATACAGTAACCACAATGTCATTCATGTGACTGTATATCAATTATCACTTAATAAAAAAAGACTATTATATGAAAAACATCCAAGGAAGCCAGGCTCTGTCTTTCTTTGAAATTTGGTACATCTACTCTTGTGTTCATCACTCATTTTAGAAAATGTTCAATAACCATGGAAATATTATTGCTCATAATATTCATTCCTGGAGGCAATCCAAGATGCAGGATATAAAGGTCCAGAACCCATTCTCCTCCTGCATAAATATACACCAAAATTTCTCCTACACACAGAGAAAATCATCCTTAGGAAGAAATGAGACCTGAGCAGACTCCTGAGCAGAAAGTGTGGGATAAATGAACAAATAAATAATGGCAGGAGAGATGGAGACATTACAAAGGGAGACCCATCTCCAATTCAGCCCTTCAGTAAGGAAACATATCACTGAGGGACTAGAGCACATATTGGCCTGCTCTGGGTCAGATAAAACTCAAAGTTTAGAGGGTTTAACACATTCTTAGTGAAGGTAACAGACTTTTCACTACAGCGCCTGCCAAATGTTGGGGGAATTGCTAGAATGCTCTTCAGGACCAGAGCCTCTGGTGAGTGCCAATGTTCATGTCTTCCCACACACATCATTATTCTGTCTCCAACCTTCACATCCCATTTTATCTTAAACCTCCACTGCCCAGACAGTGTTCCCAACACTGCACCATCATCAAGGTGTATCAGTACACCTCTCATCAAGGCAGTTAATGACCTTCAAATTGTAAATTCTAGTAGTTGATTTTCAGTCCACATTTTGCCTGGTCAATCACCATTAGAATATCAGCATGCCAGTTACTCCTATCACATTGAAATAGCTTCTGAAATTGTCTCCCAAAACAATGCACATTCCTGAATTGTCAGATCTTGAAACCTTCAGAGCACCTACCCTTAAATGATTGCAACTCAGGAATAGACAAATGACAAAATAAAGGCGGAAAAGCATTGGAAAACTCATCTCACAGTATAAGATCAGCAAAGCCCAATAAGCACATGACAGTAAAACCCAAAAGATTGTAATTACATAATTAAAAATAAGATTTACAATGCTGCATTTGGCAAGGATGTGCTGCAAAACGAACTCTCATTTCCTTTTGGTGGTGTTATGAGAAGATGCAACAATGTCTCTTTAAATGGATGGCAATTACTTATGAAATAAACACATACAGAACAATTCTACTCCTACAAATTGACCAATAGCAATGAGCCCATTTGAATAAAAGGCTTCTAAATAAATATTCATAAAATATTATTTATAATAGCCCCAAAATGTAAATATCCCATGTGTCTGTCAATCGAAGAATCAACAAATTCTGGTACATTACCACAGTGTCTTACTAACAGCCACATTAAAAAAGGGAAACAAAAAGCAAACACTACTGACATTGGCAACAAATAGGTGAGTATCAAAATGTTATTTGGACTAAAAAAATCATATGGTGAAGCACACATATATGAAGATCAGACCAACCTATTCTGGAATCCTTAATAGTTCTCGCTTATGAAGGGAAGAAAGACAGGGTGGCTGAGTTAGGGCATCAGAAATATTTTGTGAAACAATTTCCTGATATGGATTTGCACTGATCATGGGTAGTTTTGGAAACCCATCAAATGATGAACTTCTAATGTACCAATAATAACAGTTATTACAAAATAGGTCATATACCAAAATGTAAAACACACCATAAATCTCCTGGAAGGGGCTTCATGAGACAGAGTAGGAAGATGCTCACCTCTTCCCATAAACACAGCAATTCACAGCTTCATATAGAATAATTATCCACTGACAAAGACCTGAGAACTATATGAAAATCATCTCCACAGCAAAAGACAAAATGTTTTACCAAAGTTAGGAGAGGCACAAAGTCTTTCAGGGAACCCCACCCAGATGTACTGACCCTGCACATAAGAAGGATCCCAAAATGTGGCATTTTCACTTGAAGGTATCGTGTTCCAAATCAGAAATCCTGATTCTAGGTTTGGCAACAGTAGGACAAGCTGCTCATATGTCTGGTTTTACAAATAAATAGGCATTGGAGGAAATTCAAGATGGCAGCATGAAAAGTGAGACAGAGAACACTTGCCAAAACCAAAGATAGTGTGAAAATATAGTTAGCACAGCTAACCCTAAAACAGCAACAGGAAAGAAGACTGCACCAGACTGCATACAGACCTCACAAACAGAACAGACCTCATGAAACAGGGCAACAGCTCCGCTCCCCTACAACCCCCAATGTCACTCTAGGGACTGAGCAGCTCCAGAAACTGGAGCTTCTGGGCAGTAGAGGGCACCACACAGAATATGAAATGTCAAAACAACATGTTTAGACCAAAATCTCACAAACCCCAGAAAAAGGGCCAATTGGAACTGAACTCACAAGTCTTCCTGAAAGAGAGTTCAAAATAAAAATCATAAACATGCTTATGGAGGTACAGAAAAATATTCAAGGACTTAGAAACTAATTTAAGATGGAGATTCAATCATTAAGAAATTCTGAAATGAAACGTACAATGGAGCAATTTAAAAGCAGATTAGATGTAGTAGAAGAGACAGCAAATGGAATAGAAATTAGAGAAGAGGAATACAAAGAAGCTGAGGCACAGACAGAAAAAAGAATCTCGAAGAATGAAAGAATATTGAGAAAATTGTGTGACGAATCCAAACGGAACAATATTCACATTATGGGGGTTCCAAAAGAAGAAGAGAGAGAAAAAGGGATAGAAAGTGTTATTGAGGAAGTAATTGCTGAAAAATTCCCAATCTGGGGAAGGAGACTGTCTCTCAAGCCATGGAGATGCACATATCTCCCAACACAAGGGACACAAGGAAGACAACATCAAGACATAATAATTAAAATGGCAAAGATAAAGATCTACTTTTAAAAGCAGCTAGTGTGAGAAAACAGATGACCTACAAAGGAAAATCCATCAAGCTATCCTGAGATTTCTCAACAGAAACCTTACAGGCCAGAAGGGAGTGGCATGATATATTTAATGCAATGAAGCAGAAGAGCCTTGAACCAAGAATACTCTACGCAGCAAGGTTATCATTTAAAATTGAAGGCTGGATTAGACAATTTCAGATAAGCAAAGCTGAGAGAATTTACATCCCACAAACCACCTCTACAGTGCATTTTTGAGGGACTGCTAAAGAAGGAAGTGTTCCTAAGGCTAAACAGATGTCACCAAAGGGATAGACAAAGAGTACAGAATACGATTCATAATATACATAACAAAGAATGGAGGAGGAAGAAAAAGGAGCAAAAAAATAACCTTTAGGTTGTGTTTGTAATAGCATACAAAGTGAGTTGTTAGACTGTTAGATGATAAGGCAATTACCCTTGAAACTTTGGTAACCATGAATCTAAAGCCTGCAATGGCAATAACTACATACCTAACTATAATCACCCTAAATGTCAAAGGACTGAATGCACCAAATCAAAAGACATAGAATCACTGAATGGATTAAAAAACAAGACCCATCTATATGCTGCCTACAAGAGACTCACCTCAAGCCCGAAGACATATAGAAACTGAAAGTAAAGGAATGGAAAAGTATTTCATGCAACTAATAGTGAGAAAAAAGAAGGAGTTGCAGGGCTTGTATCAGAAAAAAATAGACTTCAAAACAAAGAAAGTCACAAGAGACAAAGAAGGACATTACATAATGATAAATGGGTCAGTCCAACAAGAGGTAATAACTATTATAAATACCTATGCACCCAACAGAGGAGCACCTACATATGTGGAACAAATACTAAAAGAATTAAAGGGGGAAATAGAATGCAATGCATTCATTTGCAGAGACTTCAACACACCACTCACTCCAAAGGACAGATCAACCAGACAGAATATAATTAAAGACACAGAGGCACAGAAGAACATATTAGAACTTAGAACAGATGGAACTAATGGACATCTACAGAACACTCCATCCAAAAGGAACAGGATACACATTCTTCTCAAGTGCACATGGAACTATTTCAAGAATAGATCACATACTAGCCCACAAAAAGAACCTCAGTAAATTCAAAAAGATTGAAATTATACCAACCAGCTTCTCAGATAACAAAGATATGAAACTAGAAATAAGTTAATCAAAGAAATTAAAAAAGCCCACAAACACATGGAGGCTTAATAACATGCTCCTAAACAATCAATGGATCAATGACCAAATAAAAACAGAGATCAAGCAATATATGGAGACAAATGACAACAATAATTCAACACCGCAAAACCTGTGCGACACAGCAATGGTTGTGCTAAGATAGAAATATATTGGAATACAGGCCTACCTCAGGAAAGAAGAACAATCCCATAATGAACAGTCTAAACTCACAATTAATGAAACTAGGAAAGGAAGGAAAAATGAGGCTCACAGTCAGTAGAAGGAGGGACATAATAATGATTAAAGCAGAAATAAATAAAATTGGGAAAAATTGAACAATAGAAAGAATCAATAAAAGCAAGAGCTGGTTCTTCAGGAAAATCAACAAAATAGATAAACCACTAGCCATACTTATCAAGGAAAAAATAGTGTCTACATACATAAACAGAATCAGAAATGAGAAAGGAAAAATTACTACGGACACCATGGAAATACAAAGAATTATGAGAGAATACTATGAAAAATTATATGCTAACAAACTGGATAACATAGAAGAAATGGACAACTTTCTCAAAAAATACAACCTTCCAAGGCTGACCCAGGAAGAAACAGAAAATCTGAATAGACCAATTATCAGCAATGAAATTGAACTGGTAATCAAAAACCTACCTAAAAACAAAACCCCTGGACCAGAAGGCTTCACCACTGAATTTTATCAAACATTTTGTGAAGACATAATACCCATTCCCCTTAAAGTTTTACAAAAAGTAGAAGAGGAGGGAATACTTCCCAACTCATTCTATGAGGTCAACATCACTCTAATATCAAAACCAGGCAAAGACATAGAAAAAAAGAAAATTACAGACCAATATCCCTGATGAACATAGATGCAAAAATACTCAACAAAATATTAGCAAACCAAATTCAAAAATACATCAGAAAGATCATTCCTCATGATCAAGTGGGATTCATCTTAGGGATGCAAGGATAGTACAACATTCAACAATCCTTCAACATCATCCACTACATCAACAAAAAGGATAAAACCCACATGATCATCTCCACAGATGCTGAGAAAGCATTCAACAAAAGTCAACATCCATTCATAATAAAAACTCTCAACAAAATGGGTATAGAGGGCAAGTACATCAACATAATAAATTTAACAAGTGGGACTATATCAAGCTGAAAAGCCTCTGTATGGCAAAGGACACCATCAGTAGAACCAAAAGGCATCCTGCAGTATGGGAGAATATATTCATAAAATGACATATCTGATAAGGGGTTGACATCCAAATTATATAAAGAGCTCACACACCTCAACAAACAAAAAGCAAATAAGCTAATTAAAAAATGGACAGAGGAGCTAACAGACACTTCTCCAAAGAAGAAATTCGGATGGCCAACAGGCACGAGAAAAGATGCTGGTGGGAATGTAAGTTAGTTCAACCATTGAGGAAAGCAGTATGGATGTTCCTCAAAAACTCAAAATAGAAATACCATGTGACCCAGGAATTCCACTCTTAGGAATTTACCCTAAGAATGCAGCTGACCAGTTTGAAAAAGAAATATGCACCCCTATGTTTATCGCAGCACTATTTACAATAGCCAAGGATTGGAAGCAACCTAAGTGTCCAGTAGATGAATGGATAAAGAAGATGAGATACATATACACAATGGAATATTATTCAGCCATAAGAGGAAAACAAATCCTACCATTTGCAGCAACATGGATGGAGTTAGAGGGTATTATGCTCAGTGAAATAAGCCAGGTGGAGAAAGACAAGTATCAAATGATTTCACTCATCTGTGAAGTATAAGAACAAAGGGAAAACAGAAGGAACAAACAGCAGCAAACTCACAGAACCCAAGAATGGACTTACAGTTACCAAAGGAGAAGGGACTGTAGAAAATGGGTGGGAAGGGAGGGATATGTCTTCAAATTCTTTAGTTATACATAAATGTGGCAGGTAATTGTTTTTGTTACACTTCCTCACAGGTCATAATAATTTTGAGTGTCATCCATGAGATTTTCTGAATCAATAGTTTATTCACTTATTGCAAAGTAGTTTTTGAATGTAGGACATACCACACTTCATTTATCCATTCTCTGTTGATGGACATATGTATTGTTTCTAGTTTCAGCCTATTAAAAATAAGCTACTGGAAAGTATTTCTGGTCAGGTGTTTCTGATTACCCTGCATAACTACTTAGGTGTGGAAAGGCTAAACCATATTATTTGTCAATGTTCTGTGTTTTTTTCTGATTGTGTTGTGAAAATTAAATATCCCTTCTTCTTTACATCTTAGATAAAGTCTCTTATTGGATATATTACTTGAAAATATTTTCTAAAAGTCTGTGGTTTGTTTAGTGATGTGTTGTTTTTTCTTTTTGCATCAAAGCAAACTTGTTTTGACTGCACAAATTTATGGAGTGTTTCTGTAAATGACAAATAATATCTTACACAAAATAAACAAAAGTTAAAAATGACAAAACATGGAAGAAAGGTTGAAATTCTTAATTCCCTTAAATATTCAAGGAATTCATGATTAACCTAATGAAAATATTATGAAGTATGAAGAGGAAAGAGACTCAGAGATGTTATCTTGTAACTGTGGGTGTTCAGGTATCAGTTTCTGTGAAAGCCAAGTCAAATCTTGAGGGAACTCCAGGTCCCTAAACCCTGAAAATATGACTGGGCTCTTTACCTGGGGATCTCAAGACCCAGAGGATTCTATGATAATTCTGGGATCTGTGAGCTGGGTGTGGAACCGTAAGAAGAAATATGCCCCTTGGGAAAGGCTGAACTTGAATTTGAGGTTAGCAAGTATTTCCCTGATGATTTCTTTTCTCAGCTCCCTGAGCTTCCTCCCAGTGGACAGAGGCTCCAAACAACTTGAGAATTTCTCACTGAAGAGAACTTCCTTTTGACAGAAAGATGGAGTTCTTTCCAATTCTTTGTCCATGATTTCAGCCTTCTTGTAAATGTTGCATGTGTGAAATGTTCATCTCATAGTTTTACACACTTTGGGAAGCTACTTCCTGAATTCCAAGTGGTGCATCCCCTCCTCAAACAATTTTCTCTGGAGTTGATATTTATGTTCTTGATGTGATTCAGGCATTTTTATAAGCATTTCCTAGTTATTACATATTTTCAATTAATTCTCTTGTTTTTCATCATGTTACCCAAAAATTATAACAAAAGATAACATGTAAAATAATAATAAGCACATCTATTTCAAAAGGAGGCAATAATAACTACACCAAATTATTAATCCTTGCAGAAAACATTTAATTCCCCTAGATTTAAAATTAGTTCATTTAACTAGCACTAGATCCTAGTTTTAAAATATTAATATCTATTTGGAATATAAATAAAACAAGAATGCTTTTAGAAAACCCTAGGCAATATAATATCTATAATTAAACCAAAGAAACATGCACAATGAAGGCAGAAATTAGCTTAATGTGTGTATATTCTGTAAAATATAGAGACATTTTAAAGACCTAATATTTAACTTATAAGTATAAAAATTCTTATTCTGGACAGCAGCTTTTTTATAATGTCTCATAGAAAAGGTTTTGCATTTCCAGGTACTGATAAAAGTAACTTGGTAGATCAGCACTAGGGATTTTAACAATCTCAGAGGCTTCCTAGCTTAATGCTGAACTGCATCGCTAAGTTGGTCTTTTTCCACCCATCCACATTACAAAAGAAACACTTTTCCCTGAGGCAGACCTGCGGGTTTATTCCCTGGTCTGATTCCACAGGTCCCTGACTGGCAGCTGCCCCTCCTGGTCTGCTCCCTCCTCCTCCTCTCCTGGGAGTTCTTGGAAGGACTCAGGCGAGACTCCAGAGCTGAAACCCTGTGCCTCCTTTTACGGAGCCACGAGGTGGTCTTCCCTCAGTGAGGGGATAAGTGTTCCGGGTGGGATAGAAACTGAATACAACTGTTACGGGTGGGATAGAAGCCGAATACAACTTCCTATTGCAATAGATTAGAACAAATCTTCCTGGAATAAGAGAATCTCTGAAGATTGGAGACTTCAAGTCACACAGAAAATTGCTGTAATAAGGAAACAGTCTCTTTTGAGCAAAGCTTTTCAGAGATTAATGCACAATCAAAATGTAAGTAACTTTTATTTAGCACTTTGTATAGTACAAAATACTCCTCGCTTATAGAAAGGATTATTTTTCTAACATCATCCAATTGAATGGTTTGGTGTGATCCTTTCATTTGATATGTAGATTTGGAGACCCTGATTCGAAACCTATATTTATTCTATAATGATCATGTGTTTTATTGAATTTTTTTTATTTTGTCTCAAATACTATTAAAAGAGAAAAATCCCAGAATAAAAAAAAAGATGGTTGAGTAATAGCATAAGTAAAAGCAGACACACAGGCATACACACGCAGGCATGCTAAGGCACACTCAATGTACATATGAATAGAAAAGTACACTTAGGAATGTGGTATGAATAAAACCATTTGTCAAAACATGCACAGAAACACAGTAAGTAGTATTTTTCTGTCCCAATGAGTTTCCAAATATAACCAAAAATCATGAAGTTAAAAACCAAAACACCTCTCATATCCTGCAAGAACCTGTACTTTTTGTACCTTTGCCTATGTTTTAAACCACCTCCCAATTTCATTTTTGAGAATGAAGCCTGTAAATATATTGTATTTAATTTATGAGAAAGATAGCAAATATTTTAAATTAATGTTATATATTCAACATATATTCTGATAAGTATATTTTTATTCACATATAAAGTAACCCTACAAATAATTCTATAAGCCAGAAAGGACAGTGACTCAAGTGCTCTTGCCAATCAAGATTAAACAATGATTAGAAACATTTATCAAAATTATAATACAGGAAAAAGGGTTTCTCTGTGATTATTCCTTTTTCCAAGGATCTCTTTAAAATAGATTTGAGAAAAATATGTTGCTGTTCTAGAAATCTGTTATAAAATAGCTTATCTGCCAAATGTATCCACATCTTAGGGCTTTCCATATGTATGTTTTACAGCACCATCTCCATTACCAGAATATGCTTTATTCTTGTCAGAGAACGAGCTTTTGTGAGTATTTTAGCTCTGAAATTTGATGTGGAGAATTGCAGTGTGGTCTCTAAAACCCAGTGGTTTTCTGTAGCAATGCCTTGGTATTTCTTCTGCTACCCAGAGAAGTGGTGTCCAGGATCCACAAAAGGACAACAGCAATTTCCTGTCTCAGGGCTCAGATGCTCTGGGTCAGGGAGCTTCAAACACCAGTAGACCACATAGAGTGGGAGCGGCTTGACCTGGGAATGAGCCTGCCCACGATCTTTGACAAATTATGCATCACTGGACAGTCATGATCTGGACCCCAGACACAGTACAGTCTTCTAAGCCACAGAAATATTTGGTGCTGATGTATCAGACTAGGGGACTGAAAAGTATTTGCAAGTTCATATCTATATGCAATCCAGGTTCAGATGAGATTTGGAAATCCATACATGTGCCCAGGCATTATCAGAAATCTTTCATCATTTTCTTCATAGACTTCATATCATGGATGAATCATTTGTTATTTGTTTGGACTTTATAAAGCCATTTAAATATAAGTAAATAACTGCTTTACTACTCTTAGAAGTCAAGGACATTTTCTTTCAATAAAAGGCAACGGTATTTAAGGGCATGGCCAGAGGAGGAGCAAATGTAACTTTTGTTGAGTCCTGGAATTTTAAGTGAGAAGTTTTAACATTCTCCCTACTGAAGCTGGAACTTTTCTTATAAATTAGCATAAGTGTTAGAATACTTTGACTCATCAATGTTAAATCATTTTTTACTGTGGTAAAATAGAGGAAAACATAAATTTTCCACCTTAACCATTGTTAAGTGTATAGTCGAGTGGTGGTAACTGCCTTCACATAGTTGGGCAATCATTTCTGCACGCATCTCCAGAACTGTCCCTTTCTGCAAAACTGAAATTGTATTCATTACATAACTCCAAGTTCCTTCATCCCCTTAACCTTTCCCATCACTGTTTGTCTCTGTCTATACGAATTTATTCCAGGAACCCCATAAAATGAGTCATTTTGTGACTGGATTATTTTATAGTCGTGACCATACTGTACTCAAGACTAACTCATGTTTAAAGATAATAAATAAAACCAAGAAACAATGTTAAATATCTATGCACATAATGAGAACTTCTAAATAAGTTTCCAGGAACACCTTGATTTTTTCTGCTCCTTGGGTTTTCTTGGAACTGTTCTATAGTGACAAGCTGGAGTTTCCTGTAACAGCATAGAGAGAAATTTGGAGCATTTCTTCCTAAATCGCTGTTAGGTGTGGCACATTAGTAAACTGATACAGCCATAATGGTTGAACTAGTTTACATTCCCACCAGTAGTGTAGGAGGGTTCCCCTTTCTCCACATCCTAGCCAGCATTTGTTGTTGTTTGTCTTTTGAATGATGGCCATCCTAATTGGTGTGAGGTGATATCTCATTGTGGTTTTAACTTGCAGTTTTCCTATGATTAGTGATGTGGAGCATCTTTTCATGTGCCTGTTGGCCATCTGAATTTTTTCTTTGGAGAAGTATCTGCTCAGATACTCTGCCCATTTTTTTATTATGGTTATTTGCTTTTCGTTTGTTTAGGCACATGAGTTCTTTATATATTTTAGATGTCAACCCCTTAATGGATATGTCATTTATTAATGTATTATCCTATACAGTAGGATGCCTTTTTGTTCTTCTGATGTGTCCTTTGCTGTATTAGTTTGATATAACAGCACTTATTGATTTTTGCTTCTGTTTCCCTTGCCTGGGGAGATTTTTTCATGAAAAAGTTACTCATGTTTATACACAAGAGATTTTTGCCTATGTTTTCTTCAAGGAGTTTTACGGTTTCATGACTTACATTCAGGTCTTTGATCCATTTCAAAGTTACTTTTGTGTATGGAGTTATACAGTAATACAGTTTCATTCTTTTGCATGTAGCTGTTCAGTTTTGCCAACACCAATTATTGAAGAGGCTGTCATTTCCCAATTGTATGTCCATGGCTCCTTTATCATATATTAATTGTCCATATATGTTTGGGTTAATATCTGGACTCTCTAATCTCTTCCATTGGTCTATGGGTCTTTCTTGTGCCAGTACCAAATTGTCTTGATTACTGTGGCTTTGTATTAGAGCTTGAAGTTGAGGAGCATAATTCCCCTGCTTTATTCTTCCTTTTCAGGATTGTCTTGGCTATTTGGGGTATTTTGTGTTTCCATATAAATTTTAGAACTATTTGTTCTAGTTTGTTGAAGAATGCTGTCATTATTTTGATAGAGATTGCCATAAATCTGTAGATTGCTTTAGGCTGGCCGTCCATTTTGACACTGCTAATTCTTCCTATGCAAGAGTATGGAATGAATTTCCATTTATTAGTGTCCTCTTTAATTTCTCTCAAGAGTGTCTTGTAGTTTTCAGGGTATAGTTCTTTCACTTATTTGGTTATATTTATTCCTAGGTATTTTATTCTTTTTGATGCAATTGTGAATGAAATTGTTTTCATGATTTCTCTTTCTGCTAGTTCATCATTAGTGTATAGGAATGCAACAGATTTCTGTGCATTAGTTTTCTATCTTGCAACTTTTATGAATTCAGGTATTCTCATAGTTTTGGAGTGGATTCTTCATGATACAATTTCAAAAGTATAATTTTTGTCCATTTTCAGTCATTGACCCTTCATGGTGAAACAATTGAATGACTTCAAACTGTTAATACATGTGACTTTATGTCTCTTATTAATGGAATCATCCTATGAGGTTTGTTTTTATAAATCTTTTTATTAGGATTCTGATTGTTTGAATCAATATTGTTTTACCAAAGGCCACATCAGTAAATCATAGCATAACTGTTTAACTGGGTTTCAGCATTGTGTTAGTTTCTAGTCTGTGCCATAGAAATTACTGGATATGTCTTTTGGTGAATGTAGGTAGGCATCTCTTGTAATCCCATGGGATGGCTTTGTCCTGTGTAAGTGGATGTCTATGACATGCTCCCAAATGCCTCCGCCCCACAGACATATTCCCATGAGCACCACTTGTGGAAGGAGGAGGGGGTTCCTGACTATGAGGACATGTCCCTTAATTTCATGTCACTTCACCTCTGACATTGTCCCGAACATAAGAACATGTTCATAGCTAATTGCAATGGAGGCTTTTTGTACAAACAAAGCATAATTAAGAGCAGAGGGAATCACAGAAGCAGCAGCATGTGATGCAGATCAGAATGTACAGTGTCAACAGAATGTGGAGCAGTGAGTGAGCACAGCACACAGTGGCCTGCAGCCCCATCATCACATGTTGGATCCTCCTTGAGGAGAAAGCTGTTCTCAGGAGGAAGACAATTTAATAATATGAGTAACTGTTGAACATTGTGTTGTACATTGAAACTAATATAGCATTGTATATCATAAGTGATACTTCCATTAAAAAAATAAATTAAAATGCTAGTGGAAAGGAGACTTCCCCATACCCTCCCACCCCTGTCATTTCTTGTGATCCTGGGATGGGTAGAAGAACTTCATTAGTACATGATGAAGATAAAATTGTAATCTCTAAATATTACAGTCTGGGTGCCAAGGACCAGGGTCATATTTGGCCCCATCTGGGCATCTGAGATTCTGAGAAC
Source organism: Manis javanica (assembly GCF_040802235.1). Taxonomy (NCBI): domain Eukaryota; kingdom Metazoa; phylum Chordata; class Mammalia; order Pholidota; family Manidae; genus Manis; species Manis javanica. The sequence goes on along the minus strand of NC_133169.1, from coordinate 64,387,540 downwards.
AGATGGACTTGCTTCATTGGTGATGAAATAATACAGCAGTAAGAACAACACAAAATCTAGAAAATATATAGGACATTATTTCCAGATTGTAGAATCATTCTGGCCTCTGGAGGACCTGGATTTACTAATTATAGTGGGTTTTGTTTATAAAGAAAACCACTGATGTAATACTTTTCAAAACTATTTTACTAAATAAAAGTGATATTATTAATATCTTCTTATGTTGGCTTTTCAAGTAGGAATTCTAGATTAGTTTGAATGTCTGTATTATTATTGCTAAGTAGATTATTTAGCCAATACCCAAACATACCATAATAGATATGTTCCACTGATAAGTCTGTTATTTCCATGTGTCTGAAGAACATTCCTGCAATGTGATTTCTATCCCTGCTTCCCAGTGGGTACAATGCTACATTAATTTTAAGATACATCCTTATTATTTTAATGGTAAAATTTGAAAATGATATATCTTGGAACTGAGGAGAGACCTCTCTCTAAAATAAGCAAATACATTTAATTTGACTTAAATCATAAAATTCCAAGAAATTTTCCTAGGGTTACTTTTATGTCCCTGTTTCTAAGGCTATAAATGATGGGATTCAATGATGGAGGCACCACTGTATAAAACACAGACAGAGTGCTATACAGGTCTGACCTCACCTCAGAGACTGGCTTCAGGTAGGCCAAGGCACCTGTTGAAAGAAACACAGTCACAACAATCAGATGAGGGAGGCAGGTGGAGAGGGCTTTGGACCTGCCCTCCAGGGAGGAGATCCTTGAGACAGCAGAGAAGATTTGCACATAGGAAAATAAAATAAATATGAAACAAACCAGTGAGATACTTTCACCAAATGCAGTCACTAATGCTTCATTGATATTCATTTTGGAGTCTGAGATCAAAATAATCTGAGGGATATCACAGAAGAAATGATGGATTTTGTTGGAACTAAAAGTTGTGGAAAAGGTTGCTGCTGTGTGCATAGCTCCATAGATCCCGGCACTGATGTATGTCACCACCACCATCCTTCCACAGGTCCCTGTGGTCATGATGGTCTCATAGTGCAGTGGACGGCAGACAGCCACGTAGCGGTCATAGGACATCATTGTGAGGATCGCCAGCTCAGCAGCAACAAAACAAACAAAGAAAAACACCTGTAAAATACATCCAAGGAATGATATTTTGTTCCTCTTCATCAGAGTGTTGAGAAAAAGTTTAGGAACAGTCACAGAGATGTAGCAGAGATCTATGAATGACAGGTTCTTCAGGAAGAAGTACATGGGTGTGTGAAGCTGAGGATCACAATTGATGAGAATGATGATGAAGCCATTTCCTAACAGGGCTGCCAGGTAAGCCACAAGGAACAAGCAGCCATGAAGGGTTTGCATCCTGGGGTCCTCAGAGAATCCCAGGAGGAGGAACTCAGTGACACCCCTGCACACACATTACAAAGGCCCAAATCTAGAAAACTGACACCACCAAATGCTGTGAAGGATGATGAGCAACCACAGCTGTAATCCATGGCTGATGGGAACACACAATGGGAGAGTCACATTGGGAGGGTGTTTTTCCTTACAAAACTGAAGACACACTTACCATATGCTCCAGCAACTGCACTCAGTATTGTCTGAAGGGACGAAAAGATTTTGTCCACACAAAAATCTGGAAAAGCATACTAGCACCAGCTTTATTCTTAATTCCCAAAATTGGAAGCAACCATGATATTCTTCAGTATGTGAAGGGACAAATAAAATCTACAACATAAAACAACAGAAATCTGCCATCACTAAAAATAAATGAGTGACCCCATTTGTCTCTAATAGATGTTGACCCTTCAATGCTGGGAGTGCCGTCTGTTGAATGTCCTGGATAGAAATAAAAACAGAGAGCCAAGCAAAGTGATCAGAGAGGAACATGTTCCAAACAAAACACAGGTAAAACATCAGAAAATAATCATAAATGAAATGGAGATGTGTGATTTACCTGAATAAAGGTTTGTATAATAATTGTGATAAAATGCTCACACAACTCAAAGAAGAATGGATTAACAGACTTAAGACTTCAACAATGTCATGGATAATATAAGAAAGCACCGAGGAGACATCACAGAGATGAAGAATACGATAACTACACTCAACAATACACTAGAGGGGTCAACAAAAAAGTAGATGAGAGGATCAGGGAAACTGAAGATAGTGTAGGAGAACTCAGCCAATAAGAGCAACAAGGAAAAATAATGAAAAAGTGAACATAAGTTGAAGGACTTAGAGGAAAAATCAAGTGGAACAACATTTTCATGACTGGGATCTCAAAAAAAGAAGAGAGAGAAAAAGGAGTAGAAAACTTCTTTCAAAAAGTGGCTGAAAATTTCCCTAACCTAGGGAAGGAAACATGTTTTGTTATCAGGGAAGGCTAGCGAATTCTAAACAAGATAAACCCTGAGACATAGAAGGAAGTACATTAAAATTAAATTGTCAATAGTTCTAAACAGAAAGCAGATGTTTTACCAGAAATGTTGCAGGCTGGAGGAGAGTGTCATGATACATCCAAATTAGAGGAAGCATTAAAATCTTCAAACCAAGAATAATCTACCTGGCAAAGTGATCCTTAAGAATTGAACATTAGATAAAGACTTAACAAAACAAGTTAAAGGTACAGGAATTTGCAGGTGATCCAAGAGCGTGGTGTAGGAAGACCATAAACCACTGCCTTCCTTGGACCCACCAATCCTGCACACACACATAGAGCTATTCCTCCAGAAGAATAGCTGATGGCTGATTGGCAGTTTCTGTGTAACCAAATAAAGGAACCACAGAGAGGAGGATAGGAGAGACAGAGCCCCGGTAATGATGGTAAGCTCACTGTGTCACAGGGACCTGCATCAGAAGTGTATAACAAGGTGCGTGGAAAGACTCACCTGTCCATAAGCACAGGATATAAAACAGTAGATTAAAGAGAAACTAGCATGTGACAAATGGTTGACGAACTTCTGAAACCATCTCCAGTGTCAGATGCCAATAAGAACCATTCTTTACATTCTCCATCCTTCTAGATACTGTTGGCAGAAGCAGGTGCTGTAGCTGTCCTGCTAGCGCCATGCTAGCATGCTCCTTGCCCCTGGCCCTCAGCAGCTCCAGCTGTCCCCCAAACCTGGCCAGAGCACAACATGCCCTGAGTGCTTCTATATATGCCTACCCTGACCCCAGACATTCCAACAGGGGGGGATATGGCACATTCCAGAAACACAAAATCCTAAAAAGGGTCCTGCTGTTCCAACATATCACCCCCATTGTGACACTCCCTGAGATCCCACACATTGGATAGATTCAGCAACAGCCATTCCACCATGGTGGCCCTGGAATGGAGCCTCCTAGGATTCCTAATTTCACTACTTCTCCAGCTACATTGGTCTTCAAAGGCAGACTGGAGCAGGATACCAAGAATGCCCTACACAGAGCACACCAACTCCAACTCCAGGTGAATCATCAGCATTACCCAAGAAAGGCGAAATCTCAATACATACAGAAACCATGTTTGACAAAATCAAGATGAATTCATGAAAAAAACACTCAATAAAGTGTGTGTTGAAAATACTTAGGTATTGAAGGGGATTACCATATTATTTGTCAATGTCATAAACTTTTTTCTGATTGTGTGATGAGAATTATGTACCCATTCTTCTGTATATCTCACATAAATTCTCTTACTGGATACACTATTTGCAAATATTTTATAAATATCTGTGTTTTGGTGATGTGTTGTTTATTTCTTCTTTTGGCATCAAGGGAAAACTTCTTTTGACAACACGAAATTGAGGAGTATTTCAGTAAATAACAAATAATGCATTACACCAAATAGCAAAGGTTTAAATAATGACAAAATATGAAGCAAATGGTTGAAATTCTTAATTCCCTTAATTATTTAAGGAATTTATGATTAACTTAATAAAATATTATGAAGTATGTAGAGGGAAGAGACTCATAGATGTTATCTTTTAACTGTGACTGTTCAGTTACCAGTTTCTGTGAAAGCCAAGTCAATCCTGGAGGGGACTCCAGGTCCCTGAGCTCTAAAAACATGATTCTGCTCTTTACCTGGGGGCCTCAAGGCCCAGAACATTCTTTGATAATTCTGGGATCCGTGAGCTGCACATGGAAAAATGGGAACAAAAGGGCCCCATGGGAAATACTGGAACTTGAACTTGAGGTTTCCAAGTATTTCCCTGATGATTTCTTTTCTCAGCTCATGGGCTGCCCCTCAGAGGACAGAGCTGCCAAACAACTAGAAGATTTCCCACAGAAGCGAATCTCCGTTTGATAGAAAAAAAGGGGTTCTCTCTAATTCTTTGTCTATGATTTCAGCCTTTTCGTAAATGTTGCATATCTGAAATGTTCATCTCATACTTCTACACACTTCGGGAAGCTACTTCTAGATTTCTAAGCAGTGCATTCCCTTATCAAAAAAATTTTCTCTCACGTTGAATTTTATGCTCTTTATGTGATTCAGGCAGGATTTTAAGTACTTCCTACTGATTATATGTTTATAATTATTACTCTGGTTTCATCATTTTAAACAAAAAAACAGAGAATGGATAAGGATAAGAGTAAATACATCCATTTCAGCAGGAAGAAATAATAAATCATGAAATTGATAATCCCTACAGAAAATGTCATTTTTTCTAGATTTTGAAATCACTTCTTGTAACCTGCAATAGACCCTAACTTTAAAATATTAAAACCTGTCACTGAAATACAAATAAATATTTTAAAACCCTAGCTAATATAATTGTTAATATAAAAACAAATAAACATACACAATGAAGGCAGAAATTAGCTCGAATGGTTTCTTTAGATATTTCACATCTGAATATTCAGTAAAGAATATGTCTGTGTAAGATGTAGAGACACTGTAAAAGACCTAATATTTAACCTTTACTTACAAAAATTCTTGTTCTAGACAACAAATTTTTTATTGGTATCATTAATATACAATCACATGAGCAACATTGTGGTTACCAGATTTCCCCCATTGTCAAGTCCCCACCACATACCCCAATGCAGTCACTGTCCATCAGCGTAGTAAGATGCTATAGAAACACTACTTGTCTTCTCTGTGTTATACTGCCTTCCCTGTGCTCCCCGCCCCACATTATGCATGCTAATAGTAATGCCCCTTTTTCCCTCTCATCCCTTCCTTCCCACCCACACTCCCCAGTTGCTTTCCCTTTGGCAACTGTTAGTTCGATCTTGGGTTCTGAGTCTGCTGCTGCTTTGTTCCTTCAGTTTTTGCTTTGTTCTTATGCTCCACAGATGAGTGAAATCATTTGGTACTTGTCTTTTCCACCTGGCTTATTTCACTGAGCATAATACCCTCAAGGCTCCATCCATGTTGTTGCAAATGGTAGGATTTTTTTTCTTCTTATGGCTGAATAATATTCCATTGTGTATATGTACAACCTCTTCTTTAGCCATTCATCTATTGATGGACACTTAGGTTGCTTCTATTTCTTGGCTATTATAAATAGTGCTGTGATAAACATAGGGGTGCATATGTCTTTTTGAAACTGGGCTCCTTCATTCTTAGGATTAGTTCCTAAGAGTGGAATTCCTGGGTCAAATGTTATTTGTATTTTTAGTTTGGGGATGAATCTCCATACTGCTTTCCACAATGGTTGAACTAGTTTACATTCCCAGCAGCACTGTAGGAGGGATCCCCTTTCTCCACATCCTTGCCAACAATTTTGTTGCTAGTCTTTTCTATGTTGGCCATCCTAGCTGGTGTGAGGTGATATCTCATTGTGGTTTTCATTTGCATTTCCCTGATAAGTAGCGATGTGGAGCATCTTTTCATGTGCCTGTTGGTCATCTGAATTTCTTCTTCGGAGAAGTGTCTGTTCATATCCTCTGCCCATTTTTTACTAGGGTTATTTGGTTTTTGGGTGTTGAGGTGTGTGAGTTCTTTATATATTTTGGATGTTAACCCCTCAGACAACAATTTTTTTATAATGGCACATAGAAAAGATTTTGCTTCTAGGTACTGAAAAAATTGATTTGGTAGATCAGCATCAGGGATTTTAATCTCTTGGAGATTTCCTAGCTTAATGTTGAGCTTCATTGTTAAGCTTGTCATTTTCCATACAACCAGCATCACAAACAGAATGCTTTTCCCTGAAGAAGACCTGTGGGTTTACTCCCTGGTCTGATACCCCAGTTCCCTGACTGGCAGCTGCCCCTCCTAGTCTGCTCCCCCCTCCTCCCCTCCTGGAAGTTCTTGGAAGGACTCAGGGGAGACCCCAGAGCCTCAGAGCTGCAACCATGTGCCTTTTCAGAAAGCCATGAGGTGGTCTTCCCTCAGTGAGAGGATAAGTGAGTTCCCCCTGTTACGGGTGGGTTGGAGCCCTAATACTACATCCTTTACAATAGGTTAGAACAAATCTTCCTGGATGAAGTGAATCTATGAAGACTGGAGAGTTCACATCACATGTAAAATAGCATAATAAGGAAATAGTCTCTTTTATAGCAAAGTTTTTCAGAGATTAAAGCATGACCAAAATGTAAGTAACCTTTATTTAGCACTTTGGATAGGACAAAATACTCCTTGCCTATAGAATTACTTGTCTAACATATGATCCATTTGAATGGTTAGGTGTGATCCTTTCATCTGATATGTAGACCTGGGTTCAAAACTTATATTTACTCTAAAATGATTATGAGTTTCATTGAAAATTTCAATTATTCCTTCTCAGATACTATTAAAAGAGAAAAATCCCAGAGTTAAAAAAAGATGATTGTCAGCTAAGTAAAAGCAGACACACATGCACACACATGCAGGCAAGTAAAAGCTCAGTAATAGACACTCAAACAGGAAAGTATAACTAGGAATCAGTATGGATAAAGCCATTTGTCAAAACATGTAGAAATACAGTAAGTAGTATTTTTTCCTGTCCAAAATGTTCCCAAATATAAAAAGTTACAGAGTAAAGTTAAAAATCAAAACACCTCTTTTATATACTTCAAGAACCTGTACTTTTGGCATCTTTGCCCTTGTATTCTTAAGATCATCTTCCAATTTCATTTTTGAGCATAAATTTTGTCAATCCTTTGTATTTAATTTATGAGATAGATAGTGAACCTTTTAAATTGTTATATATTGAAAACATATTCTGATAAGTGTGCTTATATTTACAAATAAATTAACCCTACATAAAGATCATTCTGTACGTCAAAAAGACAGTGACTCATGAGCTCTTGCCAATCAAGACTAAACAATAATTAGAAACGTTTATCAAGATTATAATACAGGAAAAATGTTTCTCTGTGATTATTTATTTTTCTAAGTATCTCTTTAAAATAGCTTTGGAGAGAAATATCTCCCTGTTATAGAATTTTGTTATAAAATAGTTTATCAGACAAATGTATCCACATCTTAGGGCTTTTCATATGTGTGTTTTAAAGCACCATCGCCATTACCAGAATATGGTTTATCCTCATCAGAGAATGAGATGTACTGAGTATTTCAGCTCTGAAATTAGTTTTGTGTGTAGAATTGCAGTGTGGCCACTCAATCCCAGTGGTTTTATGTAGAGGTGCCTCAGTATTTCTTCTGCTACCAAGAGAAGTGGTCCAGGAACCACAAACAGAGCACCCGCATTTTTCTGTCTTAGCACTGAGATGCTCTGGGTCAGGGAGCTTCCAACCCCAGGAGGCCACATAGCCTGGGATGGCTCGACCTGGGAATGAGCTTGCTCACGATCTTTGACAAATTCTGCATCACTGGACAGTCATGATCCAGACTCCAGACACAGTACAGTTTTCTAAGCCAGAGCAATACTTGATGCTGACATATCCTAGGAGACTGAGTTATATTTGCTGATTCATATACACATGCAGTCCAGGTTCAAGTCAGATTTGGAAATCTATAAGTATATACAGATATTTACAAGTTTATTGTCAGAATTTAATATTTAACTTACTATAAAGAAAGACATATACATTTTATAAATATGCTTATATACACATTGTGAAATAATCAACACCGTTTAGATAATATATTGACACAAGTCAATACCATTTTCCTTTATTTCTGAGATTTTAGTTGCAGAAAACAGCTCACTCTTGGGGACCACACCACTGGATGAGATGACCAACAATACAGGCATCACTGAGTTCCTCCTCCTGGGATTATCGGAGGACCAGAAGATGCAAACCCTACACGGTGTCCTGTTCCTCATGGCTTACCTGGCAGCCCTGTTCAAAAATGGGCTCATCATCATGCTCATCACTTGGGATCCTCAGCTTCACACTCCCATGTACTTCTTCCTGAAGAACCTGTCACTCATAGACCTCTGCTACATCTCTGCCACTGTTCCTAAATTTGCTCTCAGCTCTCTGATAAACAGGAACAAAATATCCTTGCTTGGATGTGTCTTCCAGGTGCTGTTTTTTGTAACTTTGGGTACTGCTGAAATAGCCATCCTCACAGTGATGTCCTATGATCGCTATGTGGCCGTCTGTCGTCTGCTGCACTATGAGACCATCATGAACAAGGGGGCCTGTGGGCGGATGGTGGTGGCTGGATACATCAGTGGGGCGGGGGGGGGGTCTCTGGAGCCATGCACACTGCAGCAACCTTTTGTACAACTTTTAGTTCCAATAAAATCCATCATTTTTTCTGAGATTTCACTCAGATTATTTTGATCTCAGACTCCAAAATGAATATAAATGAAGCATCAGTGACTGCATTCACTGCAAGTATTGCACTGGTTTGTTTCCCCTCTATTTTATATTCCTATGTGCACATCTTCTCTGCTGTCTCAAGGATCTCCTCCCTGGAGGACACGTCCAAAGCCCTCTCCACCTGCCTCCCTCACTTGGCTGTTGTGACTTTGTTTCTTTCAAAAGGTGCCATGGCCTACCTGAAGCCAGCCTCTGAGGTGAGGTCAGACCGAGAAATCACTCTGTCTATGTTTTACACAGTGGTGCCTCCATCATTGAATCCCATCATTTACAGCCTTAGAAACAAGGACATAAATTTGACTTTAGGGAAAGTCCTTTGAAATTGTAGCATTTAAGTCATGTAAATTATATCCAGGTTGTATAGAAAGAAGTTTCTCTTTAGTTCCAAGTTATTTTCTTTTAAAATTTTACAATTTATGTGGTGGAGACATATCTTAAATTAACACAATAGTTTAGCCACTTTGGATTAGGAATAGAGCTGACATTGAAGTATGTTCTTCAGACACATGGAGAAAGCACAGATTTCAGTGGAACATGATTATTTTGGTATGTTTTTGGCAGTGGCTAATAAAGTCTATTTAGCGATATTAATAAAAAGATTACAAAGAAATCTGACTTCCCAGTTGAAATGCCAACATGAGTATATTAATATTTTCAAAAATCATTGCATCAGCTGTGTTCTTTACAAAAAAAATCCAATGAAATTGGAACAACCTGGGCCTCCACAAAACATAAAGATTCTATAATTTAGAAAATAAAATTTCCCTATATATTTCCTAGATTTGGGGTGATCTTACTGCTGTATCGTTTCCTGCCCAATGAAGCATGTTCATCTGTTCCCAGAATCTCAGTGGGCACAGAGGGGCCCATGTATGAACCCCTGGCTCTTGGTATTCAGACTTCTAGACTGAGATATTCCATTTTATCTTCATCATATAAAAATCAAGTTTTTCTCCCCCTTGCAGGCTCATGTGTAATTAGAAATGACATGGCTAGGAGCGGGGAGGGAAGGCTCCTTCCTCCTGTATCTTTGCTTGCTTCCTCCTGACGACAGCCCGGTGCCCAAGCAGGACCCTACACATGATGATAAGGCTACATGCCACTGTGTGCTGTGCTCACTCTCTGGTCCACATGCTGCTGACACTGCATGTTCTGATCTCCCTCATGTGCCAGTTTGCTGTGATTCCCTGTCCTGTTTATGACACTTTGTACAAAAAGCCTCCATTGCACCTCCTTGTGAACATGTAGTTAAATTCTGGGCAACGTCTGAGGGGAAGTGACACGACCCTTAAGGGATATGTCCTCATGGTCAGGAGCCCCTTCCTTCTTCCCCCTGTGATTTTCATGTAAATGCAGCTGTCATTTGGGTCCCTGGGGAGCAAGCCCATGAGCCTGGCATCCTGGATATTCACTTAACCAATGACACAGCCATTCCAGGAATTTCCAACAGGACCCTGATGCTATAACCTACTTGTGCTCAGGATTTCCTCATCAATGCAATGAAACATATATTATAATTTTCATATAATAAGCACTGGGTAGGAATAAACAAATGTTCCCTTATTTTTTTGTGTATATTATGTTATGAAAAATTATTTTCTAGGTATGAAATACAGGAAAACCTGCCAGTTACAACAACATAGATATTCCTGGAAGTCACTTTATTAAGTGAAATAAGCCAGACATAGAAAGACAAGTGTGTGATCTGAATTTTGTGTCAAATCTAAAATAGTCAAATGCACAGAGGCAAATAGTAAAATGGTGGTTGCCAGAGGCTGAGAAGAGAAGACTATGGGAAGGTTATTTTCAAAATGTGCATTCAGTCATGCAGGTGAGTAATTTGGGAGATCCATTATAAAGAAATCTATATGTAGCTAACAGTATTGTACACTTAAATATTGATAACAGAGTAGATCTTCTTACTATAAATAAAAGAATACCGAAAGGAGCAAGAGGAAACTGACAGCTGATGGTTCTGGCTATGGCCTCGGTGATGGTGACAGTGTCATGGCTATGCAAATTTCCTTATACTAATTGAGTTGTACTCATTAAATATGTGTGAAATTTATATGTCAATCATGGCTCAGTAAACTGATATTTTAAAATCTGTATACAAATGATTAGAATGAATAAAGGTCTGTATATTAAAAAATGATTCCATTGTAAACAAAATACATTAGAAATTATTTTAAAGTATTCTTTACAATAGGACAAAAGAATAAACATTTAGAAATAATCCACCAAAAAAGCACAAGTATTTATTCTAAAACTATACAACTAAAGAACACCACAGAGTGAAGGATACTTTTTTCAGGTATACAAAATTTGAATTCATGTTTGCATCAACTCTACTTCATCAAGAAGTTTTAATGTTCTGTTCAGTTTTTCTGTTTCTTCCCGGGTGGATCTGGGAGAGTGGTATTTTCCTAGAAAGTTGTCCATTTCTTCTAGGTTGTCCGATTTATTGTCACATAATGTTTCATAGTGTGCTGCAATAATTCTCTGTATTTTTGTGGTGTCTTCTGTGATTATTCCTTCTTCATTTCTGATTTTGTTTATGTGTGTACCCTCTCCTTTTCTTGATAAATGTGCCAGTTCTATTTTGTTTATTTCCTCAAAGAACCAGCTCCTGGTTTCACTGATTTTTTCTATTGCTTTATTACTTTCTATTTTATTTATTTTTGCTCTGATTTCATTTTGTCACCCCTTCTATGAATTTGGGCTTCATTTCTTCTTTTTTTTTCTAGTCTCTTTAATTACAAGTTTCTAGCTGGTTTTCTTGAGATTATTCTTGTTTTTTGAGGTAAGCCTGCATTTCTATGTACTTTCTTCTTAGAATTGCTTTTACTACATCCCACAGGTTTTGGGCTATTGAGTTTTATTTTAATTTATCTCCATGTATTGCTTGATTTCTGTTTTAGTTTGGTCATTGATCCACTGATTACTTAGAAACATGTTGTTAGCCTCCATGTGTTTGTAGGCTTTTTGATTTCTTTGTACAATTCATTTGTCATTTCATACCAATGTAGTCTGAGTAGATGCTTGATAAAATTTCAGTCTTTTTGAATTGATTGAGGCTCTCTTTATCCCCTAGTTTGTGATCTATTCTGGAGAACATTCCATGTGCACTTGAGAAAAACATGCATCCAGCTGCTATTGACAGGAATGTTCTGTAGATGTCTGTTAAACTATCTGGCATAATGGATCGTTCTGTCCATCTTTTTCCTTTTTTATTTTCTGCCTGGTTGATCTCTTTTTTGTTTTGGGTGTTGTTTAAAGTCTCCTAAAATGAATATGTTGCAGTCTATTTTCCCCTTTAATTCTGTTAGTATTTGTTTCACATATGTAGGTGCTCCTGTGTTGTGTGCACAGATATTTATAATGGTTATATCCTCTTGTTGGACTGACCCCTTTATCATTATGTAATGTCCTTCTTTGTCTCATTTTATTTTCTCTGTTTTGAAATCTATTTTGTCTGAAATAGTTACTATACAGTATGTGGAGTGCCTGAGCTGTGTTTTTTTTTGCACGTGGAACTAACTGGAGGCAAACAGGCTAGAAGCCTTCTCAGTTTTCAAGAAAATTGTCCTGTAAGGGAAACCAGTCACCCTGACAATTTAATGGACCCAGCATTGTGGTCTGGACTTTCATGGGGAAGAAATAGTTCTATCTTGTTCAATCTGGTGTTATTCTGTGTCAGCTAAATTTATGAGCTAATCTCAACTATAAATTTTGTAATTTTTGTCTGTCAGAAGAAGAAGAGAATCTCTTCTTTCTCTGGCCAAAGAATTGCTAACATACCACTAACTCCGACAGGATCTTTGACTTAATATTACATGTGGAAAAACAACAAAAATAAACAAACAGCCTGATTTTAGAAATGAGCAAAGGACTTGAACACTAATTTCTCCAAAGAAGATATACAAGTGTCCTAGAGGCTCATGAAAAGAAGTTCACCATCACTAATCACCAGAGAAATTAAAATCAAAACCACAATGGATACCACTTCACACCCATTAGGATGGCTACTATCAAAAAAGCCAAAAGTAAGTGTGGGTGAGGGTGTGGAGAAACTGGAACCCCTTTTCATTGTCGGGGAAAATGGGGACCTGCACAGCCACCCTGGCATACTTATGGTGCTCCTGCAAAAATCTAAACGCAGCATTACCAGAGGATCCAGCAATTTCACTGCCAGGCAGATACTCAAAACAACTGAAAAGAGGGACTCAGCTATTTGCACAATCGTGTTCATAACCACAAGGTGGAAGCAAGCCAAGTGTCTACTGATGGCTGAAGAGATAAGCAAAATACGGCACATACATAGAGTGAAATACTATCCAGTCTTAAAGGGAATGTCTGACATATGACAATGTAAATGAACCTTGAGGACATAATGCTAAACGAAAAAGCCAGTCACAAAAGGACAAATAATGTATGTCTGCATTCATATAAAGCACTTAGAGGAGTTGGATTCATAAGACAGTAGAAGGTGGTTGCTCAGGGCTTGGGGCAAATGGAGGCTGTTCCCGGGCTATCGAGTTCACAAGACGCAAGAAATTCTGGGAATAGATGGTAAGGGAGATGTTCTTAGAGGGCAGGTGGCCACAACTTTCTCCCCCATTGTGCTGACTGGAATGTGACTGGGTGTGCAGATATCTGGGAGCATGCCAGGAGCCTGGCATCCTTGACATCCACTGACCCATGACACAGCATTGTGCAGGTTTCCAACAGAAATGCCCACCTACAGACACCAAAAGGTGCAGACACCAATTTTACATTGCACAAGCAGGAAACTAACACAATGCTGTAAAACAGAGAGCTGAATTATGATTTAATGACGGTGACACTGAGAAAACTAATATTGATTCAGACAATCATAATCATTAACAGAAGGGGACAGACATGCAGTAGAAATCTCAGGATGATTCCATTCATAAGAAACATAAAAGTATGCATACAAATTGATCTTTGAAGTCAATTTATTGTTTGTCCAGTGATGGATAGCTTAATTACTGAAATGGGACAAAGATGATACTCTTAGAATGCATGGACACTTTTTCTTGATTTGGGTTCTGATTAAAATGATGTGTTAAGCTTGTAAAAATGATCAAGTCATATACTTATGATTTCCTCTAATTGTTATAATTTAATATAATGAAAAAAATCTATGTTTGTCCATAAGCCAAAGAAAAAGGAAGCAGGGAATCTCAATGTCAAAATGAGCATCGCACTGAAATGAGATATAATGCAAATACTCTATAGTGTTTCTCATTGGGTAAACCTAAGTCATGATCAAAGACAAACATGTGGGTTTCACTTTGCATTTAGAAATTTTAAATGACTGGTAATCAGTGGCCTAATTATTAACTTAAAATTTTAAAAAGAGCACACAGGAAATTTATCTCAAAATGAGTATAAACGGTGTAAGAAAGATATTATCAGTAAAAAGCAAAGTAAAAGAGCTTACAAATGAAACAAATCCTACCATTTGCAACAGCGTGTATGGAACTAGAGGGTATTATTCTCAGTGAATTAAGTCAGGCAGAGAAAGACAAGTACCAAATGATTCCCCTCATTTGTGGAGTATAACAATGTACAAAACTGAAGGAACAAAATAGCAGCAGACTCACAGGCTCCAAGAAGGGACAAGTGGTTACCGAATGGGAGGGTTGGGGGAAGGCAGGTGATGAGGGAGGGAAATGGGGATGGTGGGGCATCATGGTTGGTGCACATAGTGTGTGTCAGGTCACAGGGAAGACAGTGTAGCTCAGAGAAGACAAATAGGGACTGTGGTATCTTACTACATTGATGGACAGTGACTGCAATGTGGTTTGGAGGGGACTCAATAATAAGGGTGAATGTAATAACCACATTGTTTTTCTTGTGAAACCTTCATAAGAGTGTATATCAATGATACCTTAATAAAAAACTGTATCACACACACAAAAAGCTTACAAATGTTAAACATGGAAATAATATTGCAAATTTGAAAACACTAACAAAATTAAGAAATCCCTGGGGAAAATGATGAAGGAATAAGCAAGTTACTACTATTGCAAAGCTTCTATTCTGCTCTGAAGATGTGTCCTATTGCTTTACATGATCAGTATAGGGATATGTTTATTTCATTATACTTTATTGTTTTATGCTTATGAGGTATACAATTCATAGGAAAATATATCAAGAAGATATATTAGAAATGTTACAAAAAAAAGATAACATATTGGAAAAATAAAAACTATTTTCAATATCTGCACCACAATTAACATAAGAAAATAATAGAAAAAAAGAATATTTCTGCATCTATTAAATAATTTTCAATTAAAAACATTCTAAATGATAAGATACAAGACATAAATATTTGTTAGAATTAAATAATACAGAGAAACAAGATATCTCTATAGAGTGAAGTAACAGTATAGAATATACAGTCAATTAGTTCTGTAACATTTTCTACACTGACAGACAGTAACTATACTAGTTGGGATAAGGATTTAATAAAGTATATAACTGTTGAATAACTATGTTGCTTATTTTAAGCAATATAATATTGTATATAAACTCTACTCAATAAAAAATATAAAAAATAATCCAAGTTATTTTAGTAAAATTCAACTATCCCTTCTAATTAGAAATATCTGAGAAAAAAAGGAATGCTAGGATGATCTTTTTTATGACAATAACTATAACAAACATCAAACCAGATGAATTTGAAATGTCTTTTTCTGTTTAGAATTCAAGAAAAAAACATGGATGATATAATCTAAAATTACTCTTAAATTCCTGGCCAATGTAATAAAATATAGAAAATGTTTTTTATAACAAACATTGGGATAAAAGAAACAAAATTGTACTTATTGTATATAATGAAAAAGTATAAAAAATATTCAACACCCAAAAAGTAGGAAAACCTGCTATTTGCAACAAAATGGAGAAACCCAGAAGATCATGTGCTAAGTGAAACGGGACAGACACCTAAGGAAAAATACTGCATAACCTCACTTTCATGTAGAAACTAAAATAGTCAAGCTCATAGAAGCAGAGATTTAAATGGCATTTACCAGGAATTGGGACAGGGGGATGGTGGCAAAGAGAGGTGGGTGATGGACAAAGACTGCAAACCTTCAGTCACACATGATGAGTAAGTTTTGGAGATCCACTATACAGCATACAGTCTATAGCTAAAAATACCCAATAGGATGAAAGGTTGGGGGAAGACTGTATTGTAACAGAATCCTTGCTGAGGCAATGCATTTAGGCTTATTAGTAGCCTGTTTCTTTCCCCAGTCTAACACTGATGGACAATCACTATGTGAAATAGAGATTTTAAGATGACAGAAACAGCCTAATAATTGAAGAAGGTGATGTAAAACAAGGTGATGTAATTATAAAGAGTATCTTCAAATACTGAGCAACCACAAATGGCATCAGGTATTGCTGTGTTTTCCATGTGTATTATTTGTCACAAGTATTTTGCATTTTCTAAGC
Source organism: Manis javanica (assembly GCF_040802235.1). Lineage (NCBI taxonomy): Eukaryota > Metazoa > Chordata > Mammalia > Pholidota > Manidae > Manis > Manis javanica. The sequence continues at coordinate 64,371,319 of NC_133169.1, read as the reverse complement.
ATGTATGATTGCACAGTTTGACCATTGACATAACCAGTGTTTTCCAACTACTCTCATATTTTCAGGGAGAAAATGTAATCATTATTTTTCCAATGATGCTAACTGTTGTTCTCTATATGGGCGTTTCCTAATGTTGTAACATTTTTTCTCTTGACAAAGAGAAATGTCCAATATAAAGTCAAACTGCTTCCATGAGTTTCCTTTTTAATATATAACATAATTGTTGATTGAAATACATAAACACATACATAAATATATGATATGGGGAGAAGTTGGGGGAAAGTATCTGTCAGTGGTGTTTCAGGTGACAGAAGAGAGTATGTGGCTATGGACCAGTGGGGTGGAGAAGTGTGTTGAGGTGCAAGAAACTGGGTGCTGTTTCAAGCAGAAACTTGGTGGGCAGCCACCTGGTGAAGGGATGGTAGGTCTTGTTGGCAAACCCACTGAAAAAGCCAGTAAAAGTTACCTTGGCAACATTCTCCTCTACCTACTGCCATGTCACCCCTCACTAGCATTCATTCATTGAAAAAGAAAGGAAACCTCTAGATCTAGATGATCTCCCAATATCATCTACTAACAAACATAATTTCAGTCAACAAAACTGAAATGTTTATGGGATCCAGGTTGCTTTACACAAGGCAGCCCAGAATGGGATAAAATGGACCTGAGAGGCAGTACTGAGGATATAGAGGTGATTAAATGGTGCACCACAGGCACTGCCTCCTCTACCCTGAATGCTACCTTCAAGACTCAGAAATCACATACTCAGCTCTGGGTTTTTCACCGTAGAAGGAAAGTATCACTCTTCTCATCTGTGGCCAATTCCGCCCTTTCTGCAGTAGCTCTCATCCTCTCCCAGCATCTAGGTAGTCCATCCAGGAATTGCTCTGTTTATCTAATTTGCATCATAACACATTTTTGTCCTCTACATGGTTATTCCAATTGTCTTGTAAATATATAAATATAGTATTTTATATCATTTTAAAATAACCTCTTTACATTAAGTGCTCCTGAAAATTATCAAAAAATGTCTGTTCCCATTCACAAAAATATCTTTGAAAAATATTTATCTATAGCTGTCTCCTAACTTCCTCTGCTATATTCTCTTAAACCCACTCTGATTGGACATTTCACCCAAAACTTCACCCAAATACATGTCTGTCAAGGCAACTGATGACCTTCACGTTGTTAATTCTAGTAGTCAATTTCAGCCCACATCTTACTTGATAAATCACCATGAGAATATTACTGCTTTGGTTCCTTCTCTGTCATTGAAACAGATTCTGGAATTGGCTTTTGCAGCAATATGCATTCCTAATTTGTTAGTCCTGTGACCATAAAAATGACCTCAGTTTGAATGCTTGTATAGACCTCTACACATCTGAAATTCAAAGTACAACGTTTATATATGAAAGAAACAATAAATGCAAATTCCTCCTAAGTGTTTCTTCATTCCTTTCATGCCAGCATTTCTGCTGTACCTAGAAGCCATTAGAGTCAAATAGGGTAGGTTTTATATATAGTAAAAAGATTGGTTCACTTTGAATTGTTACTGTAGGCACACATCTGGTCCTATAAATATTAGATTTCCTAAATAAAGACAGCTTATTTAATTCTTCAAAGGACTTGGTTGCCACCTAAATGGTACTGATAGACTGACACACCCATCAACCAATGTTAGAATGCTTTTATTTCCAAAATGGGAACATTTTGCTTAATGTGAACATTTAGGGAAATGAACTAAAAAATAATTCCATTCAGGCTTTGTCAGGCTTTAAATATCAGCTTGCAGTGGTCAAATATTAATAATATATTATTAAATCCTTTGAAACATCTTGTCAAGTTGCATCTAGGGCACATATTAAATGATTCTGACAGTATGTAACAACCCGATGAACTCAAGAGGCTCATTAAAGAGAATGCGAAAGATGTTACCTTCCCACAACGCAGAGCCATTCTCAAAAGCAGCCAAACATAATCAGCAACCTGCATGTCTTAAACAGGCAGAAAGCCAAAGTCAGTCCTATGATGTAAAATAAGACAAGAAGGCAATAACTATCACTGGGAGAAAAATGGTGAATAACTGCGTGTAAAATTGTAATACCGCCTAGATTTAGTGCATCTACATATCAACAAGAATTCCTCAGAGGTGGAGAGCCGTTCATCTACATTTCAATGGGTAATTACCTGGGAGGGCTTATATGAACCTGAGAGGTCAGGGGTGGTCTTGTTTGCTTCTGCCCAAGAAGGAAGAGACAGCACTGGACTGCAATTTGTAAGCAATAAACAGATTTTAAACTTTATTTCTCCCTTTTGACTGATTTAGGTTTTGGAGGTATTTTGCCCTAGGATTTCCTCTCCCCGTAGTTACATCTGGCACTACTCAGCAGAATCTCTGAACCAAAATATGTAAAAATCAGTGCTACCTACGAGAGGGCTGCACTAGAGATGGTGGGGAGGCCTGAGTGGATGCATAGAGTGCAGCTTCATGTGTTATTATCACCTCAGCTGTGGGGATTCCGATTTGTGAGCGCCAAGTGGGGAATTGGTCTAGGGTAAATTACCTCTAGAGGTGTGGGGTCTTTCGCTCAACTGGGGAAGGGTGGAAACACCAGAATCTGCAGAATTAGTCCTCTGTGAGTTGGAAGACTGTTTGGAGACCCTAAGATGCCGTGTAGCAGCTGGCATTGTAGGGTCTCTTTCCATGGAGATAGTGGAAAATGTTATAAGAAGAAAAAGAGGATTATCGAGAGTTTTAGCAAGGAAAGAGAGGGACTTAGGAAGGAGAGAGACACACACTTCAGCATTGCCTGGAGGAGCTGGGTGATAACCAATGGGATGCAGTTAAAGAAGAGAGACAGTTACTGAAAAGGCAGGTCATGTTCCTAGTAGGATTCCTTAGCAGCTGTTATGAGGAGGAAGCAGCAGGAAAAATGATGTTGGAGGAGGTCATGGGGGAGAGGGAGGAAAGAGTGGTGCCTTCAGCTCCAGAGATGGAAGAGGAGCTGGGGGAGAAGACGAGGAGGCGGGGATATGGGCGGATCTGCTACTGAGGCCACGGCCAGAGGTAACATACTCACCTGTTTTAAAGGCCCACCTGGCTGTAATTAAGGGAATAAAAATTATACAACCTTCGGCTCCTCAGGGGGAGGGGCTGACCCTCCATACATTGTGGAGCTCTCCATGCTCCACCCCATACCCAGGATGAGGTGGTGGACACGAGCATCCCGTATAGGCAGAAGCCATTGGAATCTCTGCCTACAAGGCTTTCACATGGGGGACGTAAAACACTGTTATGTCCTGTAATGAGAGGAGTAGAATGGCTTCCCTGATGACTCACTCCTCGCTCCAGCAGCAGTTGAAATATGCCCATCGTGCCTCAGAGAATCAGGCAGTCCTAGAAAGGCTGAGAGCTGCCATCAGGGTAGTTTGGCCTAATCAGGGTGATTATCATATTCACCCAGTAGAAGGAAAATGTATGCAGAGCTCCAACAGGTAAGGTGGGAATTTGGGGTATGAAAAATATCATCTATAATATGGACCCACAGGGCCCGGATGAGGATGTGTTCAGTATAGGAATGAGAAACCTGGTGCTACATACAGCTCCCATGGGACCCTAGTGAATACTCTTACCCCTCCCCCCCACCTAGGTAGACACGTATGTGAGGCTACTAGTACTTTAGAAGATCTGGGGAGGTTGAAACAACAAGGGCATGGAGGGAAGTACGGGCCACAACCGAAAGGAGAGGTGCAAAGGACCCCATGAAGGTTTCGAGGAGCCAGATGTGGGTTGATTTGATAAAGGCCAGGCAGTGAAAGAAAAACTTGGCAGGCAGCTCAACAGAATCTTGTTAGAACTGTGGCGCCAATTAAAGCCAGATCAGCAGTTCTAGCCACTGAGTTCCGGGACACGGAAACTGGAGTCAAGGACTCATGCCCAGCCTGTGTCCCTGCAAAACTTCATGGGAGACAGTACTCAGGATTCACCTGAGCCCTCACTCCCCCAGGAAGATTTTTGGGCATCATGGTACAGATGAGGGAATTCAAGGATCCCACCTTGGGGGACACGGTGTGGAACGGAGGCCACATGTAAAATTAGCAATTCACTGGTCCCCTCTGAATGTACCACGTGTCCTGGAGCTGGTGGATACAGGAGCTGAATGTTCTCCAATCTATTGCATCCCTGAGTGTTTACCCAGGACCCCTGCTTTGATAGATGGCTAAGGGGGTAAGGCAACTGGAGTGAAGACAGCCCAAATCCCATTGCAGATAGGATGTTTACCCACAAAGGAAGATACAGTGTACATTTCTCCCATCCCTGAATATATTTCTGGGGTAGATCTCCTGCAAAGCCTGTGGTTACAGACCACTGCAAGTGAATTCCAACTGAGGGTATGCTATGTAAAGGCAGTTCTGAGGGGACATGCTAAGCACCCACCTGTACCTTTGCCTGTACCTCAGTGGGTGACAGATACTAAGCAGTATAAATTGCCTGTAGTCACAAGGAAATTGGAGAAACTTTACAGGAGTTGGAGGAGGTGGGCATTATAAAGCCCACTCATAGTCCTCTTAATTCCCAAGTGTAGCCAGTGAAAAATCCAGACAGCTCCTGGCATATGACTGTGGACTACAGGGAACTGAATAAAGTTACACTCCCATTGCATCCTGCTGTCCCCTCTATAGCAGATATTCTGGAAACCCTCAACCATGAGCTGGGAATGTATCATTATGTTGTAGACCTTGCTGATAGTCTCTTCTCTATTGACATAGCACAGGAAAGCCAGGAACAGTTTGCCTTCATGTTGGAAGGCCAGCAAAAGGTGGACATTCACTGTCATTCCACAGGGATACCTCCACAGTCCCACCATCTGTCACAGACTTGTAGCCCATGACTTGGCCACATCAAATAATTGCAGGTTAGAACTGGAAAAGGAAATAAGGAAACATTAGTTCTCTTTTCCCCAAATTATTTTTCTTAAACTGGATTTTTTGTGGATACATATAGATTATGCAGTGTAAATCTGAGAAGGAAGAAAAAATCAAGACTCAACAAATATGATCTCACACTAAATGATGAAGGTATATATTTGAAACTGTATAGTTTCATCGAAAAACAGACACAAAGAACAATGGAACAGGAATGCGAGATAAGAAAGAAACTTGATACTTATTCAACAAGTATTTGACAAGCGAACAAGAATACATTTTGCAAAAATTCTTTTTTCTTAGTGGTGCTGGAAAAACTTGAAATATACGTGTAAAGAAGAAACTGCAACCCTATGTTACACCACTCAAAAATGCTACCTCCATAACTATTAAGCCTGGAGAAACATAAAAGTTCTAGAAGAAAACAAAAATATCTCCTCCATATGCATCTCATGCATATAGCTTTGGGTATGACACAGAAAACAGAAGAATAACAATACACAACTTGGACTTTCTCAATTAAAAACCTTCTGTAGAACAAAGGAAAGTTATCAACAAAATGAAAAAACAAAGTATTAAAGGGAAAAAATCTCCAGATCACGTCCATCTGGCCTGCCAAATCTGCCAGGCACATGCGGTCTAAATAGTGGAATCTCCTACACAAAACTATTCCTCGAGATTGAGAGAGAGAACTGCTGTGCTTAGTTCTTAGAAACAAACACTTTAAGTCTTACAGCAGAAGAATGAGGGGACAGAAGAATATGTTCTAAATGGTGAAACAAGGTAAAATGAAAGCAACTCTACTAATGAAATAGACATAAGTAATGTGCCTGAAAAAGAGTTCAAAATAATTTTCAAAATGTTGGTAACCAATCCTGGGGAAAAATTGGAGGAGCACAGTGAGAACAACAAAAAGTAAAAGTATAAGAAAGAACCAATCAAAGGTGAGGGATAAAATAAATGAAGAATACAGAAGGTAGGATCAAGACAGATCAGAGGATTCAGATCAATGGATCTGTGATCTGGAAGACAGAAAAGTGAAAGTCATCCAGTCAGAACAGCTCTAAGTAAACAAATTTTTAAAAATAAACATAATGTAAGATCCTTGTGGGACAAAACTAAGCATAGGAGCATTTATTATTATAAGTGCCCCAGAAGGATAATAAGGAGGGAAAAGGGAAGAAAACTGATTTGAAGAAATAATGTCTAAAAACTTCTCTAAGCTCAGTTAAGAAACAGACATCCTGGTCCAGGAAGCCTAGAGACTCTAAACAACATACACCCAAGGTGGCCACAGGAAGACAAATCACACTTAAAAAGGTCAAAGTTAGAGAATGAGAGGTCAAAAGACAGTAAGAGAAAACAAATAGTCACATGCTGAATTTTCTGCAGGAACTTTGGAAGCCAGAAAGAAGTGGCAGGGTATATTTAAATTTCTGAAAGGTAAAAACTTAACACCAAGAACAGTCTGTAAAACAAGGTGGTGATTCAGAAGTAAAAGAGAGACAAATATTTCCTCAAAGTCAGAGGTGTTCATGACCTCTAAATTAGCCTTAAAGGAAATAGTTAAGGGTCTTTAAGCAAAAAAGGAAAGGCCATAATTAGAAAGACTGGTATGGGCACATAATGAAGACAATGAATCACCCACTTTGAAAAGCTTCTATGAACATAAAAGGTAAAAATAGTAAAATCAACAATAGCTACAGTAAGTAGTAAAGAGGTACACGAAATAAAAAGGTATATTATATAAGTACACACAAAAAATATGGTGGGTAGAGTCAAACTGCAGTGCTTTGGATTACCCCAGCTTAAGTGACTGTCAGCTTAAAATAGAGTGTTATATATACTGGCCGAAATATATGTACCTCAAGATAATACAAGAGCATGTACGTGTGAAAATAAAAAAATCTACAGTGTACAAAATCACAGAAAAGAAAACAAATACAACTCTAGAGAAAAACACCAAACACAAGGGAAACAACTAAGAGAAATGAAAGGCAGAGAGAAGAGCTACAAGAAGAACCAGAAAGCAATTTAAAAAAGAGCATTTCGAGCATACTAATCAATAATTTAACTATGATGGACTAAATTCTCCAATTGTAGGACAAAGTGTGGCTGAAGAGATGAAAGAAAATCCTAGGCACATCTGCATACTTCCTAGAAGACACTCACTCCAGATTAGAAGTTTAAACACTCCAAAAGTGATGGGATGGAAAAAGGCAATAGAAATAAAAATGAAAAAGGAAATAGAAATGAAAATAAAGCTGGTGTACTAATATTTAGAAAAGACAAAATACTTTAAAACAAACACTGTATCACAAGACATACAAGGACATTACAAAGAGAAAAAGCACAATCCAAATGCAGAGTATAACAGTTGACAATCTGTCTGCCCCAATACAAGAGCATCTATGTGTACAAAGAAATATTATAGATATAAAGGCATAAATTGACAGTAACATAATAGTAGGGGATATTAGTATCCCACTTACACCAATGGATAGATCATCCATAGTAAATGTTGGATTTAAAAGAAATTAGGTTAGATGCACCTAATAGATGCACACAAAGAACTGTATCCAAACTAAAAAAAAAAACAGGCATTCTTTACAATTGTGCATAAGATATTCTCCTGAACAGGTCCCATGTCAGGGAACAAAAAAGTCTAATATATTCAAGGTGACTGAAATTATACAGCATTATAATTACATTATCTTAAGCATCTTTTACTACCACAATACTATAGAATTAAATCAATTTCAAAAAGAAAACTAGAAAAATATAAGGACACTAAACAACATGCTACTATACAGCCAACAGGCAAATAAGGAAATTAAAAAATACCTTGGAACAAATAAAAATGGAAACAAACTTCCAAAAATCTATAGGAAGTAGCAAAAGCATTTCTGTGAAGATAATTCATAGTAATGTAGGCCTACTTCAAAAACTAAGAAACACTGGAAAAAATCCATCTTTACATGTAAACTACAGAAAAAGTAAAGCCCAAATTTAGTAAAAGGAAGGACATAATAAAGATTATAGTGGAAATAAATTAAATAGCAAAAACCAACAATACAAAAGATCACTGTTGAAACAACGAGCTCCTTGAAATGATGAACAACATATGTAATCATGCAGGCACTATAATCCAAAAGAGAGAGTGAGCAAAAGAAAAGGTCCAAATAAACACAATTAGAAATGAGAAAGTGGAAATTATAATTGGCATCACAGAAATGTAAAGGATCAGAGATATTACTAGGAAGAGTTTTATGCCAAAAAAAATTGGAAAAATTAGAAGAATAATACATTCTTAGATACATACAAACTTCAAAGTTTGAATCATCAGTAATAAGAAAATACAAATAGGCTGATTACAATAATGAAGTTGAAAATCTAATCTAAAAAATTTGTGAAAAACAAAATCGCATCTCTGGATATGTTCACAGCTGAATTCCACCAAACACTGAAGGAAGCGTCAGTACTATCCTTCTCAAAATAGTCCTAAAAATATTAACAGCAAGGAACACTTTCAGACTAATTTTACATAGCCAGAATTGCCCTATTAAAACCAAAGGTACCAAGAAAATTAAAAGCCAGTAATCCTAATGAATAAAAATGTAATAATCCTCAATAAATGTTAGCAAACTGAAGTCAGTGTATTAAAGTCATGCAGCAACCCAAATATATATTCCTAGGATTCATGGATGGCATGAAAATTGAAAACCAATCACATTGGTACAGCACATTGACAGAAAAAAGAATAAAAATCACATAATCATCTCAATAGATGCAGAAAAATACATTTGTCAAAATTGCACATCAGTTTATGATAAACACTCAACAAAATGATAATAGAAGGAAAATAACCAAACATAATAAAGGCCATATGTAAAACACCCAGTGAGAACATCACATCAGTGTTGAATAAAAGGCTCAAAGCTTTTCCTCTAAGATCAGGAACAAAAGAAAATGCCCATTATTGCCACTTGATTCCACATAGCATTGACTTTCCTAGCCACAGCCATTAGACAAGAAAAATATATAAGTGATGCCCAACTTGGGAAAGAAGTAAAACTTTCACTCTTTGGAGATGACATGATACTTTATATAGAAAACCCTAAATACTCCAACAGAAAAAACTATTAGAACTAACAAGTAGATAAAATTAATGTACAGGATATGATTGTAATATACAGAAATCAGTTGTGCTTTCATATACTGTTCACAAGCTATCATAATTAGTAATAAAGGAAACAAATTAATTTGCAATTGAAAGCAGTAAAATTATAAAAAATATAACCAATGAGAATGACCGGTACACTGAAAAATAAAAGACACTGGAGAAAGAAATTTGAATGGACACAGATAATTGTAAAGATATTCCATGCTAATGAACTGGAACAATTAATATTGTTAAAGTATCCATACCACAAAAAAGTATGTATTAATTCAAAGCAATCACTATCAAAATTCTAATGGCATTTTTACACAAATACTACAAATATTCCTAAAACTTTTATGAAACCAAATGAACCCAGATTGCTCAAGCATTCTTGAAAAGGAAGAACAAATTTACAGACATCATGCTCCCTGATTTCAAACTATAATACAAAATCATGGTAATCAAAACAGTGTGGTATTTTCCTAAAATGAGACATATACAGCTATGGAAAAAATAGGGAACCTGGAAATAAATACACACAGGATGGTTAATTAATTTATAAATAAGCCAAATAAATTCATAGGTGAAAGGATCATCTCTTTAATAAATTATGTTGGAAACTCTGGACAGCCACATGCACAAGAATGAAAATGGACCACTATGATACATCTTATGGAAAATTTAAACTAAATTATTTCAAGAATTGTATGTAAAACCCAAAATCCTAAAACTCCTAGAAGAAAACATTTTTAGTGAAGTCCTTGACATCTCTTGGTGATTTTTTTTCTGTGCACAACACCAAAAGCAACGGCATCAATAATTGGGATTTTCCAATTATTTCTCCATGTCTTCATCCTTCTCCTATAGGAGTGTATATCTCATATGTTCAGTTCATATTTCTATAGTTTGAGAAGCTGCCTCTGTGTATCTAAACAGTGTATTTCTGACTCCAAATAATAAGTCTGGAATTTTATTTTATGTTCTTTATGGGACTTGTACAATAATTTGAGCAATTCCTACACGTTGTACATTTACAATTATTATTTTTATTTTTCATTATTTTATTGAAAAATAGAACAAAACATGTAAAATAAGTACTGATTCAGTGAGAGGAAATAATAATTACATGAAATTAATCATTACTGCAGAACACTCATGTTAATCTTGCTAGACTTTCAAACCCAGTTGTATCTAAGCAATAGATCCTAATTTAAAAATCTTACTATGTGGTACTGAAATATAAAGGAAATTTTAAAGAATACCTAGACACTAACAATTTTAATACAACACCGAAGAAGCAGGCACCATGCCAGCAAAAGTCAGCATAAATCACCTATTTAGTATAGTCCACATACTGTGAATATTCACTTAGTGTACATGTCTGTACAAGCATCGATATAGATATATATTAAAGACCTAATATACAACTTTTATTTGTAAAAATGATTGTTATAAACAAGATATATTTTACAGTGGCTCATAGGTAAGGTTTCTGGTTCAGGTTATGAAATGATTAATTAGGTAGATCAGCATCAGGGGATTCTTGGATAAACTCTTAGAGATTTTAAAGCTTCATGTTGACATGTTTTACTGAGCATGTTCCCTTCTCCACAGTCAGCATCATGGAGAAATATTATCCCCTGAAATAGACCCTGGGGAAATTGTGAAAATCTGTTGAAATTTCCCAGATACCAAAACCACAGCCACCTATGTTGGACTTTCCTGTCTCACCTCTTCCTCCCATGGGTGTTCTTGAGGATACATCACAGGCTCAGAGTTGCAGGCATCACATTTTTCTTAGAGAACTCTGAGGTGGTTCTTCTCTCAAGGAGAGGGTAACTAAGTTTCCCGAGTCCTGAAGTAGCATGAAGCCCACTACTTGCTTCTGTTCCTTTAGATGACAGCAAATCTTTCTCAATGAAGAGAATCTATGAAGATTGAAGTTGAAGGCACATGGGAACTCACTATAATGAAGTAGTCCCTTTACAACACATATTTTCAGAGCTTCATGCATGATCACCATGTGAGTAACACTTGTTTAGCACTTTGGGGAGAATAAAATACTCCTTGACTATGATAGACAAAAAGATTATATGACTCACATATTATGGAATTAAAGGGGTATGATACGTCCACCTTTAGGTATATATAGACTCTGACATAAAACCTGTACATATTCTGAAATTAATTTTATTTAAATTTAATTTTATTTAAAATTTCAAGTATTTTGCCTCAAATAAAATTAAGAGAAATATCCTGGACTTTAAAACAGTGTGAGTACAAGGGAAAACAACACAGAGACTTATATATAGGTCTGAATGCCCCATGTACACATAAGTACACAATTGGAAAAGTAGAATTAGGAATGCTGTATAGGTAGTCATTTTATCGAATTATAATCAACTGATTGACATATAATAAGCAATTTCAAATTTTTCCTGCCAAATACTAAAAATTTTATAGTAAGTTAAAATCAAAGTATTTTCTCTTACATCCAGAGCAACTTGTAGTATTTGGTATATCTGCCAACATACACATTCTGAAGAATTATCTTGCAAATTAATGGTCACAAATAAGTTCTGACAATATGTTGAATTTAAATTATGAGAAAGTGTGGATTATATTTTAGTGTTACAATTGAAAATATAAGAATGTTTTTATTTATGCATAAATTAATTCTGCAGACCATTCTGAAGCAAGAAGGTGAAATGATTCGCAAAGTCTTGCCAATCATGAATGAACAAATGTCAGAAGCAGTGGTCATCAAAAGTATAACACAGAAAAAATGTATTTGTCTTTCATTATCCATTTGTCCTTGGCTCTGGGTATAGCAGAGGATTTGGAGAGGCAAACTCACTCCTCCAGGATTCGCTTATAAAATAAATTATCTGCCAAATGCCTTCACAGCATATTTTGTAAATCTGTGTTTTACAGCATTATCTGTATTAGAGAACTATACCTTTTCCTTGTCAGAATTGGACAATTTTGAGTTCATTACACCAGAAATAGTTTGATGTGCAGAATTGCAATGTGGAAATTAAAACACAGGCTTTTATGTAGAGATGCCTCAGCATATCAATCCATCACCAAGACAAATAGTGTCCAGGGTCCACTAAGACGACAAGAGATTTTACATTTCTCAGCCTCCAGGTGCCCTGGATCAGGGAGTGTCAGACAGCAGCAGACTGGACAAAGTGGGAGGGGCTTGACCTGGGAATGGCCCTCCTGTTGTCTTTGGCAAATTCTTCATTGTCAGGTGAGTGTTAAGCCTTTAGACGTAGAACAGGGGTTTCTAAGGCACAGTAGTTTTGTCTGTTACTGGGAATACACATGTCTTACTGGGAAATTGAGTTACATTTTCTGACTTGCACAAACATGAAATCCAGGTTTAGTCAGGTTTGGAAATCGACAAATACAGTCAGGGTGAACCAGACGTCTTGCTAGTCCTAACTACGTGGGGTCCGTTTCATAGAATGTGTCCCTTGGTATTTGTTCAGAGTTCATTAAACAATTTAGAGGTGAGGAAGAATTTGCTGTGTTATATACGAGAGAATTAAGGCACAGAAAGTAAACAAAGCCAGGAACTATGTCTTTCAAGAATGTTTGGTGGTATTTAGACCATGACCAGAGGAAGGGAAAGTTTGCATTTTGTTGACTCCTGGAATTTTGAGTTAGAATTCCCACAAGTTAGGAAACAGCTGAAGGTATAGGTGGTGGGTCATTGCTATTTTGACCCAGGCTGAAGGAAGAAATGAGCTGGGAAAAAATTGTTCTGAAAGTATATATACTTTGTAATTGATAATAAATGCTTACATAAAAAACCTGGCAGAGTTTAGACAAGTGTTTAACTGAGACAATATTATAGTTTTTCCCATTCTCCCAACAATGTTTAAGTAGACAAACTGAGCATATATAAACACACACTTTCCATCCAGGGAGAATGGCAGGAACTACCAAGATGAAGTTAGCAGGAATCAAATGGCCTGGTTTTCTTTTCCAATTAACTATAATTAACATTGGGTAAATAAAACTAACCATTTTATCGTTTTCTAAGCTACACTCATTCCCTACTGCAGGCCATGAACAGTCTATGAAGGGTGTCTTTGCAGAAAACAGGCGAAGCCGAAGAAATGACTGCCCAGTCATATCAGTGCCTTTTGCTGCTTATGCCCCTTGATGTTACGGTGGGGAAAGAGTGCTGCCCCCTCTCCGTGTCCTACTTCCTCAGCTGTGAGATTATAATAGTCTTGGAACTTTACTCTCTTGCTTGTTGTGCTGATTACAATTATTAATAAATAACTTCAATATCTTCAACAACCAATGCTGATGATGAACATCACCATTGCAAATCTTTTTTATTAAATTATTGTCCATATGCAATTTTATATTGGTTTGAAATATACATTACAGTGGTTTGATAGTTACCCATATTATTAAATCCTCACCCCTTCTAGTGTGGTTACTATCAACTTAAATATATGTTACATAACCATTGACTGTATTCTCCATGTTGTGACATTGTGAATTATTGTGCATTTTTATCCCCCTCTCATCCCGCACCACCCACCTCAACCCTCCCCCATTGTAAGCATCAATCCCTTCTCTGTGTCTCTAGGTCTAGTGCTGTTTGGTTTCTTCTGTTTTGCTTTGTTTTTATAGTCCACATAAAATGAAATAATATGGCATTTCCATTTCTCTGTCTGGCTTATTTCACTGAGCATAATACCCTCTAGATCCAGCCATGTTGTTAAAAATGGCATGATTTCTTTCCTTTATATAGCTGAATCATATTTCTTTGTGTATCTGTACCACCTCTTTTTTATCCATTCACCTATTGATGGGCATTTAGGTCTCTTCCATATTTTCTATTGCAAACAGTGTGCCAATAAACATAGGGGTGCATATATCTTCCTGAATCAGGGATTTTGTTTTCTTCAGGTAAATTCCTAGGAGTAGAATTACTGGGTAAATTGTATTTCTATTTTTAGTTTATTGTGGAACCTCTATACTCTTTCCACAGCAGTTGCACCGATTTACATTCCCACTAACAGTATAAGAAGGGTCCCATTTCTCTGCATCCTCATTAGAATTTGTTATTTCTTGTGTTTGTGATAGTCGCCAGCCTAACTGGTGTGAGGTGATATCTCATTGTGGTTTTGGTTTGCATTTCACTGATGATCAGAATGTGGAGCTTCTTTTCATGTATGTGTTGGCCCTTTTTTTTCATATTTAGAGAAGTGTCTGTTCAGATCCTTTCTGCATTTTTTAATTGGGTTATTCGTTCTTTGGATGTTGAGACAAATGGGTTGTTTGTATATTTTGGATGTTAACCATTTATCAGATAAGTCTCATGAATATAATCTCAAAAAAATATGTTGGGTGTCTTTTTGTTGTGCTGTTGGTGTCCTTCTCTGTACAGAAGCTTTTTAGTTTGATGTAGTTCCACATGTTCACTTCTCATTTTGTTCCTTTCATAAAGTTTTTCAAATACTTCTAAACATATATATTAATTAATTTAGAACACTATTGCTAGAAAAATGATGAAACACGTACACAGGACTTCAGTAACTTTACAAATCTCTACAGCTAGTAGGAAAAATGAGAAGGTACAGAAAAACACACACACATGCTACATGTAAAATGGTCACTAGAGATAATCCACATGTCCATCAACCCAGCTAGGTAACATTTTATTTATTGTATATGTTTGTTTACAATACATAGTTCACTCCTTGGATAAAATGATCAACTATACAGGGGTCACTGAGTTCCTTCTCCTGAGATTTTCTGATGACCTTAAGATGCAAATCCTCCATGGTGTCCTGTTCCTCATGGCGTACCTGGCAGCCCTGTTAGGAAATGGACTCATCATCATGCTCATTACTGTGGATCCGCAGCTTCACACACCCATGTACTTCTTCCTGAAGAACTTGTCATTCATAGATATCTGCTGCATCTCTGACACTGTTCCTAAATTTGATCTGAACTCCCTGATGAACAGGAATGCAATATCCTTCCTTGGATGTGTTTTCCAGGTGCTGTTCTTGATGACTTTTGGTGCTGCTGAATTTGCCATCCTCACAGTGATGTCCTATGATGGCTATGTGGCCATCTGCCATCCCCTGCACTATGAGACCATCATGAACAAGGGGGCCTGTGGGCAGATTGTGGGGTCTTCATACATCAGTGCCTGGATCTATGGAGCCATGAACTCAGCAGCAACCTTTTCCATAACTTTTAGTTCCAATAACATCCATCATTTCTTCTGTGATATTCCTCAAATTATTTTGATTTCAGATACCAAAATGAATATAAATGAAGTGTCAATAACTGCATTTAGTGAAAGTATTGCACTGTTTTGTTTCCTCTCTATCTTATATTCCTATGTGCACATCTTCTCTGCTGTCTTAAGGATCTCCTCCCTGGAGGACACGTCCAAAGCCCTCTCCACATGCCTCCCTCATCTGGTTGTTGTGACTGCGTTTCTTTCAACAGGTGCCTTGGCCTACCTGAAGCCAGCCTCTGAGGTGAGGTCAGACCTGGATATCACTCTGTCTGTGTTTTACACAGTGGTGCCTCCATCATTGAATCCCATCATTAAAGCCTTAGAAACAAGGACATAAAATTGACTATGGGAAACGTCCTTGCAATTGTAGCATTTAAGAAAAATTAAATACATTTATGTAATTTAGATAGAAGTTTCTGTACAGTTGCAATTTATACTGTTTTAAAATTTTATAATAAAGGTGATGGGGATGTATCATATTATAATTGTAGTGTTTTAGCCACTTGGGAGCAGTGATAGAGTTACATCGCAGAATGTGTTCAGACGCATGGAAAAAAAACACGGATATATCAGTGGAACATGATTATTGTGGTATGTTTTGTGTAGTGGCTTATAAAGTTTATTTAGCAATATTAATAAATACATTTGAAAGTAATCTTGAAGTCCTGTTTGGAAAGCCAGCATAAGAGGATATTTATAATATTATATTTTTTTAGTAAAATGGTTTGAAAATTATTACATCATTGGTTTTTTTATATACAAAACCCTCTATGATTGGTATACCTACATCCTCCAGAAGCAAGAATGATTTTACAATTTAGAAAATAATATTACCCTATATATTTCCTAGATTTGTTGTGACCTTACTGCTATATCATTTCATGGAAATTGAAGCAGGTCCATTTGTTCCCAGAATTTCAGTGTGCATGAGGGGCCCACACATGAAACCCTGGCCCTTGGCGTTTAGACTATAAGAGTGAGAGATACCATTCTATCTTTGTCATACACTAATGAAGTTCTTCTCCCCCTCACAGGGTCAAATGAAATTAGAAATGGCAGTGAGAGGGTGGAAGGAAGTCTCCTTTCCACTAGCATTTTACTTTCCTTTTTGTATCGAAGTATCACTGATAAACAATCTTCTATTGGGTTCAAATGTACAACACAGGGCTCAACAGTTACCCATATTATTAAATGATCTTCCTCTTAACAACAGCCTGATGCCCAAGAAGGACCCTATATGTGATGATGATGCTAAAGGCCACAGTGTGCCATGCTCACTCACTGCTCCACATGGTGTTGACACAGTATGTTCTTATCTGCCTCATTTGCCACTTCTGCTGTGATTCCCTGTGCTCTTCATGATGCTATGTTTGTGCAAAAAGCCTCCATTGCAGCAGTTGTGAAAATCGAATTAAGTTCTGGGCAATGTCTTAGGTGAAATGACATAAAACGTAAGGGACATGTCCTCACAGCCAGGACTCCACTCCTCATTTCCCCCGTGATGCTCAAGGGAATGAGGCTGTGGTGTGGGGCCCTGGGGAGCAAGCCCATGAGCCTGGCATCCTGGATATTCACTTACCCAGTGACACAGCCTTTCCACAAATTTCCAACAGGACCCTGATGCTATAGTTTATTTGTGCTCAGGATTTCCTCATCAATGCAATAAAATATATATAAAATTATTTTATTACAACACATACTGGGTAGAAATAAAAAATGTTCATTTATTTTTTGTACATATAATGCTATGAAAAATACTTATGTACATAGAAATGTCAGAAAACCTGCCAGTTGACATACACAGATATACCTGGAAGTCACTGTGTTAATTGAAACTAGCCAGACACAAAAAGATCAATGTGTGATCTGGCTTTTCTGTGAAATCTAAAATAGTCAAACTCAGAGAAGCAGAGAGTAAAATGGAGGCTGCCAAAGGCTGAGAAATGAGGAAAATGGGCTGCTAATGGTCAAAGTGGTAAACATTCAATCATACTAATGAATAATTTTGGAAAACCCTTATAAAGAAAAATATATGTAGCTAAAAATATTAAAGACTTAAATTTTGCTAAGAGGGTAGATCTTATGTTAGATATTCTTGCCATAAAACAAGAATACTGAAAAGGACATGAGGAAACATTGAGAGATGATGGACATGTCTATGGCCTCGATGATGGTGATGGTGTCATGGGTATACATCTGTTCCCAAACTCATTGAGTTGTACACATTGAATATGTACATAATTTATATATAAAGTATACCTCAGTAAACTGCTAATTTAAAATCTGTATATGAATGATTAGAATGAATAAATGCTCATATAATAAACCATGATTCCATTATAAACAAAACACATTATTAGAAAATATTTTAAAATATTATTTACAACAGGACAAAATAATAAGGACTTAGAAATAATCTACCAAAAAAAGCACAACTCTTTATTTTAAAACTGTACAACTAAAGAACACCTATTTAAGTGAAGGATACTGTTTTCATGTATACAAATTTTGAATTCGTGTTTGTATCAGCTACACTCCATCAAGAAGTTTTAATGTTCATCATAAAATATACATTGAAATTGAAAAGGCCAAGAAAAAGAAGTCTTTAAAATTATGAGTCAACAACATGTAAAGAATTCTTGGAAAAAAAAGGTGGAAGGGTTTTAAGGTCCTATTTCAATAATTATTATACACAAAAGTAATTATATTACTGGATCATGGAAAGACAAATAGATCATTTGAACATAACATAAGTCAAAAACTGACCCACTCAAAGAGAGACAATCAATATATGACAAATGTGGTAATACAAAGACATGAGGAAAACACTGACTTCTTAGTAAATGATGCTGGAGATATCTGATTTTAATGTAGAAGTAACTATTCTTGACCTGTATCTCCTATCATGCTTAAAAGGAAAATCATTCTGAAGGATATTGAAATGAGACAGAAAAAAATAAACCATTTTGAAGATGACACAGTAATATATCTTCATAGCCTTGTGGTTAGGAAAGGTTTCTTAAAACAAACAAAGAATCAGTAATTATAACCTAAGTAATAATGAGTGAAAGTACTTTAAATTTGCTTAATTTTTAAAGCTACAACAAGATATATAGAGAAACAAGTAGCAAACAAGTACTAGTAAAACAAGTGAATTGGTATTCAAAAAATGCACACAAAACTTCCAGGAGCAGATGGCTTCACAGGTGAATCCTACCAACCATTTAACAAAGAGATAATACCTATCCAGCCACAACAATTTCCAAAAATATAAAAGGAATACTTCCAAACTCATTCCACAAGGCCAGCATAACCAAAACCAGAAAAAAGACACTACAAAAAAGAAAATTACAGACAAATATCCCTGACAAAGAGATATAGATATCCTCAATAAAATAATAGCAAAAAAAGTTTAAATACATCAAAATTATCATTCATCATGACCAAATGAGCTTTATTTCCTACAAAGATCCACGAGAGATCAGTATCCACAAGTCAACCAATGAAATGCACCTCATTAATCAAAGGTAGGATAAAAACACATGATCATGTCAATAGAAACTGAAAATGCATTTGAATATCCCAAAATCCATCATGATAAAAAGTCTCAGAAACACGGACATAGAAGGAACATACAGCAGTACAATAAAATCCATAAATGACAAAACCACTGTTAATATCATATGCAGTGCAAAACCTGGAATCTCTTCCTCTTGTATAAGTAATGAGACAAGGACACACACTCGCACAACTTTTATTCACCATAGTACTGAAAATCCTAGCCACAGCAACCAGACAAGGAAAAGTAATAAAACTGTCAAAATTGGTAGATGACATGACACTAGGGACAGCCCTAAACACTGTACAAAAAATAATAGAACTAATAAATGTATTCAGTAATGTCACAGGATACAAAATCAATATACAGAAATCGCTTGCACTCCTATATAATAATAACAAACTAGCAGAATGAGAAATGAAGAAACCAATTTCATTTAGAATTGTATCAAATGGAATAAAATACCTAGAAATGACCTTAACCAAGGAGGTGAAAGACTTGTGCCCTCAAAACGATGACACTGATGAAAGAAATTAAAGATATAAATAAATAGATATTCCATGTCACAGATAAGAAAACAAACTGTTAAAAGGTACACATTATCATAAGCATTCTACAGATTCAATCCAATGCCCATTAAAATAACAGTGGCATTTCACAGAATTAGAGAAAACAATCCTAAAATTTGCGTTGAATCACAAATGACCATGAACAGCCAAAGCAATATTGAACAAGAAGATCAAATATGGTGTCATCATGCTCCCTGATTTCAAACTATCCTACAGAGCTACAGTAATCAAAACAGTATGGTGCCAGGATAAGCACAGGTGCATAGATCAGTGAAATAACATAAAGAGCACAGGAATAAACACACATGTATATGGTCAATTAATATAACAAAGGAGGTAAGAGCATACAATGGGAAAAGACAGTCTCTTTAATAAATGGTACTGGCAAAACTGGAAATAAAGCTAAAAGGTACAATTCGAATGCAGGGAATAACAGTTGCCAATCTCTGTGCCCCCAGTATAAGAGCACCTGTGTATATAAAGCAAAATTATAGACATTAAGGGAGAAATTGACAGTAACATAAGTAGTAGGGAATATTAGTACCTCCACATACATCAGAGGAGAGATCATCCAGACATAATATCAATAAGGAAATGTTGGCTTTAAGAGAAATTAGATTAGATGGACATAATAGATATATACAAAGCACTTCATCCAAGCTAAAGAAAATACATTCTTTACAATTGCACATAGGATATTCTCCTGAATAGGTCCCATGATAAGCAACAATCCAAGACTAATATATGCAAGATGACTAAAATCATATCAGCATTTTTTCCTACACCAAGTATACAACTAAACCTATTACAAAAAGAAGACTGGAAAAACACAAACACAAGTACACTAAACATGCTACTAAACAGCCAATGGGCCAATAAAGACATCAAAAAGGAAATTTAAAAATATCTTGGGACAAATAAAAATGGAAGCAAAATTTTCCAAAATCTATAGGAAATCAGCCAAATCAGTTCTATGAAGGAAATTCATAGCAATGTAGGCCTATCTCAAAAACTAAGAAACATTGGTAAAAACCAACTTTACATGTAAACTACAGAAAAGATAAAGCCCAAGGTTCGTAGAAGGAAGGATATAATAAAGATCATAGTGAAAATAAATTAAATAGCAAAAACCAACAATAAAAAGTTCACTGTCCAAACAAAAAGCTCTTCGAAAAGATGAACCGCATATGTAATAGGCCAGGCAGTATAATCCAAAAGAGAGAGACAGTGAGAGAGAATATGCCCAAATAAACACAATAAGAAATGAAGAAGAGGACGTTATAAATGACACCATAAAATTGGAAAGGTTCATAGTCATTACTAGGAACAATTTTATGCCAACAAATTGGAAAAAGTAGAAGAAATACTAAATTCTTAGTTACATAAAACCTTCGAAGATTGAATCATGAAGAATGAGAGAATACAAATAGGCTGATTACAATAATTAAGTTGAAAAACTAATATTAAAATTTATAAAGAACAAAATCACATCTCTGGATATGTTCCCAGATGAATTCTACCAAACATTGAAAGAAGCATCAGTACTATTCTTTTCAAAACAGTCCTAAAAATTAAGAGGAAAGAACACTTCCAAAGTAATTTTACATGGCCAGGATTACCCTATTAAAACCAAAGACACCAAGAAAACTAAAAGCCAGTAACCCTGATGAATATAAACATGATAGTTCTCAATAAATATTAGCAAAATGAACTCACTGTATTTCAATTGTTATGCATCACCACCAAATAAATATTACTAGGATTCATGGATGGCATGATAACTGAAAACCAATCACATTGGTACACCACATTAATAGAATGAAGAACAAAAGTCACATGATCATCTCAATAGAGGCAGTAAAAGCATTTGTCAAAATTAGACATGTTTATGACAAAACTCAACAAAATGATTATACAAGGAAAATAACCAAACATAATAAAGGCCATGTATAAAAAACTCAGTGTGAACATTCCATCAATGGTGAATAAAAAGCTCAGAGCTTTTCTTCTAAGTGGGAACAAAGCAAAAATATCCATTACTGCCACTTTTATTCCACATAGCATTGAATTTTCTAGCCACGCCATTAGACAAAAAAATAAATAAATGACATCCAACTTGGAAAATAAGTAAAATTTTCACTCTTTGGAGATGACATGATACTTTATATAGAAAACCCTAAATACTCCAACAGAAAACTATTAGAACTAACAAGTAAATAAAATAAATTTACAAGATTCAATATTAATATACAAATTCAGTTGTGCTTCCATACACTGATCAAAGCTATTATAATTATCAATTAAGTAAACAAATTCATTTGCAACTGAAAGCAATAAAAGTTTTTAAATATTATAACCAATGAGAATGATCTCTATACTGAAAACTAAAAGATATTGAGGAAAGAAATTTGAAGGGACACAGATAATTTTAAAGATATTCCATGCTGATGAATTGGAATAATTAATATTAAAATGTCCATACCACAAAAAAGCATGTATTGATTCAATGCAATTACTATCAAAATTATAATGGCATGTTTTATTAAAAAACTACAAACAATCCTAAAATTTATATTTAACCCAAATGAACCCAGACCGCTAAAGCATTCTTGAGAAGAAAGGACAAATTTAGAGACATGATGCTCCCCGATTTCAAACTATAATGCAAAATTACGGTAATCAAAACAGTATGGTATTATGCTAAAACAAGGCACATATCTATGGACAAAATAGAGAGCCTGGAAATAAACACATGCAGGATGGTTAATTCATTTATAAATACGCCAAATAAATACATAAGGGAAAGGACAGTCTCTTTAATAAATTATGTTGAGAGAACTGGACAGTCACATGCATAAGAATGAAAATGGATCACTATATTACATCTCACACAAAATGTAACTCAAAATTATTTCAAGACTTGAATGTAAAACATAAAATCCTTAAAATTCTAAAAGAAAATATTTTTAGTGAGCTCCTTGATATCTTTCTTAGTGATAGTTTTTTCTGTGCATAACAAGAGCAAAGGCAACAATAATTGTATTTTTCCAATTATTTCTGATGTCTTCATCCTTCTCCTTGCAGTAGTTACATATCTGGCATGTTCCGTTCATATTTCTACACTTCAGGAAGCTGCCTCTGGATATCTAAATAGTGCATTTCCTCCTCAAAATAATGTGTCTGGAATTTAAGTTTATGTTCTTCAGGTGATGTGTACAGTATTTTAAGCAATTTTACACATTGTACATTTGCAATTATTATTTTTATTTTCATCATTTTAATGAAAAATATAAAAAACCAAAACAGGTAAAATAAATACTTCAGCAAGAAGAAATAATAATTACATCAAATCAATGATTGCCCCAGAACACCCATGATAGTCTTGCTAGACTTTCAAAGCCAGTTGTATCTAAGCAGTAGATTCTTATTTAATCATCCTAATAGGTGTTACTGAAATATAAAGGGAATTTTTAAAAAACCCTAGACAATAGCATTTTTAATATAACAACAAAGAAGCTCGTACCATGGAGGCAGAAGTTAGCATTAATCAACTATTTAGTATAGTCCATGTATTGTGAATATTCACTTAGTATGTCTGTACAAGCATAGATATAGATATATACAAAAGACTTAATATATAACTTTCAAGTATAAAATTATTGTTGTAGACAAGATGTATTTTATAATGGCTCACTAGCAAGGTTTCCACTTCAGGTAATGAAAAGATTCATTGGGTAGCTCAGCATCAGGGATTTCTTGGGAAATCTCCTGGAGATTTCTGAGCTTCATGTTGACTTGTTTTGTTGAGCATGTTCCCTTATCGAGCCAGTATCATGAAAGAAATACTTACCCCTGAAATATACTCAGGGGAAATTTGTTGAAAATATGCTGGAATTTCCCAGATCACAGACCTTCAGCCGTCTATACTGGTCCCTCCTGTCTCACCTCTTTCTCCCCTGGGTGTTCCTGAGGACACATCACAACCTCAGAGCTGCAATGATTCACCTTTTTTAAAGAACTTTGAAGTGGTTCTTCTCTCAATGAGAGGGTAACTAAGCTCCACGAGTCTTGATGTACATGAAGCCTGCACTTGTTTCCATGACATTAGATGAGAACAAATCTTCCTGTATGAAGAGAATCTATGAAGCTTGCAGAGTTCAAGGCAGATGTGAAGTCACTGTAATGAAGTAGCCTCCTACAACCAAGATTTTCAGAGCTCAATGTACAATCACCATGTGAGTAACAATTGTCTAGCACTTTGGAGACAACAAAATACTCCTTAACTATGATAGTAAAAAGAATTACAAGACTCACATATTATCCAATTAAATGGATAAGTGTGATACTTTAACCTTTAGGTACATAGACTTACTACCAGCCACATTAAAAAGGGAAACAAAAAGAAACCTCTATTGACATAGGCAATGAGTAGGTAAGTATGAAAATGTTATTTGGACTAAAAAATCATATGGTTAAGTCCACATATATGAAGATCAGGCCAAATTATTCTGGAAAAGAATCCTTAATAGTTGTTGCTTATGAAGGGAAGATGCATAGAGTGGCTGAGTTAGGGCATCAGGAATATTTTGTGAAACAATTTCCTAATATGGATTTGCACTGATCATGTGTATGTATTTTTGAACACCCACCAAGTGATAAACTTCTAATGTACAACAGTAAAGGTTAATACAAAATGGGTCATATACCAAAATGTAAAACACAAACTATAATTCTCCTGGAGTGTGTTTTGCACTGACATAGTAGGAAGACTCTGAAGTCACCTGCCCCCATGCACTTAGCAAATTCACAGCTTCACAAAGAAAAATTATCTACTGATATAAAACTGAGATATAAACAGCACCTCCACAGCAAATGACAAAAGAGAGATATCAAAGTTAGGAGAGGCACAAAGAAGGTCTTTCATGGAACCCCACCCAAATGCATTCACCCTGCACAGAAGAGGGATCCCAAAATATGGCACTTTCACCTGAAGGGATTTTGTTCCACATCAGACACCCTCACCCCTGGGCTGGTGTCAGGAAGACAAGCCCCTCATCTGTCTGGTTTGAAAATCAACAGGGTTGAGTCCAGGAAAATCATAGAACTACAGGGAACAAAAATTCTACTCCTGAAGGACTGATGAGCAGTTTCTGTTCCCCTGAGGTCCAGTGCCAAACCAACAGAGTGAAAGTTGTCAAGACAAAATGCAAGGGAGATGCACTTTCTCATTTTATAGGCACTTCCAGAGAGACAGGAAAATGCAGGTTCTTCAATCAGGAATGGAATCTCTGGTAAACAATATATTCTCAGACTCACCCTACCATGCCATGGATGGAGCTGACAGCCACCAAAGCCCAACGTTAGTAAAAGAAAGGTTATAATAAAGATCAGAGTGGAAAGAAATGAAGTACAGAGTAAAAATGGGCAATAGAAAATGATCAAAGAACCTAATAACTAGTTCCTGGAATAGTTAAATAAATTCTGTAAATTCCTGTCAAGAGCAGTGAAAAACAGAAAGAGGCCAAATAAATGAAAACAGAAATAGGAAAGTGCAGAAGTTACAACTGATGCTACAGGAAGCCACAGGGTCCCAGGAGATCGCTGTGAACAATTATATGCCAGCAAATTAGAGAAGCTAGAAGTGGGTAAAATGTTAGAGACATAAAATCATCCAAGAATGAATTATAAAGAAATAAAGAGTCTGAATAGGCTAACTAAAATAATGAAATTGAATCACTAATTTAAATACTCCTAAAAATAAGGCCCAGTACTGGACAGCTTTACAAGTAAATTCCAGAAAACATGTAAAGGACAAATATGTGTACTTCACAAATTATACCTAAAATATTTAAAGTTAAGGAGCACCTCCAAAATTATATTATATGGCTATAATAACACTGATAAAAAATGAATGACACACACACAAAAATTATAAGCCAATATACTGATGAATATAGATGTGACAACCCTCAACAAATTAGCAAACTGAAATAAGCAATACATTAAAGAGATCAGACATCACTATCAAATAGGTATTCCAAAGATGCATGGGTGGTTCAAATCTGTAGATCAATCAGTTAGGTACACACATGAACAACATGAAGGATAAAAATCATATGATCATCTTAATAGATGCAGAAAAAGCATCTTTTGACAAATACAGCATCATTTTATGATAAAAAGCTCTCAACAAAGTGGATATTGAAGAAACATTCTCAACACTTACAGTCATATATGAAAAACCTACTGCTTACCTCTTTGTCAATGGCAAAGAAAAGCTGACAGATTTTCCTCTTAGATCAGGCATAAGACAAGGATATCCAAACTGGCTGCTTTTTTTCCATATAACTTTGAAAGTCCTCTCCACAGCAGTCAGACAGGAAAAGCAAATAAAATACATCCAAAGTGGAAAGGAAGAAATAACACTGTCACTATTTGTAGATGACATTTTACTTTATATGGGAAACCTTAAAGACTACACCAAAATTCTATTAGAGTTAATATGAATTAAATCACAGGATACAGAATTGAGATACAGATATCAGTTGTCTTACTATATAATCATAATTATCAGAAAGAGTAATCAAAAAACAAAATAGTTTACAACTGAAGAAAAATGATACAATTTTGAAAAACTATAAGCATAAGGAGAATGACGTGTGTATGAAAAACTAAGACATTGAGGTAACAAATTGAAAAAACACAAATACTTTTCAAGATATTCAATGTTCAGAGATTGGAACAATTAATATTTTTAAAATACCCATACTATACAAAGTATCTCCAGTTGGAATGAAATCCCAATCAAAATTGCAATGGCATATTTTGCAGAAATAGTATAAACAAAAAAATCCTTACATTTTTATGGAACAAATGAATTGAAATTGTTATAGAAATCTTGAGAAAGAACAAATCTCGATATAGCATGGTCCCTGGCTTCAAACTATACTGTAAGCCTATAGTAATCAAAACTGTGGAATTTTCCTAACAGGAAACACATACATCAATGAAGGGTATAGAAAACCTGGATATAAACCCACTTGTATAGTTGATTAATATGTGATAAAAGAGCCAAGAATATATACCTGGGATGTACACATAGGATTCTGAATAAATGAGGTTGGGAATACTGAACAGCCTCAAGCAAAATAATGAAACTGCATTGCTACCTTACACAGTGTGCAAAATTACCCTCAAAATTATGTCAGCACTTCAGTGTAAGGCCTAAAGTCATTAAACTCCTAGGAAAAACACTTAAGCAGTGGGCTACTTGATATAGGTCTGGAAGATTTTTTTTTGTATATGACACTAAAACAAAGGAAAAAATACCTATTCCACTAGCCTTTTTGTTGTCTTATTTTAACAGGTTAATAAAAGTATGACTGACATACAATAAACTGCATATATTTTCAGTGCACAATTTGATAATGTACATAGGCAAGTGTACATACCTTTGAAATCTTTACTTCAAGTCAAAATAAACACAAACATCACCCCTTATAGTTTCCTTGGGCCATGTGGTCATCCCTCCATTTGGCTTCCAGGTCTCCCAAATCCCGAAACTCTGATATGATATCTGCTTTCTCTGACTATATATGTGTTCAAATTCTCCAGTTATACACAAATGAGGCAGGTTAATTGTTTTGTTGGCTTCCTCATACAGCATAATAATTTTTGAGTTCATAAAATTTCATCAATTAGTTTGTGTGCATCAATAGTTTATTCATTTATTGCAAATTAGTTTTTGAATGTAGGACATACCACACTTCCTTTATCCATTCCCTGTTGATGGACATTTGTATTGTTTCTAGTTTCAATCTATTAAGAATAAACTACTGGAAAACATTGCTTGTCAAGTGTTTCTGATTATCCTGCATAAATACTTAGGTGTGGAAGGCTATACCATATTATTTGTCAATGTTTTAAGTTTTTTCCTGATTGTGTTATGAGAATTATGTTACCATTCTTCTGTATATATTAAAGTCTCTTCTTGGATATATTATAAATAATTTCTAATAATCTATGGTTTGTTTTTTGATGTGTTTATTTGTTCTTTTTGCATCAAGGTTTTTGCATCAAACTTTTTTGACTGTACAAAATTGAGGAGTATTTCAGTAAATAACAAATAATATCTTACATAAAATAACAAATATTTTATAAATGACAAAACATGCAACAAAAGGTTGAAATTCTTAATTTCATTAATTTTTCAAGGAATTTTTTATTAATCTAATGAAAATATTACAAAGTATGAAATATGAAGAGGAAAGAGAATCATAGATGTTCCTTGTAAATGTGGGGAACCAGGTCTCAGATTCTGAGCTCTGAAAATAGGACAGGGTTCCTTACCTGGGGGCCTCAAGGCCCGGAGAATTCTGTGATAATTCTGGAATCTGTGAGCTGGGCATGGAACAGTGGGAACAAAGGGGCCCCGTAGTGAAGGCTGGAACTTGAACTTGAAGGTGGAAAGTATTTCCCCGATGATTTATTTCTCAGCTCCTTGAGCTTCCTCTCAGTGAACAGAGATGCCATCCAACTTGAGAATTTCCAACAGAAGAGAATCTCCTTTTGATAGAAAGAAGGGGTTCTAATTCTTTGTTCATGATTTCAGCCTTCTTGTAAATGTTACATATCTGAAATGTGCATCTCATGGTTCTACACACTTTGGGAAGCAATTTGGGAACAAATACTTCTGGATTTCCGCCTCTAACAGTTTTCTCTGGAGATGAATTTTATGTTCTTTATGTGATTCAGGCAGTATTTTAAGCACTTCCTACTCATTATATATTTGTAATCATTACTTTTTTCCATTATTTTAAAGGAAAAATATAACAGAAGATAACATGTAAAATAAAATAAGCACATCTATTTCAGAAGGAAATAATAATTACATCAATTTAATCATCATTGCAGAAAGCATGTTTTTCTTTCCAGATTTTATAATCAGTTCCCGTAGCCAGCATTAGATCCTAATTTTAAAATATTATTATCTGTCATTGGGATATAAATAGCCACTCTTTTAAAAGCCCCTATATAATATAATTTTTAATATGAATCCAAAGCAACATGCACAATGAAGGTAGAAATTAGCTTAAGTAGATTTATGTTTTTGTAAGATGTAGAGACATTTTAAAGACCTAATATTTAACTTTTAATTATAAAAATTCTTGTTCTTGACAACAGCTCTTTATAATGGCTAGTAGAAAAGGTTTTGCACTTCTTGGAACTGCAAAAATTAATTTGATACATCAGCACTAGGCATGTAATTGTATATTAATGATACTAAAATAAATTTTTTTAAATAATCAGCACTAGGGATTTGAACTCTCTTGGAGATTTCCTTGATTAATGCTAAACTGCTTTGTTAAGCCTGTCCTTTTCCACCCAACCACTGTCACAAAGAAATGCTTTTCCCTGAAGCAGACCTGTGGGTTTATTCTCTGGCCTGATGCCCCAGGTCCCTGACTGGCAGCTGCCCCTCCTGGTCTGCTCCCTCCTCCTCCTCTCCTGGGAGTTCTTGGAAGGACTCAGGGGAGACCCTAGAGCCTCAGAGCTGCAACCATGTGCCTTTTCAGAGAGCCATGAGGTGGTTTCCCTCAGTGAGGGGATAAGTGAGTTCCCCCTGTTACGGCTGGGTTGGAGCCCTAATACTACATCCTTTACAATAGGTTAGAACAAATCTTCCTGGATGAAGAGAATCTATGAAGACTGGAGAGTTCACATCACATGTAAAATAGTTGTAATAAGGAAATAGTCTCTTTTATAGCAAAGTTTTTCAGAGGCTAAAGCATGACCAAAATGTAAGTAACCTTTATTTAGCACTTTTGGATAGGACTAAATACTCCTTGTCTATACAAAGGTTTATTTTTCTAACATATTATTTAATTGAATGGTTAGGTGTGATCCTTTCATCTGATATGGAGATATGTAGACCCTGATCCAAAACATATCTACTCTAAAATGATCATGAGTTTCATTGAAAATTTCAATTATTTTGTCTCAGATACAATTAAAAGAGAAAAATCCCAGAGATAAAAAACATAGTTGTGAGCTAAGTAAAAGCAGAGACACATGCACACACATGCAGGAAAGCTAAAACTCAGTAATATACACATGAATAGGAAAGGGTAACTAGGAATGTGGTATGGATAAAGCCATTTGTCAAAACATATACAGAAATACAAAGTAGAATTTCTTCCTGTCCCAAAGAGTTCCCAAATAAACAAAAAGTCACAGAGTGAAGTTAAAAATCAAAACACCTATGTTATATACTTCAAGAACCTGTAGTTTTGGGACCTCTGCTATGTATTCTTAAGACCATCTTCCAATTTCATTTTTGAAAATAGATTCTGATAATCTTTTGTATTTATGAGATAGATAGTGAATATTTTAAATTAATGTTATATATTGAAATACATTGTGATAAAAGTGTTTATTTAAATATAAATTAACCGTACAGATCATTCTGTAAGCCAAAAAGGGCAATGATTCATGAGCCCTTGCCAATCAAAACTAAACAATGATTAGAAACATTTATCAAAATTATACAGGATAAAGGGTTTTCTTTTTGATTATTTATTTTTCCAAGGCTCTCTTTAAAATAGATTTGGAGAGAAATATCTCTCTGTTATAGAATTATTTTATAAAAGAATTTTTCTGACAAATGTATCCACATCTTAAGGCTTTTCATTTATCTGTTTTACAGCATCATTACCAAAATATGCTTTATCCTTCTCAGAGAATGAGCTGTTCTGAGTATTTTAGCTCTGAAATTAGCTTTAAATGTAGAATTGCAGTGTGGCCAATCAAACCCAGTGGTTTTATGTAGAGATGCCTCAGTATTTCTTCTGCTACCAAGAGAAGTGGTGTCCAGGATCCGCAAAAAGGACACCAGCATTTCCTGTCTCAGCGCTCAGATGCTTTGGGTCAGGGAGCTTCCAACCCCCATAGACCACGTAGACTTGGAGCAGCTCAACCTGGGAATGAGCCTGCTCACTATCTTGACAAATTCTGCATCACTGGGCAGTCATGATCCAGGCCCCAGACACACTACAGGTTTTCTAAGCCAGAGCAATACTTGATGCTGACATATTCTAGGAGACTTACATTTGTTGATTGATATACACATGCTATTCAGGTTCAGGAGGAATTTGGAAATCTATAAATGTACTCAGGCATTATCAGAAATGTTTCCATCACTTTCTTCATTAACTCCATTTCACAAATGAATCCTTTGTTATTTGAACTTTACAAAGCCATTTAAAGATGAGGAAAGATTGTTGTATTATATCTTAGATAATTAAGACAGAGACACTGAACAAAAGTCAGGAACATTGTTTTCACTAATAGGAAACAGTATTTAAGGCCATGGCGAGAGGACAAGGAAGTGTAATTTTTGATGAGTCCTGGAATTTTGAGCAAGAAGTTTTTCCATTCTTTCTATTGAAATCAGAAAATTTCTTATAAATTTGAAAAAGCTGATATTAGACATGGATAATTCTGTCATCTAGATCCAGGGTGAAGTAAACAAATAAACTGGAACGACTATATTCTGAAAGTGTAAACACGGGTAGTATGTGATGCATACTTAATTCTTATTAAAAAGCAGAACTGGAAGAACCTAAACATGTCTCAATTTGACACAATTTTCTCTTTTCTTCCCATTATGCACAAATATTTAAGTGCAGTAGCTGCACACATACTTAAACACCCTTTCCATCACTGAGAATGGGAGAATGTACTGAGATTAAGTTGTTCGGAACACTCAGATGACCTAGTTTTTGTTTTCAATACTTTAACATTCATGTTGAATTAAAATTAAACTTTTCATTGATTGTTCTCTAAACTAAATCTATTGTCTCCAGCCTGCCAAGATCTCCCTATGCTGTGTGTCTCTTCAGAGAACAGGGACACATAGATATCAGTGAAACCACATTCCTGTCTCAACTCTGCCATTTACTGGTTATGTCCCTTTACACTGGGATGTTGGTGGGGGAACAGTCACCCTCTCTCTGTCTTACTATCCTCAGTTGTGAAATCATAACAGTATTGACAACATATACTCTGCTTACACACTGTGCAGACTAAAATTATGGATAAGTAACAACTTCAACAATTCATTAGTGATGATGACCATCACGGTTTCCAAAATCATTTTACTAGTAAAGTGCTTCAAAGAATTCTAAATACAGACTTCTATAATATACAATAAATACTAAATGTTCATTATCAATGTTTAATAATAATGAAAATAAACAATAAATTCTTTTTTTAACTGTCTTATTTAGTATGTCCTTGTAGACATTGATGTTTACTATGTTCCACATGTTATACAAAAAATATGCCTGTTGCTCTTGATAAACTCCCATGGTTCTCCCCATATAATCTCTTTCTGTCATAAAACTTAGTCACCTACAATATTAATCAACTACAAGAAAACTAACCCATGACATGACAGATTCAAACTAAATACAAGAATTTTTCTAATTCCTGATCTTTCCTTTCTCCTAAGTTATATGAATCTCAGAGTCATTATAAATCTGTAAAAAAATTCCACTTTTTAACAAATGAACTGGCTAAAATTCAAAAATGAATTAACTTATTTTAAGATCTTCTGCACAAAACAGGAATGTTCTAAAATGTATTTGACAAATGTTGAATATTGGATATTTTTTTTTTTGGCTATGACTTTAAAATATGTACTACCATTTTTTATTTTTCAAATACCGACATTCACAGGGATCCTTTCTGAGTGTTAAAAATTCTGACTCCTCAATGTTGAATTATTTTTAACTGTAGCAAAATACAGGTAACACAAATTTCCCATCTAACCATGGTAAGTGTACAGTCAAGTGGTGGTAAAAAGTCCCATCATTGGGCAAGCCTCCCACACCCACCTCCAGAATGGTCTCTTTTTGCAAAACTGAAACTCTGCGTCCATTAAACAATAGCTCCAAGTTGCTTCATCCCCTCAGTATTTCTCATCACAGTTTAGTCTCTGTCTACATTAATTTATTCCAGGGACCCATATAAATGGAATTATATAGTATTTCTCATATTGTGACTAGGTTATTTTAATGACCATATTGTAATCAAGAGTAATTCATGTTCAAAGATAACAAATAACACCAAGAAGCAATATTAAATATCCAAACACACAATGAGAATGTGTAAATAAGTTTCCAGAAAGACCTTGTTTTCTCCTATTGCTTAGATTTTCTTGTAACTGTTTTTACCCTGTGAGGTAGTTTCCTGTATCAGCTTGGAGGCAACTTTAAAGCATTTCTTCCTAACTCGGTATTAGGTTAACACCCATTGTTGGTTGGTGCAGCCATAATGGTGAAGATGATCCCACTGGACCCCACAAACATTAAAGGCTCACCTCATCCATCCGTCCCAGCCCCTTTTAACATTTGTGCGTCCAT
Source organism: Manis javanica (assembly GCF_040802235.1). Lineage (NCBI taxonomy): Eukaryota > Metazoa > Chordata > Mammalia > Pholidota > Manidae > Manis > Manis javanica. Next base: position 64,338,393 of record NC_133169.1, on the reverse strand, counting down.
CACTATAATAGAAAAACACTGCATCACTGCAGCTTGGAATCACTAAAGTTAACTATGCTGCTAGAAGTACAACCTTAACATTTTAATTTATTTCTTGAAACCACACTCCTTATTTTAATTTTCACATTTTTAGGTTAATTGGCCAAAAGAGAAATTCATATTCTTTTCAGTATTTAACATTTAACATAATATAAAGATACACATATAAATTTTAGACACAGGCTTACACATAGTGAGATCATCAACACAGTTTACATAATATCTTGGGAAAAGTAGATAACATTTTCCTTTATTTCTGTGATTTCAATTACAGAAAACAGCTCACTCTTGGGGACCACACCACTGGATGAGATGATCAACAATACAGGGGTCACTGAGTTCCTCCTTCTGGGATTTTCTGAGGACCAGAAGGTGCAAATCCTCCATGGTGTCCTGTTCCTCATGGCTTACCTGGCAGCCCTGTTCGGAAATGGACTCATCGTCATGCTCATTACTTGGGATTCTCAGCATCACACACCCATGTACTTCTTCCTGAAGAACCTGTTACTCATAGACCTCTGCTACATCTCTGTCACTGTTCCTAAATTTGCTCTCAACTCCCTGATGAGCAGGAACACAATATCCTTCTAGGATGCGTCTTCCAGGTGCTGTTCTTTGTGAGTTTTTCTGGTGGTGACGTATTCATCCTCACTGTGATGTCCTATGACCGCTATGTGGCCATCTGCCGTCCACTGCACTATGAGACCATCATGAACAAAGGGACCTGTGGGCGGATGTTGGTGGCTTCATACATTAGTGCAGGGATTATTGGAACCATGCTCACAGCAGCAACATTTTCCGTAACTCTTAGTTACAATAAGATCCATCATTTCTTCTGTGATATACCTCAGATTATTTTGATCTTAGACTCCAAAATGAATATAAGTGAAGCATCAGTGACAGCATTTGTTGCAAGTATCTCAATAGCTTGTTTCCTCTCTATTTTATATTCCTATGTGTACATCTTCTCTGCTGTCTCAAAGATCTCCTCCCTGGAGGGCAGGTCCAAAGACCTCTCCACCTGCCTCCCTCATCTGGTTGTTGTGACTGTGTTTCTTTCAACAGCTGCCTTTGCCTACCTGAAGCCAGCCTCTGAGTTGAGGTCACACCTGAATAGCACTCTGTCTGTGTTTTACACAGTGGTGCCTCCATCACTGAATCCCATCATTTATAGCCTCAGAAACAAGGACATAAAATTGACTCGGGGGAAATTCCTTAGAATTGTAGCATTTAAGTAAAATTAAATATATTCAGGTAGTTTACAAAGAAGTTTCTCTTTAGGTCCAAGGTGTGTTGTTTTAAGATTTTACAATTTATTTGGTAGGGATGTATCTTAAAATTAACATATTATTTTAGCCACTTGGGAGCAGGGATAGAGCTAACATTGCAGGATGTTCCTCAGACTCATGGAGAAAACACAGACCATCAGTGGAACGTGATTATTGTGGTATGTTTTTGGCATTGGCTTCAAAGTCTATGCAGCAATATTAATAAAAAGATTACAAAGAAATCTAGACTTCCTAGTTGAAATGCCATCATGCGAGGTTATTAATAATATTTTTATGTGGAATAACTTCAGAAATTATTGCATCAGCAGTGTTCTTTATAAAATTAGAACAACCTGGGCTTCCACAAACCAGAATGATCCTACATTTTAGAAGATAAAATATCCCTCTGTATTTCCTAGATTTGTGGTGATCTTACTTCTGTATCATTTCTTGCCCAGTGAAGCATGTCTGTTTGTTCCCAGAATCTCAGTGTGCACAGAGGGGCCCAGATATGAACCCCTGCTACTTGCTGTATAGACTGTTAGACTTAGAAATTCCAAATTATCTTCATCATATAAAAATCAAGCTTTTCTCCCCCTTGCAGGCTCATGTGTAATTAGAAACGGCAGGGCTGGGAGGTTGGAGGGAAGGCTCCTTCCTCCTGTAACTTTGCTTGCTTCCTCCTGACGACAGCCAGGTGCCCAAGGAGGCTCCTACACATCATGATGAGGCTGCAGGCCACTGTGTGCTGTGCTCACTCCCTGCTCCACATGCTGCTGACACTGCACGTTCTGATCTGCCTCACGTGCCAACCCTGCTGTGATTCCCTGTGCTCTTCATGATGCTTTGTTTTTTCAAAACCCTCCATTACAACTAGTTGTGAATATGTAATTAAGTTCTGTGCAATGTCTGAGGGGAAGTGACATGAACCTTTAGGGACATGTCCTCATGGTCAGGAGCCCCCTCCTCCTGCACCCCATGGTGCTCATGGGATGCGGCTGTGGTGTGGGGCCCTGGGGAGCAAGCCCATGAGCCTGGCATCCTGGATATTCACTTAACCAGTGACCCAGCCATTCCAGGAATTTCCAACATGTACCTGATGCTATAACCTACTTGTACTCAGGATTTCCTCACCAAAACAATAAAATATATAAAATAATTTTAGTATAACAAACACTAGGTAGAAATAAAAAAATGCATCCTTATTGTGTATATTATGTTATGAAGAATACTTTTCTCCATATAAAATGTAGGAAAACCTGCCAGTTACAGAGGTAGAATTTACCCTGTGACTGTGGGTGTGGGGGCTCAGGTGCCGAGAAAGCCCGGTCAAATCTCGGTTACCCCAGATGCCTGCCCCCACGAGAGTGTGGCTCTGCTCCTTCCTCGGGTGTATGATGACCCACATGATCCCATACTAATTCTGGGACTCTGTGACCTGTGCATGGAGAAGATAAAAGGGTCACTTGGTAAAGCCTAGAATTTCAACCCAATCTTAAGTAGTATTTGCTGGATGTGGTCATTTTCTTTTCTAAGCTCCTTCTTATAGATGTTACATTTCTGCTATATGAAGCTCAAACTTCCACCCGCTTTGGTAAGTTAATTCTGGGTTCTAAGCAGGGTGTTTCCTGCTCCAACAATTTTTCTCTAGAGTTGCTTTATATCCTATTTATGAGATTCAGGGATTATTCTAAGGAGTTTCCACACATTACATACTTGAAATTATTATTTTTATTTTTCTAATTTTAAAGAAAAGTATCACAGGTTATCTAAGAATATTTACATCTATTTCAGCTGGCAGAAATATTATTAGTGCATGAAATTAATTATGCCAGAAGAAAACATGTTATCTTGCTAAATTTTCAAAAGCAATTGTTACTAACCACGATTGTACTATAAAACACTAATAACTGTAAATGAAATATATTTTTTTATTTAAAACCAAGGAAGCATGAACCATGATATCAGAAATGGGCTTAAATGGATTCTTTAGTATATTCCACATAGTATGAATGTCCATTTTATGTATGTGTCTCTGAAAGTAGACATATAATTATGTGTATATATAATTCATATTTTATTAACAATAATTATATACATTAAAGATCTATTTGACTTTCACTTATACAAATTATGGTTCTAGCTAACAAATATTTTAGATTACTTATAAGCAATGTTTGTATGTTTATGTACTCAAATGATTAATTTGGTGGCCCAGCATCAGGGATTTTTGAGATTTCTTAGCTTAATGTTCAGTTGCTCTGTTGAGCCCATCACGTTCTCCCCAACCAGTATCACAACAGGAACACTTTCCCCTCAATAGACCTCTGTGTTTATTCTCAGTTTTAGCTCCCCATGTCCTCAGGCTATAACCACCTCCCTTTGGTCTCCCCTCTCCCAACTCTTCTTTCCCTGGGTGTTCTTGAAAGGACTTAGGGGACACATCACCACATCATGGAGGGAACAATTCACCTTTTCCTTAGAATATCTTGAGGAGGTTCTTCTCTCAGTGAGAGGATAACAGTTCTCCCAGTTCCTGCTGGGATACAGCCTGCTACTACTTTCTATTACATTAGATGAGAACAAATCTCCCTGGATGAAGAGAATCTATGAAGACTGAAGAGCTTAAAACACATGTGTAATTCCTGTAGCAAGGAAATTGTTTCTTTTACAGCCTGGATTTTCAGAGATAAACACACAAGCACCATGTAAGTAACAACTATTTGTAATTGAGGGAGGATGAAATTTTCCTTGTCTATATAAAAATCATTATTTTTCTAACATATTACCCAGTTAAATTACTGTGACCCTTTCTATTGTACATATGTAGACCCTAATTCAAAAGTTGCATTTATTCTCAAATGAACTTGAATATTATTGAATGTTTCAATTTTTGTCTCAGATACAACTGAAAGAAGAAAACCCCAGACAGTTATGAGCATCAGGGAAAATCAGACAGACACAATACACATAAATAAGGAAAATAGAATCAGGAATGCGGTATAGATGAAATCATTTTGTAAATATAATCACTTCACAGAAACACAGTTAGCAAGGGTTTTCCTGCCCAAAAGTGCTCCTAAATACAACTAAAAGTTTGACAGTAAAGTTAAAATCAAAATATATACATTATATATGGGACCCTATATCCTCTACATTCATTAAGCCTATACTACAAATTGATAAAATAATTTCTGACACACGCATTTCATTTATGAGAATGTTGTGTACTTTTAAAATTAATGTTATGTATTCAAAATACATCCTGATTAGAAGTTTCTTATTTACACATAAATTATTTCCACACATCATTCTACAACCTAGGAAAGGAAATGACTCAAGTTCTCACCCATCATATTAAGCAATTATTAGAAGCAGTGTTTCTCAAAATTATAATATGAATGAAATGGGTATGTCTTTTTTTTTAATTTTGAAATATTTATAAGGTAATAGCTGTCTTTGAAATTAAGCAGTTAACTGAGTAGTTTTGTCCATACACATTCACATGTTATTGCTGTAAAGAAGATATTTGTAATTTCTCCAGTTTCAATCTGAACATATAATTTGTAGTAACAAGATGCATATTCAAGTACAGATCTTCTAAGTTGTTCTATCTTCACCCACATCTAATAGGAATAATAATACCAGTTTTTTAAGTTACTTTATAGGTAGCAGGCATAAGATTTATATGAAAAAAATTGCCAAAATCACTAAACAAACATAGGGTAAAATACATAGTTTATCATATTAACTATGTCTAACATTTGATTTGGTTTTTATAGTCTAACCAAAATAAAGATTGCGTACTTTCAGAACTATGAAACTCAGTAGTTAGACAAGGGGAATTAAAGTAGTAAAACTAGTCATAATAATAAACTGATTCATCCATGCTCTCAATTACATTAATAATGATAATTGTAAAAACAGATTAACATTTAGAGAAAATTCTCATATTTATTTAGGAGTTCTTCCCATATCAATGGACTGTCTGGCATCAGCCATGGCATCAGGTACTTGGACAGTCATATTGCCCATAGATTTTGTCAAACAGATTTGGCAGCCCAACCAGGATCGATCTGTGAGCCCATATGCCAGATCAAGCATGTCATTCTCCTCATCAGTCACTGCTTCTAACTTCTCAAATATGTGGTCCTCAAAGATGAGATGACAGGTAGAGCAAGGCAGGGTACCCTCACATGCACCTGCGGTGCGCCTGTGCCAACGCGCTCAGCGCCCTGGGCTCCCGGACACCGCCCCCCAGGACCCGCTCGGGCTTCCGCCTGGTTCCCGGCCGTCCGGGAGGCTCCCGGCTCCTGCCCCGGGTCCAGCGAGAAGCAGCCGCCAGTGGGCCACGCCGCCGAGGGTCGCGGTGGCGGTTGGCAGACGCGGGCGCCCCCCACGGCGGCCATAGCCCGCGGCCGCGTGACTCCCAGACTCGAAGTCGGTACCCGACGCCCGAGGGCCGCAGCGGGGCGTGCGGAGGCGGCCGTGCCTCCCGGGGCCTGGCCTGGGCGGGCGCAGAGGGCCCGGGTGGGGCTTTCTTTATCCCTTTGTGCATGGCTCTCTCTGAGTTAGAGGATTTATGGACAGCCCTCTCTTCCATTCTTCCCTTACAAAAGAAACTACCCAACAAATGTGTACACATCGTTATAAATGTGTGTTTTACAACATTATCCCAGTACATTGCTATGCTTTACTCTTGCCAGAAAAATGAAAAACTGAGTTTTTAGCACTTAAATTAGTTTGATGTGTAGAATTGCAACATAGCCACAAAACACATGGTGATTTTATGTAGAGATGCTTCAGCATTTCAACTACAACCATGAAACCACGTGGTGCCCAGGGTCCATAAAAATGAAAACAGTGTTTTCATGCCTCCTACTCAGGTGCTCTGGATTGAGGAGTGTCAGACTTCAGGAGGCTGAGCAGCCCTGGGGTGGCCAGACTGAGAAGGAGCCTGACCAGTACCTCCGGCAAATGCTGCCTCATTAGGCCACAGTTAACAAAGCCCTTAGATGTGTAAGAGATTTCACAGCCACAGAAATCATTGACACTGACAGAGCATATTGGGAAAAAGAGCTATATTTGCTGTTTTGTGAACATACACGATCCAGTGTCATGTGGAATTTGGTAATGCATTAATAAAGTTAGGCATTTCAAAGATGTTTACATCCCTATCTTCGTGGACTCCTTTTCATAGATGAACACTTTGGTACATGTTTGCACTTTATAAAACCACTTAGAGATAAGGAAGAATTGGCTGTGTTATAACTCTCATAATTAAAACATAGGGAATGAACAAAAGCCAGGAACTACGTCTTTCAATAGGCTAAGGGTGTTTAAGACCAGGAGAGGAGGAGGAGGAAACGTACTTTTTGCTGAGGCCTGTAATTTTGAGTTAGAATTTTTGCCATCCCTCCTACCTAGGACAGGAAGTTTCCTATGTGTTATGAAACAGCTGAAACTGTAACTGATGGAACAATGACATCTACAGTAAGCAAATAGTTGGGCAAATTATCCTGAAAAATGTAGAAGATAAATAGTATGTGATACTTAATTAACTCTTAATTAGAAAACACAATTAGGAGAATTTAAACATGCGTGTGATTGAGACAGTGTTCCCTTCCTCCCCTTCACTCGCCAATAGTGAAGGGAACAAGCTGCACACATGGAAACACACCCTTTCTGTCCCGTGCAAATGACAATAACTACTGCCGTGAAGATGTTAGCAGCAACCAGATGACCCGATCCTATATTTCTGTAATTTAAAATACCTGTTGGGCTAAATAAATAACCATTTATTTAGGTTATACACACATTGCCTCTGCCTGCCAAGAACTCTCTGTGCTGTGTTTTTGCAGAGGACAGGCAGGAACGGAAGCCAGAGGAACCACTTTCCAGTATCACCTCTGCCATTTACGGGCCATGCCCCACAACACTGGGGGAGGTCAGGGAGCTGTTGGCCTCTCTTTGTATTATTGTCCTCAGCTGTAAAATGACAGTAGTATTGAAATCTTCTGTTTACTGAGAAAATTAAAATTAATAATAAATAACATGTTCAACATCACCAACAATTCAGTGTTGATGATGACCATCACCATTGCCAAAATCTTCCAGTCAAGAAAGGGTTTCAGTAACTTCTTTACATTAACTAATTTAATGCCTAGAACAGTCCTGTGAGAAATGATGAAACAAACACAAGGGTTTATGCAACTTGGCAAATGTCTACAGGTGTTGAGCAGCAATGAGGAAGTGCACATCCCACAGTTCTGGCTTCTGTAGCCTTGCTTTCAACCGCTACATTTAACTCGCCGAGGTACAGTAAATACTAAGCCAATGTTAACTATTTATCTCAATTAGTAGCTGTTTACAGTGAATGTTTACCTTGTGGTAAACACTGTGTACAGAGTACTCCTGTTGCTCTTAGTAAATTTCCATAGGACTCCACTTACATCTATTAAGTAATTGTAAAACTTAGTCTCTTAAAAATTCACAAAGTTTCACAAAGTAATTCACCCAGTTCAAGGCAGACAGATTGAAAACCAAAATGTTTCTAGTCCCTGGTCCTTGTCCTTTCTTCTACATTATCCTGAGTCTCAGACTCCTTATTATAACCCCATACAAAATTCCCCCTTTATCTCCAGAGAAGCTGGCTAAAATTCAGAAGTTCATGAAATTACTATCTTTTGCACAAATTAGAAGTATTCTGGTAATGTGCTATTAATTTAAAACATCTCTTTCAATATATGTTTCATAAATCATTTCAGAGAGATCACTTCTGAAAGTTAGAAATTTTTTAATTACTTTAATTGTGGGGAAAGGCATGTATCATAAGAAAACTTAACTATTCTTAACCGTATTTCTGTGCTGGTGACTACACTCACATTGCCTGGCATCCATTCACCATCCATCTCCAGAACTATTTCACACTGAGAAGCTGCAATTCTAACCCAGTAAAGCTCAACTCCACATTCCATTCTCCCGAAGACCTCAGCAAACATTATATGCTTTCTGTCTATAAGAACTTACTGTAGGTACATTTTAATGGAATCAAAGTTTTTATCATTTTATGACTAGATTATTTTGATGTATTCAAGACTTATTTTCAAAGGCAACAAAACCAAGAAGCAAAATACATAATTATGAACAAATAAACAACTTTCCAGGGATACCTTGGTCTTTGCTTCCTACTTTGGTTGTCTTTGAAACTCTTTTATATAGATGTGCTGGAGTTTCTTCTAACAGCTGGAAGTGTATTTTGATCATACCTTACTTTGTGTTAGTGTATATCACATGGGTAATTTGATAAAGCCATAACTGGGAACACATCACATAAATTTGCAAATGCTGAATGATCAGCTCATTCATTCATCACAGACATTGTCACACATACATGAGCAAGTCACAGTAACACAAAACAAATAGAGCAGTGTAACAGGGAACTTGAAAGATTAATTTCCTTGCCTACACATACAATCTAATACCTTAATTTTGAAAGAACCTACTCTATGTATTTTACTTTTCCTGATTTTTGAGGTATAAATTGTATAAAAATTGTATATATTTATAGGATTCAACTTGATATATAGGTATACATATACTTTATATATATATAAATATAAATAGACACACACAAGTAGTGAGGTAATGACCACAGTAAGATAATTAACATATCTAATAGCACAAGTAGGCACCATATTATTTCTTTCTATGTGTTGATTACAGTACACGGCTCACCCTTTCTGAGCCACTGGGTGTCAATCAACCACACAGGTGTCACAGAGTTTTTTCTTCTGGGATTGTCTGATGATCCAAAGATTCAAACCCTACATGGTGTCCTGTTCCTCATGGCTTACCTGGTGGCCCTGTTTGGAAATGGACACATCATTATCCTTACTACGTGGGATCCTCAACTTCACACACCCATGTACTTTTTCTTAAAGAACCTGTCATTTATAGATCTCTGCTACATTTATTTCACTGTTCCTAAATTTTTTCTTAACTCTTTAATGAAAAGGAACAAAATCTCTCTCCTGGGAACTAAAACAGTGTTTTATGTAGAGATGACTCAGCATATCAATCTAGCACCAAGATAAATAGTGTCCAGGGCCCACAAATAGGACAACAGGTTTTTCATTTCTCAACCCTCACATGCCCTGGATCAGGGAGTGTCAGACAGCGGTAGACTGGACAAAGTGGGAGTGCCCTGGCCTGGGAATAGCCCACCTGTTGTCTTTGGCAAATTCTGCATCAACAGCTGAGTGTTATGCCTTCAGATGTAGTACAGGGGTTTCTAAGTCACAATAGATACAAGGGCATATCTTACTGGGAAACTTAGTTTCATTTTCTGATTTGTGCAAATGTGAAATCTAGCTTTAGTTGGATTTGGAAATCCACAAATATAGTCAGGGTGAACTGGACATGTTTTCAGCCCTAATTACATGGAGTCTGTTTCACAGAATGAGTCCCTTACTATTTGGAGTTCATTAAACCATTCAGAGGTGAGAAAGAATTTGCTGTATTATGCGCCTGAGAATTAAAGCACAGAAACTAAACAAAGCCAAGAACTGTGTCTTTCATGTTTGGTGGTATTTAGACCATGACTAGAAGAAGAGAAAGTGTACATTTTGTTGACTCCTGAAATTTTGAGTTAGAATTCCCACAGGTTAGGAAACAGCTGAAACTATAGGTGGTCGGTCATTGCCATTAGACCCAGGCTGAAGGGAGCAAATGAACAAGGAAAAAATTATTCTGAAAATGTACAAATACTGGGTAATTGATAATAAATGCTTTCCTAAAAAATATGGCCAGTTTTAGAAAAGCCACTGAGACAATATTATCCTAATTTTCTCCTTCACTCACCAACGTTTAAGTGCACAAGCTGCACACATACGACCACACCCTTTCCATCCAGTGAGAATGGCAGGAACTACTGAGATGAAGCTGTAGTAGCAATGACATGGCCTGGTTTTATTTTCCAATTAACTGTAAATAATATTGGATTAAAAGAACTAACTTTCTATGGTTTTCTAAGCTACATCCATTCCCTGCTTCTGGCCAGGAACTCTCTATGCTGTGTGTCTTTGAAGAAAACAGGCAGGCATGAAGTCAAAGAAACCACTGACCAGTCATTTCTCGGCCATAAACTGGTTATGACCTTTGGCCCTGGGGTCAGGGAAAGAGTTCTGGCAGCCCCTCTGTGTCTTCTTCAGCTCTGAGATTAAAATAGTGTTGGGACCTTACTCTCTTGCTTGTTGTTCTGATTACAATTAGTAATAACAACTTCAGTATCTTCAACAACAACCAATATGGTGATGAATCACCATTGCCAAAACTTTTTTTATTGAAGTACTGTTGAAATACAATCTTATATTGGTTTCAAATATACAACACAGTGGTTCACTGTTACCCATATAATTAAACCCTCACCCCATCTAGTATCATTACTATCAACTTAGAAAGATGTTACAGAATCATTGACTATATTCTCCATGCTGTGAAAATTTATATAGTCATTGATTATTGTGCCTCTTTATCCTCCTCCCCCTCCCCCATTGTAACCACCAGTCCCTTCTCAGTGTCTATGAATCTAGTGCTGTTTTGTTCCCTCCATTTTACTTAGTTCTTAGAGTCCACATATAAGTGAAATTGATATGGCATTTCTCATTCTCTGTCTGGCTTATTTCACTGAGCATAAATAATACCCTCTGGATCCATCTATGTTATTAAAAATGGCAGAATTTATTTCCTTTTCTTGCTGAATAATATTCCCTTGTGTATATGTACTGTCTCTTCTTTATCCATTCATTTATTGATGAGCACTTAGGTTCCTTCCATACTGGCTATTGCAAATAGTGCACCAATAAAAATAGGGGTGCATTCACCTTTTTGAGTCAGGGATTTTGTTTTCTTCAGGTAAATTCCTAGGAGTAGAATTACTGGGTAAAATGGTATTTCTATTTTTAGTTTTTTTTGTGAAATCTCCATACTGCTTTCCACAGCAGTTGCATCAATTTACATTCCCACCAACAGTGTAGGAGGGCTCCCCTTTCTCCACATTCTTGCCAGCATTTATTTCTTGTGTGGGATAGTGGCCATCCTAACTGGTATGAGGGGATACCGCATGGTGGCTTTGACTTGCCTTTCCCTGATGATTAGCCATGTGGAGCTTTTCATGTGCCTGTTAGTCATTTATTTTTTCTTTGGAGAAGTGTCTGTTCAAGTCCTCTGCCCATTTTTTAATCAAATTATTTGTTTGTTTTTTGGATGTTGAGGCAAATGAGTTCTTTGGATATTTTGAATGTTCACTCTTTATCAGATAAGTTGCTTATGAATATATTCCCCCAAACTGTCGGATGTCTTTTTGTTCTGCTGATGGTGTCCTTTGCTGTACAGAAGCTTTTTAGTTTGATGTAGTCCCACTTGTTCATTGCTTATTTTGTGTCCTTTTATAGTTTTTCAAAAGCTTCTAAATGTGTATATTATTAATTTAGAACCGTCCTGCTAGAAAATGACAAAACAGGTACACAGGGTTTTAGTAACTTGACAAATGTCTGCAACTAGTAACAAAGAGAAGCTATAGATACACACACACACACACACACACACACTGCACATTGTGAAATGGTAACTACAGATAATTCACATGTCCATCAGTGTGACTAGGTAACATTTTCTTTAGTGTATATGTTAATTTACAGTACACAGTTCACTTCTGGGGACCACAATATTGGATGAAATGATCAACTATACAGGGGTCACTGAGTTCTTTCTCCTGGAATTTTTTCATGACATTAAGATGGAAACCCTCCAGGGTGTCCTGTTCCTCGTGGCTTACCTGGCAGCTCTGTTAGGAAATGGACTCATCATCACTCTCATTACTTGGGATCCTCAGCTTCACACACCCATGTACTTCTTCCTGAAGAATCTGTCACTCACAGATTTCTGCTACATTTCTGACACTCTTCCTAAATTTGCTTTCAACTCCCTGATGAACAGGAACAAAATATCCTTCCATGGATGTGTTTTCCAGGTGTTGTTCTTTGTGAGCTCTGCTGCTGCTGAATTATTCACCCTCACAGTGATGTCCTATGACCACTACGTGGCCGTCTGCCATCTGCTGCACTATGAGACCATCATGAACAAAGGGGCCTGTGGATGGATGGTGGTGGCTTCATATGTCAGTGGAGGGCTCTCTGGCAGCAACATTTTCTATAACTTTTAGTTCCAATAAGATCCATTATTTCTTCTGGGATATCCCTCAGATTATTTTGATCTTAGACTCCAAAACGAACACAAATGAAGCATCATTGACTGCACTTAGTACAAGTATCTCACTAGCTTGTTTCATCTCTATTTTATATTCCTATGTGCACATCTTCTCTGCTGTCTCAAGGATCTCCTCCGTGGAGGGCAGGTCCAAAGCCCTCTCCACCTGCCTCCCTCATTTGGTTGTTGTGACTGTGTTTCTTTCAAGAGGTACCGTGGCCTACCTGAAGACAGCCTCTGAATTGAAATCCATCGCAGACCTGGTTTTGTCTGTATTTTACACAGTGGTTCCTCCATCAGTAAACCCCATCATATACAGCCTTAGAAACAAAGACATAAAAGTAGCTCTGGGAAAACTCCTTGTAGTTTTAGTAATTAAGTCTAATTAAATATATTTGGGTAGTTTTGATAGAAATTTGTCCTAGTCCTAACATATATCCCTTTCATGTATCATATTATTAATGTACTGTCTTGGTCATTTGGGAACTGCAGTAGAGCTGTCAGAGCAGAAGGTTCTTCTGACAAATGGAAGAAACAAAGATATCAGTGGAACACTATTACTGTGGTATATGTTGGGCAGTGGCTAGCAAAATTTCTTTAGCAATATATGTTTTTTTTTAAATCTACAGTTCCTCATTGTAACATTAGTTTAGCAGGGTATGAGTAATAACATAACATGCACTTTTTTCAAAAAAAACCTGGCCCTGCACAAGAATGATCCTAGAGTTTAGAAAATATGTTGCTTACATTTCCATTATTTTAGCTCCCTTACTGCTATATCATTTCATGATAAGTGGATCCACACCATTTTTGTTGTACCCAGAACATCAGTATGGACAGCCTGGCCCAGGTATGAAACCACGGCCCTTGCTTTTCAGACTGTCAGAATGAGAGATCATTTATCCTTATAATGGAAAAGTGCAGGTTTCCTTTCTCTCTTAGACTCACAATTAAATAGAAAATAAAAGGTGTGTGGGTAGACACCTACTGTCTCCTAGTATTTTACCTTCTTCCTCTTTCCAAGAGGCTGCCCAGGTATGTCCCTCTCCAGTACAAGGAGGCCAGGCCACCTGTGCACCACACAGGCCCACTGCAACAATATGTTTACAATACACAGTCAGTAAGTGCCTCATGTCAACAGTGCTATTTCCCTGTGCTCTTCATGACACTTGGACATTACAAAAAAGCCTCCATTACAACTGTTTGAGAACATGTGATTATGTTCTGGGCAGTGTCAGAGGTAAAGTGACATGAAACTTAAGGGGCATGTCCTCATGGTCAGGAGCCCCTCCTCCTCCCCACCTGTGGTGCTCACAGGAATGCAGCTCTGGTGTGGAGGCATCTGGGATCATGCCATGGACATCCACTTACCCAGGACACAGCCATCTGTGGGATTCCAGCAGAAATGCCTACCTACATTCATGAAAAAACATGTCCAGTAATTTATGTTGCACACACAGGAAACTAACACAATGCTGAAACCTAGTTAAACCGTTATATTATGATTTACTGATGATGACATTAGAAAAACAATATTGATTCAATCACAGTCATAATAAAAAGGGGATTGATAAAAGCAAACCTCATACGATGATTCCATTAATAACAGACATGAAGTCATGCATGCTAATTGTGTTTGAAGTCATTCAATTGTTTCACCTTGAAAGGTCAATGGCTGAAATTGGACAAAAAGTATACTGTTGGAATGGTAGTAATTTTATTCTTGATTTGTTGGGCTGTTTCCATCCCATAGTAAGTTTATAAAAATTATCAAGGTATGCTTTACTTTTTTGTTAATTATTCATATTGTTATACTTTGGTATACAGTAAAAACCTGTAACACAGTATCCAAAAATCAAGAGATAAGATAAAATATCATGAAATGTAATAAAAATATTCTACAGTCTTTCTCATAGATATACCTGACTCATGGTTAAGGAACAATAGTCTGCTTTAACTTATATATTAAAATTTTTAAAGGTTGTGGAAAGAGGGTAACCATTCTACCCTATTGGTGGGAATATAAATTGGTGCAGTCACTGAAATGAAATCATTTGCAACCAAAGTAATACAATTTTAAAAATATTTTAACCATGAGGAAAATGACCTGTTTTCTTAAAACCTAAAATATATTGACAAAAGAAATTTAAAAAGCACAAATTATTTTTATGATACTCCTTGCTCATAGATTAGAAAAATTAATATTGTTAAAATGTCCATACTACACAAAGTATTTACAAATTGAATGTAATCCCTATCAAATTTCCAATGGCATATTTCACATAAATAGGACAAATGGTCCTTACATTTTTATGGAACAAATGAACCCAGATTGTCATAGAAATCTTGAGAAAGAAGAACAAACCTGGGTATAGCATGGTCCCCAGGTTCAAACTATACTGTAAGCCTATAGTAATCAGAACAGTCTTTTCCTAAAAGGAAGCACATACATCAATGAAGAAAATAGAAAGCCACGATGTAAACCCACATGTAGAGTTGATTAATATGTGGCAAAAGAGGCAAGAAAATACCTGGAATATACAGATGGGAAATTGAATAAATGAGGTTGGGAACACTGGACAGCCACAAGCAAGAGAATAAAACTATTGTTGTCTTACACACTATGCAAAAATAACTCAAACTGATGTCAACATGTCAATGTTAGTCCAGAAATCAAAAAAGTTTATGCAGTGAACTCCTGGACATAGGTCTGGAAGATGATGTTTTGTTATGACACCAAAACAAAGGAAAAAAATACCTAGTACACTCAATTTTTGTTGTTTTATTTTAACAGGTTAATTAAAGTTTGACTGAAATACAATAAACTGAATATATTTCCAGTGCACAAACTGATAACATACACAGTTAAGCTTACATACCCTTGAAATCTTTACTTCATATCAAAATAAAAACAAACATCATCCTCTACAGTTTCCTTGGGCCCTGTGGTCATCCCACCATTTGTCTTTCCCTGTCTCCCAAAGCCCCAGTCTCTGATCTGTTTCTCTGACTATATATGCATTCAATTCTTTACTTATGTATAAATGAAGCAAGTGCTAGTTTTTTGTTTGGCTTCATCACTGATTATAATAATCTTGAGTGTCATCCATGAGATTTTCTGAGTCAACAGCTTATTCATTTATTGCAAAGTGGTTTTTGAATGTAGGACATAACCACACTTTATTTATCCATTTTCTGTTGATGAATATGTATTGTTTCTAGTTTCAGCCTAGTAAAAATAACTTACTGGAAAACATTGCCAGATGTTTCTGGTTACCCTGCATAAATACTTAAGTGTGGAAGGGCTCTACCACATTATTTGTCAATGTTTTAAGTTTTCTTGTGATGTGTGATGAGAATTATATATCCATTCTTCTTTATATCTTAGACAAAGTCTCCTATTTGGATATATTACTTGGAAAAAGTTTCTAAAAATCTGTGGTTTGTTTTGTAATGTGTTATTTTTTCTTTTTGCATCATGGCAAAATTTGTTTTGACTGAACAAAATTTTGCACTATTTCAATAAATGACAAATATCTTACACAAAACAACAAAGGTTTTAAAAAATGGAAAAACATGAAACAAAAGGTTGAAATTCTTAATTCCCTTAGTTATTCAATGAATTTACAATTAAACTAATGAAAATATTATGAAGTATGAAGAGGGAAGAGACTTATAAATGTTATTATCTTGTAACTGTGGGTGTTCAGATATCAGTTTCTGTAAAAGCCAAGTCAAATCTGGAGGGGACTCCAGATTTCTGAGCCCTGAAAATATGACTGGGCTCTTTACTTGGGGACCTCAAGGCCCAGAGGATTCTATGATAATTCTGGTACCTGTGAGCTGGGCATGGAACAGTAGGAATAAAAGGGCCCCGTGGGAAAGGCTGAACTTGAACTTGAGGTTGGCAAGTATTTCCCTGATGATTTCTTTTTTCAGCTCCTTGAACTTCCTCTAGTGGACAGAGGTGCCAAACAACTTGAGAATTTCTTACAGAAAAGAATCTCTTTTTGATAGGGAGAAGGGGTTCTTTCTAATTCTTTGTTCATGATTTCAGCCTTCTTGTAAATGTTACATATCTGAAAAGTGCATCACATATCTACACATTTTGGGAAGCTACTTCTAGATTTCTAAGCAGTGCATCCCCTCCTCAGACAATTTTCTTTGGATTTGAATTTTATGTTCTTTATGTGGTTCAGGCAGTTTTAAAGGCATCTCCTACTCATTCCATATTTGCAATTACTACTCTTGTTTCTCATCATAGTAAACAAAAAAAACAAAAGATAACATGTACAATAATAATCACATCTATTTCAGCAGTAGCATATAATAATTACATCACATTAATCACACCTTCATAAAAACTAACACTAGATCCTTATTTTAAAACATTAATATGTGTTTGGAATAAAAGTAAGTAATATGTTAGAAAAACCTAGGTAATATAATTTTTAATATAAAACCAAAGAAACATGCACAATGAAGACAGAAATGAGCCGAACGGATATATGTTGTGTAAGATATAGAGACATTTTAAATACTTAATATTTAACTTTTAATTATGAAAATTCTTATTCTAGACAACAGAAAAGGTTTTGCATTTCTAGGTATTGAAAAAATGAAGTTGGTAGATCAACACAAGGGATTTTAACTCTCTCAGAGGCTTCCTAGCTCAATGCCAAATTGCTTTGCTAAGCTGGTCTTTTTCCACCCAACCAGTGTCACAAAATACACACTTTTCCCTGAAGCAGACCTGTGGGTTTATTCTCTGGTCTGATTCCCCAGGTCCCTGACTGGCAGCTGCCCCTCCTGGTCTGCTCCCCCCTCCTCCTCTCCTGGGAGTACTTGGAAGGACTCAGTGGAGACCCCAGAGCCTCAGAGCTGCAACCATGTGCCTTTTCTTAGGCAGCCAGGAAGTGATCTCTCAGTGAGAGGATTACTGAGTTCCCCACAGTTCCAGTTGAGATACAAGCCAATACTATTTCCAGTTACAATAGATTGGAACAAATTTTCCTGAAGAGAATGTTTGAAGATTGGAGAGTTCAAGTCACATGCAAAATTGCTATAATAAGGAAACAGTCTCTTTTACAGCAAAGTTTTTCAGAGATGAATGCATGGTCAAAATGTAAGTAACCTTTATTTGGCACTTTTGGATATGATAAAATACTCCTTGTATATAGAAAGGATTATTTTTCTAACATATGATCCAATTGAAAAGTCAGGTGTAATCCTTTCACCTGTAGATTTTTAGACCCTGATTCAAAACCTATATAATGATTATGAGTTTTATTGAAAATTTTTATTATTTGGTAGCAGAGTTAAAGGAGAAATATCCTAGAATAAAAAGAAAAGATAATTGTGAGCATAAGTAAAAGCAGGCACACATATATACACATGCATGCATGCTAAAGCATAAATAGGAAAGTATAAATAGGAATGTGGTATGGATAAACTCATTTGTCAAAAAATACAGAAAAATACAGTAAGTAATATTTTTTCTGTCCCAATGAGTTCCAAAATACAACAAAAGGTCATATAGTTAAAAATCAAAATACCTTTCATAACCTATAAGAATCTGTAGTTTATGGTACCTTCCCTATTTATTCTTAAAACCACCTTCCAATTTCATTTTGAAATTAAATTCTGAAAATATTTTGTATTTAATTTATGAGAAAGATAGTAAATTTTTAAAATTTATGTTACATATTCAAAATTTATTCTCATCAGTATGTTTTTATTTACATAAAAATTAACCCTAAAGTAAGCTAGAAAGGACAATGACTCATGAGCTCTTGCCAGTCAAGATTAAACAATGATTACAAACATTTATCAAACTTATAGTACAGGAAAAAGGTTTCTCTGTGATTATTTCTTTTTTCCAAGGCTCTCTTTAAAATAGATTTGGAAAGAAATATCTAACCCCAGAGTCCACATAGACTGGGAGTGGCTCAACCTGAGAATGAGCCTGCCCACAATCTCTGAAAAATTCTGCATCACTGGAGAGTCATGATCCGGACCCCAGACACAGCAGAGTTTTCTAAGCCACAGCAATACTTGATGCTGACATACCCTAGGGGACTGAGTTATATTTGCTGATCCATATGCACATACAATCCAAGTTCAAATGGGACTTGGAAATCTATAAATGTACTCAGGCATTATCAGAAATATTTCCATCACTTTCTTCATGGACACCATTTCATGGATGAATCCTTTGTCACTTGGACTTTATAAAGCCACTTAAAGCTGAGGAAAGATGCTGTATTATATCATAGATAATTAAGACAGAGACACTGAACAAAATTCAGAAACAAGTCAAGGACATTGTTTTCAATAATAGACAATGGTATTTAGGGCCATGGCCAGAGGAGGAGGAAATGTAATTTTTGTTGAGTCCTGGAATTTCAAGTTAAAAGTTTTGCCATTCTTCCTATTGAATTCAGAAAATTTCTTATAAATTGGAAAAAGCTGAAATTACAGGTGGTGGATCATGTCATCTAGACCCAGGGTGAAGTAAACAAATAAACTGGAAAAAATATATCCTGAAAGTGTAAACACAAGTAGTATGTGATGCATACTTAATTCTTATTAAAAACCAGAACTGGAAGGACTTAAACATACCTCGAATTGAGACAATTTTCTCTTTTCCTGCCCTTTACACAAAATACTTAAGTGCAGCAACTGCACATGTACTTAAGCACCCTTTCCATCAGGTAAAATGGCATGATCTACTGAGATGAAGTTGTTAACACAAATTAAATGGCGTGGTTCTAGTTTTCTATACTTTAACATTCATGTTGGGCTAAAATTAAACTTATCTTGCATTGTTTTCTAAACTACATCTATGGCCTCCAGCCTGCCAAGATCTCCCAATGCTGTGTGTCTCTTCAGAGAACAGGGAGGCACAGAAGTCAGTGAGAAACCATCCTCTCCCATCTCTGCCATTTACTGGTTATGTCCCTTTACACTGGGGCTGGAGGAGGGTGAACAGTCACCCTTTCCAAGTCTTACTATCCTCAGTGGTGAAATGACAGTAGTATTGGCACCTTAGTCTCTTGTTCACTGTGTGGACTAAAATTTTTAAGAAATAACAAATTTACCATCTTCAGCAGTTCATAGTGATGGTGACCATCACCACTGCCAAAATCATTTCGTTAGTAAAGTGCTTCAGAGACTTCTAAATATGTACTAATTTAGTACCTAAAACAGTCCTGTATCAAATTCATGACTTAGGCACAGAGGGTTCAAGTAACTAGTCAAATGTCTATAACTAGTGAGGAACAGCAATAAGGGACACATGAAAAATTCTGGTAGCCTTGCTTTTAACCCACTACATTTAACTTTACCTGATGCGAAATAAATACTAAGTAAATGTCTATAATCAAATCTTATAATAAATTATAATAAAAAAAACAAATGTCTAATAAAAATTCTTAACTGTCTCATTTACCAGATGCTAACAGACATTGATGTTTACTTAATTCTAGATGTGATATAAAAATATGCCTAATCCTTTTAATAATCTCATGGGATTCCACATATAATCTTTTACTAACTGTTGTAAAGCTTGGTCACATATAACGTTAAGCAAATACCACAAGGTAATTCATCCACCACATGACAGGTGCAGACTGAAAACGAGAATTTTTCTACTCCCTGATCTATCCTCTCTCCTTTATTAAGAGCATCTCAGAGTCCTTCTATAAGCCTGTAGAGAATTCTTTTTCCCAAAATTAGCTGACTGAAATTCAGAAATTGAATGAATTATTTTATAACTTCTGCACAAATAAGAAATGTTCCAAAAAAATCTGACAAATGTTGAATATAGAACACGTTTTTTCTGCTGTAATTTTACAGTAAGAACTCATATTTCCTTTCTTCAAACATTCATATCACAGGAATCTTTTCTGAGTCTTAGAAACTTTGGTCCATAACTGCTAAATTACTTTTAATTGTGGTAAAATATAGGTAATAATTTTTCCATTTTAACCATTACTAAGTGTACAGTCAAGTCGTAGTAACTCTATTCACACAGTTGGACAACCATCCCCACCACCCACTTACAGAACTGTCTCTTCTTGGAAAACTGAAACTGTATTCATTAAACAATGACTCCAAGTTCCTTCATCCCCCCACCCTTCCCATCACCATTAGTCTCTGTCTATGGACGTTTATTCCAGGGAAACCATCTACATAGAATCATACAGTATTTGTCATTTTGCAACTGGATTATTTTAATGACCATATGTACTCAAGACTAACTCATGTTTAAAGAGAATAAAACCAAGAAAACATGTTAATGCATTATTATATATTCATATAATGAGAATATTTAAATAAGTTTCCAGGAAGACCTTGGTTTTGCCTGTTGCTTGGGTTTTCTTGGATCTGTTTTATAGTGATGAGCTGGAGTTTCCTGCAACAGCTTGGAGAGAAATTTGCAGAATTTATTCCTTCCTCGCTGTTAGTTGTGACCCATTGGAAAACTGACACAGCCGTAATGGTGATGACCTCCCACTGGACTGGACTAACATTAATTGGTCACCTCATCCATCCATCAAAGCCACTCATTAAACAGATGTGCACTCATCATCACAATAGAAAATCAATGAATCCCTGCAACTTGGAATCACTAAAGTTAATTACACTGCTAGAATTATAACTTTAATATCTTAATTTTTTCATGACACTATTCCTTTTATTTTCCACCTATCTGACATTAAATGTCAAATAATGTATATATATTTATTTAATGTGTAAAACTGATATGGAGATACACATATGTGTTATGTAAATTCTGGAACAAATATTGTGAAATAATAAACAAAGAGAAGATAATATGTCCATTAGCACAATTAGGTACCATTTCTCTTTATTTATATGATTTTGATTACAGAAAACAGTTAACTCCTGGAAACATGGCATTGCATGAAATGAGCAACCACACAGGTATCACTGAGTTCCACCTCCTGGGATTCTCTGAGGACCCAAGGATGCAAATCCTCCATGGTGTCTTGTTCCTCGTGGCTTACCTGGCAGCCCTGTTAGGAAATGGACTCATCATCATGCTCATTACTTGGGATCCTCAGCTTCACACCCCCATGTATTTCTTCCTGAAGAACCTGTCATTCATAGACCTCTGCTACATTTCTGACACTGTTCCTAAATTTGTTCTCAACTCCCTGAGGAAACGGAATGAAATATCCTTCCTTGGATGTGTTTTCCAGGTGTTGTTCCTTGTGACTTTTGCTGCTGCTGAATTTGCCATCCTCACAGTGATGTCCTATGACCGCTACGTGGCCATCTGCCATCCGCTGCACTATGAGACCATTATGACTAAGGCGGCCTGTGGGCAGATGGTGGTGGCATCATACATCACTGTGGGGGTCTATGGAGCCATGCAAACTGCCGCGACTTTTTCCACAACTTTTAGGTCCAATAAGATCCATCATTTCTTCTGTGATATCCCTCAAATTATTTTGATTTCAGAAACCAAAATGAATATAAATGAAGTGGCAGTGAGTGCATTTAGTGCAAGTATTGCACTGGTTTGTTTCCTCTCTATCTTATATTCCTATGTGCACATCTTCTCTGCTGTCTTCAGAATCTCCTCCCTGGAGGGCAGGTCCAAAGCCCTGTCCACCTGCCTCCCTCATGTGATCATTGTGACTGTGTTTCTTACAACAGGTGCAGTGGCCTACCTGAAGCCAACCTATGAATTGAGGTCAGACCTAGATATCACTCTATCAGTCTTTTACACAGTGGTGCCCCCATCACTGAATCCCATGATTTACAGCCTTAGAAACAAGGACATAAAATTAACTGTGGGGAAACTCCTTGGAATTGCATTTAAGGCAAATTAAATATATTTGATTATTTTAGAGAGAGGTCCCTCCTTAGTTCTGAGATACATCATTTTCTAATTTTACCATTTAAATAATGGGCATGAATATTAAAATTATTGTAGTATTTTAGCCACTCAGGAATGTTCTTCAGACACATGGAAATAACACCTGGAAATATCAGTGGAACACAAGTAATATGGTATGTTTTGGGTAGTGGCTAACAAAATTTATTTTGCAATATTAATAAAGATAATTCAAAGTAATCTAGAATTCCTACTTGAAAAGCCAGCATAAGAGAATATTAATAATATTTTTATTTAATAAAATAGTTCTAACATGAAGGTAGAGTGAAAGCAGCAGCCAGAGGCACCAGCAAGTGCTAGCAGGCTATTAGCAAGAAAAATGGTTTCTCCCAGCCTACACTATTCCTTGAATTATTTCAGTTTTACCAGTCTCATGGGGGATTCACCCCAAGCTGGAACACCCTTCCCCCACAATCTACACATAGGAAAACAGCTTTATGACATTGGGGTTAGGAAAGATTATTTCAACAAAACAAAGAAGCAATAATTATAACCTAAGAAGTAATGATGGTACTTAAAATTTTATTAATTTTGAAAGATAACACAAAAATATCAGAAAACAAATAGCCAAGCACTGTCACTCTAAGAAAAGTTGCAAAAATGACATAGGCTTATATATTTTTCGATGGCTCTGTGGGCACAAGGTGATATATATTTGGGCATTTTCTCCAAATCTCTCTTTTCCTTCATGGTTAGAAATGCCTGTTAGAAACACACAAACACACAGGAGAAGATGCACCCAATCCATCTAAATCTACACAAAATATACAATATATATAATATTTTCTTATCTATCAGTTCTTATGAAATCAAGGAGCAATTTGCCATGTTTAGAATGTCCAAGAAAAGGAGACAAAATTTTAACTATTCAAATACCCATCTTGTATTTATGCAAATTCTCAACCTGAAATCCTTAGCCTAATATTAAAAAGTAACATGGCTATAGCTTTAGTGCATGGCTTTTATTGATATGTTGGCTCTAGAAACCCTGCACCTCATACACTTTACAACTCCATGTTTGTGGATACAAATCATCCTTATATGGAGGGCAAAGATCAGTTGCCCACACATATTAGTGAAAAGCTCATTCTGTTTAAGACAAACAATTCTACATTCTCCTGATACTTGCAAATTCCAGCGCAAGACCTTAAGGCCACACACATTTTCCCAACTCTTTCCTGGTAAGTGGGAGGCCCTGGAATAACAGTATTTGCATTTCTTACATTTGTACTGAGTAAAATGCACAGAGGCACAGTGTTGTAACAGAAAAGTATATATTGATTGTTTTAATAAAAATGAACATCATTTATCCATTCCTTAGTCCTACTTTTAGAATCAGGCTTTATGAATTACTATTCATAATAGCCTCAAATTTTAGGTCCAAGTATCAGAAAATTGAGAAACCAAAATTTCTGGTAGATTTTCTCACTGTCTTAGAATTTTATGACATTAAAAAAGAAAACTCTTCTGATATGTGCAAAAAAGAACATAGTATCAGTGTGATCTCCAGGTGTTCACTCCATTTATAAAAAATCAGAATAAACTAACATATTCTGGAAAAACCCCAGTAGTTTTCTGTAGTGATAAATTTGCAGGTGGCTGAGTGGGGTACCAGGAATCTTTTTTGAAGTCACTTCCTGTCTTCTGATATGGACTTGGAATGACATCTGCACATATTTTTGAAATTCATTAAATGCTAGATTTCTTACATAAAAAGAAAACAGTATGAATGGAATTAAAGATGGCAGTGTGAGAGGAGAGACAGTCTTCCTCCTATAACTGGAAACAATTAGAAAATATAATTGGCACAACTAATCCTGAGAGAGCAACAGGAAAGAGGAGATGACGTCAGACTTCATACACCTGAAGAAATAAGCAGACCTCAGTGAATGGAGTAAGGTACCAGAGTTGTGGCCTCATGGGATGCGAGCCCTTCCTCTACCCCAGCTCACTGGTGAGAGGAAGAGAAACAGAGCAGGGAGGAAGTAGAAGGCTTGGGACTGCTAATACCTATCTATGGAGATCTGCTCTGGGAGCACATACCTATATTTCATGGTGCTTTCATGAGACTCGCATGACTACTGGGTTGGAAGTTAATACAGGCAGAGTTCCTGGGAAAACTGGGATTCCGGCTGCTTGTGGAAAGCAGGGATCGATTCCCGGCTACTCTGAGACAAAAACATACTTGTGAGACCCGCCCACTGGCTCAGGCAGTGGAGACAGGCACATGAGCCAGGAGGTGGGGAACAGCTCTTTACCTCCCCCCAGGCACCAGTAACGCTCCCCTGTGACCCCCGACATTGCTTAAGGGGCTGAGCACCTCAAGAATAGAGTTTCCGGACACAAGAGGGCAGCACATATAAACATGAAATGCCAAAGGAACCTTGACCAGAGTAAAATTATTAATACAACTCCAAAGAAAGATTTAAATGATAAGGACCTCATAACACTTCCTGAAAAGGAGTTCAAAATAAAAATCATCAAGATTCTAATGGAGATATAGAGACATCCAAGAAATCAGGAATGAATTCAGGTCAGAGATCCAATCATTGAAGAGCATGATGGAGGGTATTAAAAGAAGGTTGGATATGATGGAGAAGATAATAAATGAAATAGAAACTAGAGAAGAGGAATACAAAGAAGATGAGGCACAGAGAGTAAAAAGGATATCTAAAAATGAAAGAATATTGAGAGAATTTTGTGACCAATCCAAGCAGAACAATATTTGCATTATAGGGATACCAGAGGAAGAAGAGAGAGAGAGAAAGGGATAGAAATTGTCTTTGAGGAGGTAGTTGCTGAAAACTTCCCCAATCTGGGGAAGGACATAGTCTCTAAGGTCATGGAGATCCACAAATCCCCCTACACAAGGGACAAAAGGAAGACAACACCAAGACATATAGTAATTAAAATGGGAAATATCAAGGATAAGGATGCACTATTTAAAGCAGCCAGAGGCAGAAATAAGATCACTTATGATGGAAACCCATCAGGCTAACATGAGACTTCACAGCAGAAATATTACAGGCCAGAAGGGAGTGGCATGATATATTTAATGCCATGAAGCAGAAGGGCCTGGAATGAAGATTACTTTATCTGGCAAGATTATCATTTAAATTTGAAGGAGGGATTAAACAATTTCCATACAAGCAAAAGCTGAGAGAATTTACATACCACAAACCATCTCTGCAGTCCATTTTGGAGGGACTGCTATAGATGTAAGTGTTCCTAGGTTTGGATAGTTGTCACCAGAGGTAAGAAAACCACAGTAGGGAGGGGTGGAGCAGCTGATTTCAAGGCAAATGGAAAACTAAATTGACATCCCCAAAGTCAATCAAGGGATAGACAAAAAGTACAAAATTTGATACCTTATACATAAAGAATGAAGGAGGAAGAAAAAGGAGGAGAAATAGAAAAGAACCTTAAGATTATGTTTGTAACAGCATACTAAGTGAGTTAAGGTAGACTCTTAGATAGTAAGGAAAGTAACCTGGAACCTTTGTTAACCATGAATCTAAATCTTGAAATGGCAATAAGAACATACCTACCGATAATCACCCTAAATATAAATGGACTGAATGCACCAATCAAAAGTCATAGAGTCACCGAATGGATAAAGAAACAATACCCGTCTATATGCTGCCTACAAGAGACTCACCTCAAACCCAAAGACATGCACAGAGTAAAAGTCATGGTATGGAAAAAGATATTTCATGCAAACAACAGGGAGAAAAAAGCAGGTGTTGCAGTACTAGTACCAGACAAAGTAGACTTCAAGACAAAGAAAGTAACAAGAGATACAGAAAGACATTACATAATGATGAAGGGCTCAATCCAACAAGAGGACATAACCATTATAATTATATATGCACCCAACACAGGAGCACCAGCATATGTGAAACAAATACTAACAGAACTAAAGGAGGAAATAGAATGTAATGCATTCATTTTAGGAGACTTCAACACACCACTCACTCCAAAGGACAGATCCACCAGACAGAAAATACGTAAGGACACAGTGACACTGAACAACACAATAGAACAGATGGACCTAATAGACATCTAAAGAACTCTACACCAAAAAACAACAGGATACACATTCTTCTCAAGTGCACATGGAACATTCTCCAGAACAGACCACATACTAGGCCACAGAAAGAGCCTCACTAAATTCAGAAAGATTCAAATTCTACCAACCAACTTCCCAGACCACAAAGGTATAAAACTAGAAATAAATTGAACAAAGAAAGCAAAAAGGCTAACAAACACACGAGGCTTAACAACATGCTTCTAAATAGTCAATGGATCAACTACCAAATTAAAATGAAGATACAGCAATATATGTAAATAAATGACAATAACAACACAAAACTCCAACTTTTGTGGGATGCAGCAAAAGCAGTCTTAAGAAGAAAGTATATAACAATCCAGGAATATTTAAAAACAAACCTAAATGAATAGTCGAACATCACAATTATCAAAATTGGAAAAGAATAACAAATGAGGCGTCAAGTCAGCAGAAGGAGGGATGTAATAAAGATCAGAGAAGAAATAAACAAAATTCAGAAGAATAAAGCAATAGTTAAAATCAATGAAACCAAGAGCAAGTTCCTTGGGAAAAGAAACAAAGTAGATAAGCCTTTAGCCAGACTTATTAAGAGAAAAAGAGAATCAGCACACATCAACAGAATCAGAAACGAGAAAGGAAACATCACGACGGAGCCACTAGAAACACAGAGAATTATTAGAGACTACTATGAAAACCTATATGCTAAGAAGCTGGAAATCTTAGAAGAAATGGACAACTTCCCAGAAAAATACAACCTTCTAAGACTGACCAGGGAAGAAACACAAAATCTAAACAAACCAATTACCAGCAAAGAAATTGAAGTGGTAATCAAAAAACTACCCAAGAAGAAAACACCTGTGCCAGACGGATTTACCTCGGAATTTTATCAGACATACAGAGAAGACATAATTCCCATTCTCCTTAAAGTATTCCAAAAAATAGAAGAGGAGGGAATACTCCCAAACTCATTCTATGAAGCCAACATCACCTAATACCAAAACCAGGCAAAGACCCCACCAAAAAAGAAAATTACAGACCAATATCCCTGATGAATGCAGATGCAAAAATACTCAAGAAAATATTAGCAAACCGAATTTGAAAATATATCAAAAGGATCATACAAAATGACCAAGTGGTATTCATCCCAGGGATGCAAGGATGGTGCCACATTCGAAAATCCTTCAAGATCATCCACCACATCAACAAAAAGAAAGACAAAAACCACATGATCATCTTCATAGATGCTGAAAAACATTCGACAAAATTCAACATCAATTCATGATAAAACCTTTCAGGAAAATGGGTATAGAGGGCAGGTACCTCAACATAATAAAGGCCATATATGATAAACCCACAGCCAACATCATACTGAACACGGAGAAGCTGAAAGTTTTTCCTCTGAAATAGGGAAAAAGACAGGGATACTCACTCTCCCCACTGTTATTTAACATAGTACTGGAGGTCCTAGCCATGGCAATTAGACAAAACAAAGAAATTCAAAGAATCCAAAATGGTAAAGAAGAATTTAAACGATCACTATTTGCTGATGACATTATATTATATATAAAAAAACCCTAAAGAATCTACTCCAAATCTATTGGAACTGATATCGGAATACAGCAAAATTGCTGTATACAAAATTAACCCACGGAAATCTGTGGCTTTCATATACACTAAGAATGAAACAATAGAAAGAGAAATCAGAAAACAATTCCATACACAATTGCATCAAAAAGAATAAAATACCTAGGAATAAACCTAACCAAGAAGTGAGACACCTATAACCTGAAAATTACAAGACACTCTTAAGAGAAATTAAAGAGGCCACAAACAAATGGAAACACATCCCATGCACTTGGCTAGGAAGAATTAATTTAGTCCAAAGGACCATCCTGCCCAAAGCAATATACAGAATTGATACAATCTCTATCAAATTACCAACAACATTCCTTAATGAACTGGAACAAATAGTTCAAAAACTCATATGGAAACACCAAAGACCCCGAATAGCCAAAGCAATCCTGAGAAAGAAGAATAAAGTGGGGGAAATCTCACTCCCCAACTTCAAGCTCTACAACAAAGCTATAGTGATCGAGACAATTTGGTACTGGCACATGAACAGAGCCACAGACCAGTGGAGCAGATTAGAGATTCCAGACATTAACCCAAACATATATGGTCAATTAGTATTTGATAAAGAAGCCACGGACATACAATGGGAAAATGACAGTCTCTTCAACAGATGGTGCTGGCAAAACTGGACAGCTACATGTAAGAGAATGAAACTGGACCAATGTCTAACCCCATACACAAAAGTAAATTCGAAATGGATCAAAGACCTGAATGTAAGTCATGAAAACATAAACTCTTAGAAAAAAACATAGGCACAATCTCCTGGACATAAACATGAGCGACTTCTTCATGGACATATATCCCCGGGCAAGGAAAGCAAAAGCAAAAATGAACAAGTGGGACTATATCAAGCTGAAAAGCTTCTGTACAGCAAAGGACACCATCAATAGAACAGAAAGGTACCCTACAGTATGGGAGAATATATTCTTAAATGATGTATCCGATAAAGGCTTGACATCCAAAATATATAAAGAGCTCACTCACCTCCACAAGCAAAAAACAAATAACCCAATTAAAAAATGGGCAGAGGAGCTTAACAGACAGTTCTCCAAAGAAGAAATTCATATGGCCAACAGACACATGAAAAGATGCTCTACATTGCAAGCTATCAGAGAAATGCAAATTAAAACCACAATGAGATATCACCTCACACCAGTAAGGATGGCTTCCATCCATAAGTAAAACAACTACAAATGTTGGCGAGGTTGTGGAAAAAGGGGAACCCTCCTACACTGCTGGTGGGAATGTAAATTTTTCAACCATTGTGGAAAGCAATATGGAGGTTCATCAAAATGCTCAAATAAACTTACCATTTGACCCAAGAATTCTACTTCTAGGAATTTACCCTAAGAATGCAGCACTCCAGTT
Organism: Manis javanica; assembly: GCF_040802235.1. Lineage (NCBI taxonomy): Eukaryota > Metazoa > Chordata > Mammalia > Pholidota > Manidae > Manis > Manis javanica. The sequence continues at coordinate 64,308,821 of NC_133169.1, read as the reverse complement.
TGAAAAAGACTGATGCACCCCTATGTTTATCGCAGAACTATTTACAATAGCCAAGAAATGGAAGCAACCTAAGGGTCCATCAGTAGATGAATGGATAAGGAAGATGTGGTACATATACACAATGGAATATTATTCAGCCATAAGAAGAAAACAATTCCTACAATTTGCAGCAACATGGATGCGCCTAGAGGGTACTATGCTCAGTGAAATAAGCCAAGTGGAGAAAGACAAATACCAAATGATTTCACTCATCTGTGGAGTATAAGAACAAAGGAAAAACTGAAGGAACAAAACAGCAGCAGAATCACAGAACCCAAGAATGGACTAACAGTTACCAAAGGGAAAGAGACTGGGGAGAATGGGAGGGTAGGGATGGATAAGTGTGGGGAAGAAAAAAGTGGGTATTATGATTAGCATGTATAATGTCAGGGGTGGGGGAAAAGGGAGGGTTGTGCAACACAGAGAAGAGAAATAGTGATTCTACAACATCTTACTATGCTGATGGACAGTGACTGTAATGGGGTTTATGGGGGGACTTCGTATTGGGGAGAGCCTAGTAAATATAATGTTCTTCATGTAATTGTAGATTAATGATAACAAAATAAAGTGTATCTTGGCAATAGCAAAAATAATAATAATTTGAAAAATCAGCACTAAGCATGTAATTGCATATTAATGATACAAAAATAATTTTAAAAATAATCAGCACTAGGGATTTGAACTCTCTTGGAGATTTTCCTGATTACTGATGAACTGCTTTGTTAAGCCTGTCCTTTTCCACCCAACCAATGTCAGAAAGAAATTCTTTTCCCTTAAGCAGACCTGCAGGTTTATTTTCTGGTTTGATTCCCCAGGTCCCTGAGTGGCAACTGCCCCTCCTGGTCTGCTCCCCCCTCCTCACCTCCTGGGAGTTCCTGGAAGGATTCAGGGGAGACCCCAGAGCCTCAGAGCTGCAACCATGTGCCTTTTCAGAGAGCCACGATGTCGTCTTCCCTCAGTGAGAGGATAAGTGAGTTCCCCCTGTTCCGGGTGAGATACAAGCCTAATACTACTTCCATTACAATAGATCAGAACAAATCTTCCTGGATGAAGACAATCTATGAAGATTGAAGAGTTCAAGTCACATGTAAAATTCGTGTAATAAGGAAACAGTCTCTTTTATAGCAAAGTTCTTCAGAGACTAAAGTATGACCGAAATGTAAGTAACTTTATTTAGCACTTTTGGGTAGGACTAAATATTCCTTGCCTCTAGAAAGGATTATTTTTCTAATTTAGGTTACATTTGAATGGTTAGGTGTGATCCTTTCATCTGATATGTATATATGTAGACCCGGTACAAAACTTATATCTACTCTAAAATGATCATGAGTTTCATTGAAAATTTCAATTATGTTGTCTCCCATGCAATTAAAAGAGAAAAATCCCAGAGTTAAAAAAACATAGTTGTGAGCTAAGTAAAAGCAGACACACATGCACACACAAGCAGGAAAGCTAAAACTCAGTAATATACACATGAATAGGAAACTATAATTAGGAATGTGGTATGGATAAAACCATTTGTCAAAACATATACAAAAATACAGTAAGTAGAATTTTTTCCTGTCCCAAAGAGTTCCCAAATATAACAAAAAGTCAGAGAGTGAAGTTAAAAATCAAAACACCTATCATATCCTTAAAGAACCTGTAATTTTGGGACCTTTGCCTATGTATCCTTAAGACCATCTTCCAATTTCATTTTTGAAAATAAATTCTGACCATATTTTTATTTAATTTATTACATAGTAAATATTTTAAATTAATGTTATATATTGAAAATACACTGTGATAAGTGTTTTATTTACAAATAAGTGAACCCTACAGATCCCATTCTGTAAGCCAAAAAGGGCAATGATTCATGAGCTCTTGCCAATCAAGACTAAACAATGATTAGAAACATTCATCAAAATTATAATATGGGAAAAAGGGTTTCCCTGTGATTATTTATTTCTCCGAGGCTCTCTTTAAAATAGCTTTGGACAGAAATATCTGTCTGTTATAGAATTCTTTAATAAAAGAATTTATCTGACAAATGTATCCATAAGCTTTTCATTTATGTGTTTTACAGCACTGTAACCATTACCAGAATATGTTTTATCCTTGTCAGAGAATGATCTGTTCTGAGTATTTTAGCTCTGAAATTAGTTTTATGTGTAGAATTGCAGTGTGGCCACTCAAACCCAGTAGTTTTATGTAGAGGTGCCTTAGTATTTCTTCTTCTACCAAGAGAAGTAGTCCAGGATCCACAAAAAGAATATCTGCATTTCCTGTCTCAGTGCTCAGATGCTTTGGGTCAGGGAGCTTACAACCCCCGTAGACCACATAGACTGGGAGCGGCTCGACCTGGGAATGAGCCTGCTCACTATCTTTGACATATTCTGCATCACTGGGCAGTCATGATCCGGACTCCAGACACAGTACAATTTTCTAAGCCAGAGCAATACTTGATTCTGACATATCCTAGGAGACTGAGTTATATTTGCTGACTCATATACACATGCAATCCAGGTTCAGGAGGAATTTAGAAATCTGTAAATGTACTCAGGCATTATCAGAAATGTTTCCATCACTTTCTTCATTAACTTCATTTCACAGATGAATCCTTTGTTATTTGGACTTTGTAAAGCCATTTAAAGATGAGGAAAGATTGCTGTATTGTATCTTAGATAATTAAGACAAAGACACTGAACAAAAGTCAGGAACATTGTTTTCACCATAGGAAACAGTATTTAAGTCCATGGCCAGAGGAGAAGGAAGTGTAATTTTTGATGAGCTCTGGAATTTTGAGTTACAAGTTTTGCCAATCTTTCTATTGAATTCAGAAAATTTCTTATAAATTTGAAAAAGCTGTTATTAGATGGGAGAATCCTGTCATCTAGATCCAGGGTGAAGTAAACAAATAAACTGGAAAGACTATATTCTGAAAGTGTAAACACAAGTAGTATGTGATGCATACTTAATTCTTATTAAAAAGCAGAACTGGAAAGACTTAAACATGTCTCAACTTGAGAAAATTTTCTCTTTTTCTTCCCATTATGCACAAATATTTAAGTGCAATAGCTGCACATGTACTTAAACACAATTTCCATCACTGAGAATGGCAGGATCTACTGAGACGAAGTTGTTTGGAACACTCAAATGACCTGGTTTTTGTTTACTACACTTAACATTCATGCATGATTAAAATTAAGCTTCTCTTTTATTGTTTTCTAAACAACATATACTGCCTCCAGCCTGCCAAGATCTCCCTATGCTGTGTGTCTCTTCAGAGAACAGGGAGCTATAGAGGTCAGTGAAAAACCATCCTCTCCCATCTCTGCCATTTGCTGGTTATGTCGCTTTACACTGGGGCCGGAGGTGGGGGAACAGTCACCCTCTCTCTGTCTTACTATCCTCAGTTGTGAAATCATAACAGCATTGGCACATTACACTCTGTTCACTGTGCACACTAAAATTATTGATAAGTAACAACTACAACATCTTCAACAATTCAATAGTGATGATGACCATCACCATTTCCAAAATCATTTTACAAGTAAAATTCTTCCAAGAATTCTAAATATAGACTTCTATAATATACAAAAAATACTAAATGTCTATTATCAATGTTTACTAATAATGAAAATAATAAATTCTTATTTTAACGGTCTTATTTAGTATGTGTTTATACACATTGATATTTACTACATTCCAGATGTTATATAAAAAATATGCCTGTTGCTCTTGATAAACTCCCATGGGTCTCCCTATATAATCTCTTTCTAACTGTCATAAAACTTAGTCAGCTACAATTTTAATCAACTACAGCAATTTAACTAACCCATGACATGACAGATTCAAACTAAAAAGAATTATTCTAATTCCATATCTTTCCTTTCTCCTAAGTTACATGAATCTCAGAGTCATTATAAACCTGTAAAAAAATTCTACTTTTTAACAAATGAACTGTCTAAAATTAAAAAATGAATTAAATTATTTTAAAATCTTCTGCACAAAACAGGAATGTTCCAAAATGTATTTGACATTTTGGACAAATGTCAATTTGTTTGGACAAATGTCCTGACAAAACAGGAATGTTCCAAAATGTTGAATATTGGGCATTTTTTGTTTTTTTTGGCTATGACTTAAAAATACGCACTACCATTTATTATTTTTCAAATACCGACATTCACAGGAATCCTTTCTAAATGCTAAAAAATTCTGACTCCTCAATTATTTTTAACTGTGGCAAAATACAGGTAACACAAATTTCCCATCTAACCATGTTTAACTGTACAGTCACGTGGTGGTAAAAAGTCTCATCGTTGGGCAATCATCCCACCCCCACCTCCAGATGGTCTCTTTTGCAAAACTGAAGCTCTGTGTCCATTAAACAATAGCTCCAAGTTGCTTCATCCTCTCAGTCTTTCCCAACACAGTTTAGTCTCTGTCTACATTAATTTATTCCAGGGAGCCCATATAAATGGAATCATACAGTTTTTCTCATTTTGTGACTAGGTTATTTTAATGACCATTTGTATTCAAGAATAATTCTTGTTCAAAGATAACAAGTAACGCCAAGAAGCAATATTAAATATCTATGCACACAATGAGAATGTGTAAATAAGTTCCCAGAAAGACCGTGGTTTCTCTGTTGCTTGGATTTTCTTGTAACTCTTTTTACACTGTGAGGCAGTTTCCTGTATCAGCTTGGAGGGAACTTTGGAGCATTTATTCCTAACTCAGTATTATGTTAACACCCATTGTCAGTTGGTGCTGCCATAATGGTGAAGATAATCCCACTGGACCCCACAAACTTTAAAGGCTCACCTCATCCATCCGTCCCAGCCTCTTCGAACATTTGTGCATCCATCACTATAATAGAAAACCACTGCATCACTGCAGCTTGGAATTACTAAAGTTAACTATGCTGCTAGAATTACCACCTTAACATCTTAATTTATTTCTTGAAACAACACTCCTTATTTAATTTTTCACATCTTTAGGTTAATTGGCCAAAACAGATATTTATATATTTGTCAGTATTTAACATTTAACTTAATATAAAAATACACATATACATTTTATAAATAGGCTTACATGTAGTGAGATAATTAACACAGTTTAGATAACATCTTGGCACAAGTAGATACCATTTTCCTTTATTTCTCTGATTTCAATTACAGAAAACAGCTCACTCTTGGGGAACAACACGACTGGATGAGATGATCAACAATACAGGGGTCACTGAGTTCCTCCTCCTGGATTTTCTGAGGATGAGAAGATGCAAACCCTCTATGGGGTCCTGTTCCTCATGGTCTACCTGGCAGCCCTGTTAGGAAATGGACTCATCATCACGCTCATTTACTGGAATCCTCAGCTTCACACACCCATGTACTTCTTCCTGTAGAACCTGTCACTCATAGATATCTGCTACATCTCTGTCACTGTTCCTAAATTTGCTCTCAACTCCCTGATGAACAGGAATGCAATATCCTTCCTTGGATGTGTCTTCCAGGTGTTTTTCTTCCTGTGTTTTGGTGCTGCTGAAGTAGCCATCCTCACAGTGATGTCCTATGACCGCTATGTGGCCATCTGCCGTCCGCTGCACTATGAGACCATCATGAATAAAGGGGCCTGTGGGTGGATGGTGGTGGCTTCATACATCAGTGCAGGGATTGTTGGAGCCATGCACACAGCAGCAACATTTTCTGTAACTTTTAGTTCCAATAAGATCCATCATTTCTTCTGTGATATCCCTCAGATTATTTTGATCTTAGACTCCAAAATGAACATAAGTGAAGTAGCAGTGACTGCATTTGTTATAATTATCTCACTAACTTGTTTCACCTCTATTTTATATTCCTATGTGCACATCTTCTCTGCTGTCTCAAGAATCTCCTCCCTGGAGGGCAGGTCCAAAGCCATCTCCACCTGCCTCCCTCATCTCGTCGTTGTGACTGTGTTTCTTTCAACAGGTGCCCTGGCCTACCTGATGCCAGCCTCTGAAGTGAGGTCAGACCTGGATAGCACTCTGTCTGTGTTTTACACAGTGGTGCCTCCATCACTGAATCCCATCATTTACAGCCTCAGAAACAAGGACATAAAATTGACTCTGGTGAAAATCCTCAGAATTGTAGCATTTAAGTCAAATTAAATACATTCAGGCAATTTACAAAGAAGTTCCTCTTTAAGTCCAAGTTATATTGTTTTAAAATTTTACAATTTATTTGGTGGGGATATATCTTAAAATTAACATATTATTTTAGCCACTTGGGAGCAGAGATAGAGCTAACATTGTTAAATGTTCTTCAAACACATGGAGAAAACACAGAGGTATCAGCGGAACATGATTATTGTGATATGTTTTTAGCATTGGCTTCAAACTCTATGTAGCAATATTAATAAAATGATTACAGAAAAATATAGACTTACTAGTTGAAATGTGAACATGTGAGGGTATTAATAATATTTTTTACGTGGTGCAATAATTTCAGAAGTTATTGCATCAACAGTGTTCTTTATAAACATAATCCAATGAAATTAGGAGAACTTGGGCTTCCACAAACCAGAATGATTCTACAATTTAGAAGATAAAATTTCCCTCTGTATTTCCTAGATTTGGGGTGATCTTACTGCTGTCTCATTTCCTGCCCAATGAAGCATGTCCATTTGTTCCCAGAATCTCAGTGTGCACAGAGGGGCCCAGATATGAACCCCTGCTTCTTGCTGTACAGCCTGTCAGACTGAGAAATTGCATTTTATCTTCATCATATAAAAATCAAGTTTTTCTCCCCCTTGTAGGCTCATGTGTAATTAGAAACGGCAGCACTGGGAGGGTGGAGTGAAGGCTCCTTCCTCCTGTAACTTTGCTTGCTTCCACCTGAAGACAGCCCGGTGCCCAAGGAGGCTCCTGCACATGGTGATGAGGCTGCAGGCCACTGTGTGCTGTGCTCACTCGCTGCTCCACATGCTGCTGACACTGCACCTTCTGATCTGCCTCGCGTGCCAACACTGCTGTGATTCCCTGTGCTCTTCATGATGCTTTGTTTTTTCAAACCCCTCCATTGCAACTAGTTATGAATATGTAATTGAGCTCTGCACAATGTCCGAGGGGAAGTGACATGAACCTTAAGGGACATGTCCTCAAGGTCAGGGGCCCCCTCCTGCTTCCCCCATGGTGCTCACAGGATGCGGCTGTGGTGTGGGGCCCTGGGGAGCAAGCCCATGAGCCTGGCTTCCCAGATAGTCACTTACCCAGTGACCCAGCCACTCCAGAAATTTCCAACAGGTACCTGATGGTATAATCTACTTGTGCTCAGGATTTCCTCATCAATGCAATAAAATATATAAAATAATTTAGAATAACAAACACTAGGTAGAAATAAGCAAATCCATCCTTATTGTGTATATTATGTTATGAAGAATACTTTTCTACATATAAAATGTAGGAAAACCTGCCAGTTACAGAGGTAGAATTTCCCCTCTGACTGCGGGTGTCGGGGCTCAGGTGCTGAGAAAACCCAGTCAAATCTTGGTTACCCCAGATGCCTGCCCCCGGAGAGTGTGGCTCTGCTCCTTCCTTGGGTGTATTATGACCCACATGGTCCTATACCAATTCTGGGACTCTGTGACCTGTGCGTGGAGCAGACGATAAAAGGGTCACTTGGTAAAGCCTGGGACTTCAACCCAATGTTAAATTGTATTTGCTGGATGTGGTCATTTTCTTTTCTAAGCTCCTTGAGCTTTCTCTCACTTTACAAAGCTGTCCTCCAACTTTCCTGAGCTCTTTTCCCATAGAAAATAAGTCCTTCTGAGAGAACGAAGTGATTCATTTCATTCCTTTCTCCATGACTTGAACCTTCTTGTGGATGTTACATTTCTGCTATATGAAGCTCTAACTTCCACCCATTTGGTACGTTAATTCTGGTTTCTAAATAGGGTATTTCCTGCTTCCTAAACAGGGTATTTCCTGCTTCAACAATTTTTCTCTGGAGTTGCTTTTTATCTTATTTATGAGATTCAGGGATTATTTTAAGCAGTTTCCACACATTTCACATTTGCAATTATTATTTTTATTTTTCTAATTTTAAATAAAAGTATTAACAGTATCACAGTTCACCTAAGAATATTTACATCTATTTTATCTCGCAGAAATATTATTAGTGCATGAATTAATCATCCCAGAAGAAAACATGTTACTCTTCCTAAATTTTCAAAAGCAGTTTTTGTAACTAACCACAAGATTGTACTGTAAAATACTAATAACTGTAAATGAAATATAAATAAAGTGGAATAATTTCTAAAGAACCCCCAGGAAATATATTTTTTCATTTAAAACACAGGAAGCATGAATCATGATGTCATAAATGGGCTTAAGTGGATTCTTTAGTATATTCAACATAGTATGAATATTCATTTAATCTGTATGTCTCTGAAAGTAGACATGTAATTACTTGTACATATAATTAATATTTTATTAACAATAATTATGTACATTAAAGATCTATTTAACTTTCACTTAAACAAATTATTGTTCTAGCTAACAAATATTTTAGATTACTTATAAGCAATGTTTGTATGTTTATATAGTCAAATGATTACTTTGGTAGCCCAGCATCAGGGATTTTTGAGATTTCTTAGCTTAATGTTCCGTTGCTCTGTTGAGCCTGTCACATTATCCCCAACCAGTATCACAGCAGGAACAGTTTCCCCTCAATAGACCTCTGCATTTCTTCTCAGTTTAAGCTCCCCATGCCCTCAGGCTATAACCACTACCCTTTGGTCTCCCCTGTCCCAACTCTTCCCCCCCTGGGTGTTCTTGAAAGGACTTAGGGGACACACCAGCACCTCCTAGATGGAACAATTCACCTTTTCCTTAGAATACCTTGAGGATATTCTCTCAGTGAGAGGATAATGGAGTTCTCCCAGTTCCTGCTGGGATACAGCCTGCTACTAATTTCTATTACATTAGATGAGAACATATCTCCCTGGATGAAGAGAATCTATGAAGACTGAAGAGTTCAAAACATATGTATAATTCCTGTAGTAAGGAAATTGTTTCTTTTACAGCCTGGATTTTCAGAGATAAACACACGAGCACCATATAAGTAACAACTATTTGTAATTTTGGGCAGGATGATATTTTCCTTGTCTATATAAAAATCATTATTTTTCTAACATATTACCCAATTAAATACTGTGACCCTTTCTATTGTAGATATGTAGACCCTAATTCAAAAGTTGCATTTATTCTCAAATGAACTTGAGTATTATTGAACATTTCTATTTTTGTCTCAGATACAATTGAAAGAAGAAAACCCCAGACAGTTATGAGCATCAGGGAAAATCAGACAGACACATATACACATAAATAAGGAAAACAGAATTAGGAATGTGGTATAGATAAAATCATTTTTTAAATATAATCACTTCACAGAAACACAGTTAGCAAGGTTTTTCCTGACCAAATGCGCTCCTAAATATAACCAAAAGTTTGACAGTAGAGTCAAAATCAAAATATATACATTATATGTGGAACCCTATGGCCTCTAAATTCATTAAGCCTATCCTACATTGCAGCTCTTTGTGTACATTTTATTAAGGTCAGGGAACTGTCTGAGGCTAAGGGATACAGAAGCTGAGACAGCTGTCCTCGCAGCTCAGGGTCCGCTCCTTACCCCTATGATACTAACAGGAATACGGCTGCGGTGTGGAGCCCTGGGGAGCATGCATATGAATCTGGCATCTACCGGCCCATGACAACAGAAGTGCCCGTCTAAATGAACCAAATGACATGTACAGGAATCTCACATTGCACAAACGAAACTACCATAATGCTAAAAACTAGTATTATAATTTATCGATGGCAACATTGAGGAAAAATTATTCAGATAATTACCACCTTAAGCAAAAACAAACTGACATAAAATAAAACTCATAGGATAGTTTTACTTACAAAAAAGCACCATTCTCTGTTTGGAGACAGGTTACATGTGGTTTGAAGCAGGGGATATGCTATTTATCAGTCCATCAGTCAGGGTGTGCAGGGTACATCTGGTCACTGTCTTACATGCCTGTGTACTTCCTGGTGCCATCTGTGCATGAGAAGAGGCAGCATCTCAGATCATCACTCACTCTCCAAAGGAATTCTGTCAAGGACACGGGAATGAATTTCTTTTTTACACTTTGCTATAAAGAAAAAATTAAGAGTGTTCACATAACTCAAAGTCAAATATAGAAAAATCTCTGTACATACATTGACATGAGATATATTGAAAATACACTATAATGTTTTTCATAGGATACACCTAAGTCAGGATTAAAGAAAAATTGTCATGTTTATCCTTATATATAACAAATTTTAAAAGAATCAATATCAAAGACCACAACATTATCTGAAAATTTAAAGAAACACATGTATCTTATCACAAAGAACTGAGAATAAACAATATAGAACAGATAATATTAGAAAAAAGGAAATTAAAATGTACAACACATTACAAATACTTAAAAAGGAAGAATACAGGAACTTTGAAAACACTAATAAAATTAATAAAACCATTTTGAAACTGATTTTGTAGTAATAGAGAGTCAAAGGGAAGGTAGAGCCAAGATGGCAGTGTGGGTAGGACAGTGGGAATCTCCTCTCAAAAACATATAGATCTTTGAAAATACAACAAATACAACTAATCCTAAAAGAGAAACCAGAAGACACAGGACAACAGCCAGACCACATCCACACCTGTGAGAACCCAGCGCCTGGTTAAAGGGATAAGATACAAGCCCTGGCCCAGCAGGAACCAAGTGCCCCTCACCCCAGCTCCCAGCGGGAGGCAGAGGGAGCCCAGGACTGCTTAGCACCCAGCCCTAGCCATCCACACCAGAGCACAGACACAGTACATGCATGGAGTGCTGAAAACTAGGGAAAAAGGACACCAAGACCTTTGAGTGGGTCCTGAAGCCAGCGCCCCTGTGACAAAGAAAAGCGAGTGCTTTTTGAAAGTCTTAAAGGTACAGGAATGCCACAGCTGGACGAAAGCATCCCGGATCACAGTCCAGCAGCTTCAAAGTCCAGGGAACTCCAGGTGCACTAACCCCCTGGGCTACAGCTTTGAGACCCCTCATGGAGGTACACAGCCAAACAGCCCCCAGTCTATTACCCCCTGGGGCCCCGCCATAGCAGAGCACCAGCCTGAGGCTGGCCACTCCCACAGCAAAGGAGCTTCCTCCTTACCAGCTGGGCAAGATACAGAGACCCAGTCTACACACAATTGCCCAACAAAAGCCACTAGGGGTCAAAGTTGTCCCAGGAAAGACAGGCCAGAGCCTTGGATCTCCCAGCTGACAGAAAGTCAATAGCTCACCATTGCAACTATCAAAATGAAAAGGCAAAAAATTTGATCTGGACAAGACTAACCCAGACAGCTTTGACATCTGCTACATCTTCCCCTGAGAAGGAACCTGGGGAGATAGATTTAACCAGTCTTCCTGAAAAAGAATTCAAAACAAAAGTCATAACTATGCTGATGGACTTGCAGAGAAATATGCAAGAACTAAGGAGGGAGAATACAGAAATAAAACATGCTCTGGAAGGACTTCAAAAGAGAATGGATGAGATGCAAGAGACCATTAATGGACTAGAAAAAAGAGAACAGGAGCGCAGAGAAGATGATGAAGAGAGAGATAAAAAAATCTCCAGGAAAGAAAGAATTTTAACAGAGTTGAGTGACCAATCAAAATGGAATAATATCTGCATTATAGGGGTACCAGAAGAAGAAGAGAGAGAGAAAGGGATAGAAAGTGTCTTTGAAGAAATAATTGCTGAAAACTTCACCAAACTAGGGGAGGAAATGGCCTTTCAGACCAGAGAGGAACACAGAACTCTCATGACAAGGGATCCAAGGAGGGCAACAGCAAGACATATAATAATTAAAATGGCAAAGATCAAAGAAAAGGACAAAGTATTAAAGGTAGCCAGAAAGAAAACAAAGGTCACCTACAAAGGAAACCCCATCAGGCTATCATCAGACTTCTCAACAGAATCCCTATAGGCCAGAAGAGAATGGCATGATATACTTAATGCAATGAAACAGAAGGGCGTCGAACCAAGATTACTGTATCCAGCACGATTATCACTTAAATATGAAGGAGGGATTAAACAATCCCCAGATAAGCAAAATATGAGGGAATTTGCATCCCACAAGCCATCTCCACAGGGCATCTTACAGGGACTGCTCTAGATGGGAGCACTCCTAAAAGAGCACAGAACAAAACACCCAACATATGAAGAAGGGAGGAGGAGGAATAAGAAGGGAGAGAAATAAAGAATCATCAGACCGTGTTTATAATAGCTCAATAAGCGAGTTAAGTTAGACAGCAAGATAGTAAAGAAGCTAACCTTAAACCTTTGGTAACCACAAATCTAAAGCCTGCAATGGCAATAAGTACATACTTTTCAATAATCACCATAAATGTAAATGAACTGAATGCACCAATCAAAAGACACAGAGTAACAGAATGGATAAAAAAGCAAGACCCATCCATATGCTGCTTACAAGAGACTCACCTCAAACCCAAAGACATGCACAGACTTAAAGTCAAGGGATGGAAAAAGATATTTCATGCAAATAGAGAGAAAAAAGCAGGTGTTGCAATACTAGTATCAGACAAAATAGACTTCAAAATAAAGAAAGTAACAAAGATAAAGAAGGACATTACATAATGAAAAAGGGATCAGTCCAACAAGAGGATATAGCCATTATAAATATATATGTACCCAATATAGGAGCACTAACATATGTGAAAAAAATACTAACAGAATTAAAGGAGGAAATGGAATGCAATGCACTCATTCTGGGAGACTTCAACACACCACTCACACCAAAGGAAGGATCCACCAGACAGAAAATAAGTAAGGACACAGAGGCACTGAACAACACACTACAACAGATGGACCTAATAGACATCTACAGAACTCTACATCCAAAAGCAAAAGGATACACATTCTTCTCAAGCGCAAGTGGAACATTCTCCAGAATAGACCACATGCTAGGCCACAAAAAGAGCCTCAGTAAATTCAAAAAGATTGAAATCCTACCACCAAACACTTCAGACCACAAAGACATAAAACTAGAAATAAACTGTACAAAGAAAGCAAAAAGGCTCACAAACACATGGAAGCTTAACAACACACTCCTAAATAATCAATGGATCAATGACCAAATCAAAATGGAGACCAACAATATATGGAAACAAACGACAATGACACAAAGCCCAAACTACTGTGGGACACAGCAAAAGCAGTCTTAAGAGGAAAGTATATAGCAATCCTGCATATGTTACGAAGGAAGAACAATCCCAAATGAATGGTCTAATGTCACAATTATCGAAATTGGAAAAAGAAGAACAAATGAGGCCTACGGTCAGCAGAAGGAAGGACATAATAAAGATCAGAGAAGAAATAAACAAAATTGAGAATAATAAAACAATAGCAAAAATCAATGAAACCAAGAGCTGGTTCTCCCAGAAAATAAACAAAATAGATAAGCCTCTAGCCAGACTTACTAAGAGGAAAGGAGAGTCAACACAAATCAACAGAATCAGAAACGAGAAAGGAAAAATCACGACGGACACCAAAGAAATACAAAGAATTATAAGAGAGTACTATGAAAATCTATATGCTAACAAGCAGGGAAACCTAGAAGAAAGGGACAACTTCTTAGAAAAATACAACCTTTGAAGACTGACCCAGAAAGAAACAGAAAATCTAAACAGACCAATTACCAGCAACGAAATTGAAGCAGTAATCAAAAAACTATCAAAGAAAAAACACCCCGGGCCACATGGATTCACCTCGGAATTTTATCAGACATACAGGGAAGACATAATACCCATTATCCTTAAAGTGTTCCAAAAAATAGAAGAGGAGGGAATACTCCCAAACTCATTCTATGAAGCCAACATCACCCTAATACCCAAACCAGGCAAAGACCCCACCAAAAAAGAAAACTACAGACCAATATCCCTGATGAACGTAGATGCAAAAATACTCAAAAAGTATTAGCAAACCGAATTCAAAAGTACATCAAAAGGATCATACACCATGACCAAGTGGGATTCATCCCAGGGATGCAAGGATGGTACAACATTCGAAAATCCATCAACATCATCCACCACATCAACAAAAAGAAAGACAAAAACCACATGATCATCTCCATAGATGCTGAAAAAGCATTTGATAAAATTCAACATCCATTCATGATAAAAACTCTCAACAAAATGTGTTTAGAGGGCAAGTACTTCAACATAATAAAGGCCATTTATGATAAACCCACAGCCAACATCATACTGAACAGTGAGAAGCTGAAAGCTTTTCCTCTGCCATCGGGAACAAGACAGGGATGCCCACTATCCCCACTGTTTTTCGACATAGTAATGGAGGTCCTAGCCATGGCAATTAGACAAAACAAAGAAATACAAGGAGTCCAGATTGGTAAAGAAGAAATTAAACTGTCACTATTTGCAGATGACACGATATTGTACATAAAAAACCCTAAAGACTCCACTGCGAAACTAGTAGAGCTAATATTGGAATTCAGCAAAGTTGCAGGATAAAAAATTAACACACAGACATCTTTGGCTTTCCTATACACTAACAATAAACTAATAGAAAGAGAAATCAGGAAGACAATTCCATTCACAATAGCAACAAAAAGAATAAAATACCTAGGAATAAACCTAACCAAGAAAGTGAAAGACCTATACCCTGTGTACTATAAGCACTGTTAAGAGAAATTAAAGAGGTCACTAACAAATGGAAACACATCCCATGCTCTTGGCTAGGAAGAATTAATGTCGTCAAAATGGCCATCCTGCCCAAAGCAATATACAGATTCAATGCAATCCCTATCAAATTACCAACAGCTTTCTTCAATGAACTGGAAAAAATAGTTCAAAAATTCATATGGAAACAACAAAGACCCTGAATAGCTAAAGCAATCCTGAGAAGGAAGAATAAAGTGGGGGTGATCTCACTCCCCAACTTCAAGCTCTAGTACAAAGCCACAGTAATCAAGACAATTTGGTACTGGTACAAGAACAGAGCAACAGACCAATGGAACAGAATAGAGACTCCAAACATTAACCCAAACATATATGGTCAACTAATATTTGATAAAGGGGCTATTGACAAAGAATGGGGAAATGACAGTCTCTTCAACAGATAGTGCTGGCAAAACTGGACAGCTTCATGAAAGAGATTAAAACTGGATCACTGTCTAACCGCATACACAAAGGTAAATTCGAAATGGATCAAAGACTTGAATGTACGTCATGAAATCATAAAACTCTTAGAATAAAACATAGGCAAAAATCTCTTAGACATAAACATGAGTGACCTCATCTTGAACATATCTCCCTGGTCAAGGGAAACAAATGCAAAAATGAACAAATGGGACTATATCAAGCTGAAAAGCTTCTGTACAGCAAAGGACATCATCAATAGAACAAAAAGGTATCCTACAGTATGGGGGAATATATTTGAAAATGACAGATCCAATAAAGGGTTCATATCCAAAATATATAAAGAGCTCATACACCTCAACGAACAAAAAGCAAATAATCCAATTAAAAAATGGGCAGAGGAACTGAACAGACTGTTCTCTAAAGAAGAAATTCACATGGCCAACAGACACATGAAAAGATGCTCCACATCGCTAGTTATCAGAGAAATGCAAATTAAAACCACAATGAGGTATCACCTCACACCAGTAAGGATGGCTACCATCCAAAAGACAAACAACAACAAATGTTGGCATGGTTGTGGAGAAAGGGGAACCCTCCTACACTGCTGCTGGGTATGTAAAGGAGTTCAACTGTTGTGGAAAGCAGTATGGCGATTCCTCAAAATGCTCAAAATAGATGTACCATTTGACCCAGGAATTCCACTTCTAGGAATTTACCCTAAGAATGCAGCACTCCAGTTTGAGAAAGACTGATGCACCCCTATGTTTATCGCTGCACTATTTACAATAGCCAAGATATGGAAGCAACCTAAATGTCCATCAGTAGATAAATAGATAAAGAAGATGTGGTACATATACACAATGGAATATTACTCAGCTATAAGAGAAAAACAAATCCTACCATTCACAACAACATGGATGGAGCTAGAGGGTATTATGGTCAGTGAAATAAGTCAGATGGAGAAAGACAAGTACCAAATGATTTCACTCACATGTGGAGTATAAGAACAAAGGAAAAACTGAAGGAGCAAAACAGCAGCAGAAGCACAAAACCCAAGAATGGACTAATAGTTTCCAAAGGGAAAGGGACTGTGGAGGACAGTTGGGAAGGGAGGGATAAGGGTGGGAAGAAAAGAAAGGGGGCATTATGATTAGCACCTATAGTGTTGGGGGGGAATGGGGAGGGCTGTGCAACCCAGAGAAGACAAGTAGTGATTTTACAGCATCTTACTATGTTGATGGACAGTGACTGTGAACCGGGATGTGGGGGGACTTGGTGCAGGGGGGAGCCTAGTAAACATAATGTCCTTCATGTAATTGTAGACTAATGATACCAAAATTAAAATATTAAAAATTAAAAAATTAAGAAAAGAGTCAAAGGAAGCTTCTACTCTTTTGATGTGTTTTGTTACTTTCTTGTGCAGTCAATACAGGGGTATATTTATTTCACATTTTATTGATGTATGCATTTATGAATTTATAATTTTATAGGAAAGTACACTAAGATCAAGAATGAGAAGTTCTTTGTCAAAAAGATAAAATATTGGATAAATGAAACATTATTCTAATATGCAACTTTTCCAAAACTGGCATAAGAAAAATAATCTTTTTGTATGTACTAAATTAATTTTTAATTAAAAACATTCTAAACGAGAAAATTCGAGACTTCATTATTGAATTGACCCGTGCTCCTTCCTTGG
Organism: Manis javanica; assembly: GCF_040802235.1. Lineage (NCBI taxonomy): Eukaryota > Metazoa > Chordata > Mammalia > Pholidota > Manidae > Manis > Manis javanica. Next base: position 64,291,861 of record NC_133169.1, on the reverse strand, counting down.
GGACCTGATAACCCTGGGATTCCATGACAGTCCTGGGCCCCTGTGAGCTGGACAGAGAACTGCAACTGGATGTTAACAAGTATTTCCTTGATGGGATTACTGTCTTTTCTCAGATCCTTGAGCTTCCTTCCAGTGGAGAGAGATGACTTCCAGTTTCCCCAGCTCCTTCTCTGAAAAGATAATCTCCTTTAGATATAATAAGAGGTATTCTGCAATTCTTTCTACACTTCTTAAGATTTCTTCTTTTAGAAGCTGCATATCTGTTAAGTGAATCTCATATTTCTACACACTTTGGGGGCTACTTCTGGATTTCTAAGCAGAGTATTTCCTCCTCAAACAATTTTCTCTAGATCTGAATTTTATATCTTTATGTGATTCGGGCAGTAATTTAAGCAGTTACTCACAGATTGTACATTTGCAATTATTACTTTACATCCATGTAAAGAGAAAATATGCCAGACTATAACCAATATAATATGGGTAAGTTCATCGATTTCAGAAGGAAGAAATAGTAATTATATGACATTATTTCTGTCTGCAGAAAACACATGTTAATCTTGTTATATAATTAAAATTAGTTGTGTCTAGTCATTAGATCCTAATTTTAAAATGTTAATATCTGTAACTGAAATATAAATAAAAAAACAAAATCTGTGATTTGAAGATATATGCACCCCTATGATTTCTGCTGCATTATTTACAATAATCGAGACAAGGCAACACCCAAAGGGTCCGTCAAGGTGAATGGATAAAGAAGAGGTGGTACATATCCATAATAGAATGTTATTCAGCCATAGAAAAGACGGAAATCCTGCTATTTGTGAAAACATGGGTGGACCTAGAGGGTATTATACTATGTGAAATAAGTTGGGCAAAGATAGACAAATGCCATATGATTTCACTTATTTGTAGAATATAAAAACAAAACAAAATGAACAAAACAGCAGTAGACTCATAAACACTGAGAAGTAACTGGTGGCTACCATGGGGGAGGATATGAGGTATGTGGGTGAAATTGGTGGACAGGTTAAAGAGGCACAAAATCTCAATCATAATAAAAATTAGTCATGGGGATGAAAGTACATCATAGAGAATATAGGCTGTAATCATGTAACACCTTCCCATGTTGACACAAAGCAACTAACCTAGTAGGGGTGAGCATTAGTAATGTATATAATGGTCAAATCACTGTTTTAAAACATGAAACCAGCATAATATTGTATATCAAGTATAACTTTTAAAAAGGAAGGAAGGAAAGAAAAAAACTTTTAGAGAAATACTACGTTATATAATTTTGATATAAAACGAAGGCACATGCACTATGAAGTCAGGAATAAGCTTAAATGGACTCTACTATATTCCATATATTATGAATATTCAGTTAAGGGTATATGCCTGTGTAAGTATACCTATAGAAATATATAAAAGACCTAATACTTAATATTTACTTATAAAAATTACAGTTCTAAATAACAGATTTTTATAATGGTTCATAGGCAAATTATTTTGCTAGCTCAGCATCAGGGATTTAAATCTCTTGGAGTTTTCTTAGCTTAATTATGGTCTCTTACTAAGCCTGCCTCTTTATCACAAACAAACATCACAAAAGAAATACTTTCCCTTAAGTAGACCTGGGGATTTACTCTCTGCTTTAATTCCCCAAGTCACCAAACTACAGCTTCCTCTCCTGTCCCGTATCCCCCTCTCCTGGGTGTTCTTGAATGGACTTAGGGGACACATCACCACCTTATAGTTACAACCATTCACCTTTTCCTCTGAGCACATAGAAGTGGTTCTTCTCACAAGAGGATAACTGAGTTCACCCTGTTCCTGTTGAGACACAATCCACCAGTTCTTTCTACTATGCTGGATGAGGACGAATCTTCCTGGATGAAGAGAATCTCTGAAGATCAGAGCATTCAAGTCACATGTTAAATTGCTGGAATAAGGACGTTAGCCTCTTCTATATCCCAGATTTTGGGAGATTGATACATGATCACCATGTAAGTAACACCTATTTGGCACTCTGAGGAGATAAAATACACTTATCAAGAGAAGAAAAATTATTATTTTGTTAACATATTTTGCAATTAAATGGTTGTATATGCTCCTTTTCCTTGTTGATATATAGACTTTCATTAAAAACTATGTTTATTCTAAAATGAACTTGAATATTATTGAAAACTACAATTCTTTTGTCTCAGGTACAAATAAGAGAGAAAATTCCCAGTTACAAAAAAAAAGTGTAAGCCTATGGAAAAATAGACACACACATAAGCAAGTGCATGCATGCCTTTACACACACACACACACACACACACACACACACACACACATACACACACATACACAAACAGAAAAATTGGTTTAGGAATGTGATATGAAGTGATTTTGCCCAATTATAATGGACTCACTAAAATACAGTATGTGGAACATTTTCCTGCCTTAATGTATTCCTAAATATAACAACACATAAAATGGTAAAATCAAATAACCTCGCTTCTATCCCACAATAACCTGGAGTCTGTGTTGCCTCTGCTCACACATTCTTAAAATCCATCCCCCAAATTTATTATTAAAATAAATTCTGGCAATGTTTTGCTTTTAATATAAGAACAAATTAGTGTACATTTTAAATTAATGGTACATATTCAAAATACATTCCCATTAGAATGCTTTGTATTTACACATAAATTAATCCTATGGATCATTCTGCAAGCCAGGAAGGGAAATTATTTGCTATCTATCACCAATCATTTTTAAACAATTAAGAGATAGAGCATTTACTGAAATTATAATGCAGAAACTAATGGGTTTGCTCTCTCATTTCCCTGTGTCCATGGCTCACTCTAAAACAGCAGCTTTAGAGAGAACTCTGTCACTCTTGCAGCCTCCTCTTATAAAAAAATTACCTGGCAAGTGTATTTACATCTCAGGGCTCTCTCAATATATTTTTAGAGTACTACCTCCTTTGTAGGACTATGCTTCCTCCTTGTCAGAAAACAGAGAATTGTATGTTTTCAGCCCTGAAATTATTGTAGAATTGCAGTGTGGAAACTAAAACACAGCGCTTTTAGGTAGAGATGCTTCAGTTCAATCTACCACCAGGATAGGTTCGTCCAGCGTCCACAAACATGACAACGAGTATTTCACATCTCAGTACACGGATCCTGTGGCTCAGGGAGTGTCAGAGCCCGGAGACTGGACAAAGTGGGAGGGGCTGACCTGAGAATGAGCCAGCCTGTAACTTTGGCAATTACTGAACTATTGGGACAGTGTGGATCCAGCCTTCAGACATGCTATGGTTTTCTCAGTCTCGGCTACTGTTGACACTGTAGCACATAATGTGGGAAGACTGAGCTGTATTTTCTGATTTACACACACATGCAATCCAGCTGCATGTGGGATAGGAAAGTCCATACAGTCAGGGAGTATCAGAGATGTTTCCAGCCCCATCTACATGGGCTGCATTTCATTAACGGATCCTTTGTTATTCATGAAATAGTTTGGTCTTTATGTAACCATTTGGAATTGAGGAAGAATTGACTGTATTATACCACTGATAATTAAGGCACAAGAACTGAACAAATGTCAGGAATTGTTTCTTCCAATAAAAGGTGATGGTACTCAATATGATGGCCAGAGGAAGAGGACATACAATTTTTGCTGAGAACTGTAATTTTGAGTTAGAATTAATACCATTCCTCCTACTTAAGACAGTATATTTCCTACTAGTTAAGAAATAGTAGGACTGTAGGTGGCAAAACTATGTCATCTAGACACAGAAGGAAGTAAACAGACTCTGAGAAGAAAATATTCTGAACGTGTTAACATAAATAACATGTGATATACAAGAAATGCTTATTTTTAAACACAAGAATTTAACATGCCTCTAATTGAGATGAGGTTTCCCTTCCTCCCCTTCACTCGCCAATATTTAAGTGCACCAGCTGCACAGATGACCACACCCTCTGCCCCCGTGAGAATGGCAGGAAACTGAGGTGGAGCTGCAGCAGCAATCCACTGGCCAGGTCTTATTTTCCAATTATTAAAATGTATTTTGGGTTAAAAAAAGTAACCTTTTTATTCTTTACTAAACTACATTTAGAGTCTCCAGCCTGCCAACAGCTCTTTAGGCTGTGCAACTTTGCAGAGAACAGGCAGGCACCGAAGTCAAAAAAACACTTCCCCACCCACTCCGGCATTTACTGGCTTTGCCCCTTGACATTGGAACAGGAGGCAGGGAAGCTGTCCACCTACCTATGTCTTACTATCCTCACCTGTGACGTGACAATAATATTGGTACCTTACTTGTTTGCTGAGCAAATTAAAATTAATTATAAGCAATCTTCAATAACTCAAAGTTTATATTATCCCCATTGTCAAAGCTTGTTTTAATATTATGCTTCAAAATCTTTGGATATCTATTAACAAATTCAGTACCTAGAATAGTCCTGAAATAAAATGATGACTTAGGCACAGAAGGTTTATGTAACTTAGCAAATGTCTATGGTCTGTGAGGAACAACAGGAAGTCACACGCCTAAAAATTTTGGCTTCAGCAGCCTTGTTTTCTGCCACTTTATTTTACTTTCCATGAGCAACAATAAATATTAAATGAGTGTTACCTATTATACTAATTTTCTTATTTAGTTGCTTTTTATAGACTGAATTTTTACCTGTGTCAGATAGTGAATACAGATCATGCTTCTTCTTGTTCATAAACCCATGGGACTTAACATTATAATCTCTTACTAACTAGATCTAAAACCAAGTCATCTAACATATTAGGCAAATTTCACAAAGTAATTCATGAGTAGAAGGCACTCAGATTCTAAACAAGATACTTTCTAATCTCTGGTTCGTGTTCTTTCTGCTACATTAAACTGATTCTCAGAGACTTCATTATAAACCTGAAAAGGATTTCCCCCTTTTCTCCAAATGACCTGTCTGAAATTCAGAAGTTTCTTAAAATTTTAAAATATTTCCTGCACAAATCAGAAAATTTCTGAAAAATATCTGACATGTAGGAAAAAAACATGATTTTTCAGTGTTTTCTTTAAAATACACCCTAGCATACATTTACCCTTCCTGACCCATTCATTTTAGAGGGTATGAATTCTGAAAGTTTCAAAAAAACTTTTACACATCTAGGCTAAATTATTTGTAACTATGGCAAAATACCAATAACGTATGATTTCCATCATAAATAGTTTTATGTGTACAGCCTAGTGGTCAGCAACCATGTTCACTGTCCATCTCCAGAACTGTTTACCTTTGCAAGACTGAAACTCTGTACCCATTAAACAAGAATTCCAAGTTCCTTTACCATCTCCTCACCTCCCAATCACCATTTAATCTGTTTCCATAGGAATTTAACTATACTAGGTACCTCATACAAGAGGGATCACACAATATTTGTCATTTTTTGATACAATTTTTTAATCAGTATAAGGTTCTAATGGCTCATTAATCTATAAAGATAAATAAAACCAAGAAAATTTATTATTATGCACAAAATGAAAATATTTAAATAAGTTTCCAGGAATTCCTTGGTTTTAGCTTGCTGCTTTGGTTTTATTTGAAATTATAATTATGCACTGGAGTTTCTGGTGACAGCTGAAGAGAAATTCTGAGTGAGTCATGTTGTCACAACATGAGTGTTGTGAGTCATGTTGGTAAAGTGATACAACCACTACAACCACGATGGAAGATTAACACCACAGAAACTGATAAACACTGAAAGATCAGCTCATCCTATTATCCCAGCACTTGCTTAAGTTTGATGAGGCCATTACTGTAACATAAAACCAATCTCTCTCTGTAACTGGAACTTAGAAATATTAATATCCTCAATTAGAAACAACCAAATAACTTAAATTTTTTAGAAGCTGTTCCATTTATTTTTTTTGGAGCTTTTGAGGGTCTAATAGACAAAATTTTATGTATTTTAAGTGTAACATTATATGTAGATATACATATATATATATATACACACACACTTATATGTGTATTTATACACAAGCATATTGTGAAATAATCAGCGCAGAGAATTTATGTATTTACACAGGAAGGTAAATTTTTCCTTCATTTCCGTGTGTTTGATTACAATATAAAGATCACTTAGAGAACTTGCCATTGAACAAGATGATCAATCACACTGGAGTCACTGAGTTTCACTTTCTGGGATTCTCTGAAGACCCGAGGAGGCAAATTCTACATGGTTTTCTGTTCCTTGTGGCTTACCTGGCAGCCCTGTTAGGAAATGGACTCATCATCATGCTCATTACTTGGAATCCTCAGCTTCACACACCCATGTACTTCTTCCTGAAGAATCTGTCACTCATAGATCTCTGCTACATTTCTGTCACTGTTCCTAAATTTGTTCTCAATGCCTTGTTGAACAGGAACACAATATCCTTCCTTGGATGTATTTCACAGGTGCTTTTTTGTTTGAGTTTTGCTTCTGCTGAAGTAGCCATCCTCGCAGTGATGTCCTATGACTGCTATGTGGCCATTTGTTGTCCACTGCACTATGAGACGATCATGAACAAGGAGGCCTGTGGGCAGATGGTGGTGGCTTCATACACCAGTGCAGTGGTCTCTGGAGCCATGCACACTGGAGCAACATTTTCCACAACTTTTACTTTCAATAAGATCCATACTTTCTTCTGTGATATCCCTCAGATTATTTGGATCTCAGACTTCAAATTCAACATAAGCGAACCGTCAGTGTCAGCATTCACTGCAAGTATCTCACTAGCTTGTTTCATCTCTATCTTGTATTCCTATTTGAACATCTTCTCTGCTGTCTCAAAGATCTCCTCCCTGGAGGGCATGTCCAAAGCCCTCTCCACCTGCCTCCCTCATCTGGTTGTTGTGACTCTGTTTGTTTCAACAGGTGCCTTGGCCTACCTGAAGCCATCCTCTGATGTGAGGTCAGACCTAGATATCACTCTCTCTGTGTTTTACACAGTGGTGCCTCCATCATTGAATCCCATCATTTACAGTCTTAGAAACAAAGACTTAAAGCTGACTCTGAGAAGACTCTTTGGAATTGTAGTATTTAAGACTATTTAAATATAATTGGGTAGTTCAGGGAGAGATGCTCTTTAGTTCTATACACATATTATTTTGAACTTTGTCACTGATATAATGGGTATGTATCACAACATGAAGGTGCTATTTGAAGCATTTCAAATTATCGATAGATCTATCATAGCAAAATATAGACCAATCATAGCAAAATATAGACCAGAAATATGGAAAAATAAAATCAGATATATTAGTGGAACACTATGATTGTGCTGTGCTTTAGGCAGTAGCTAATAATTATCACACATAAACAGTATAAACAGTATGACAAAGATGATATCAGTAAAAAGCAAAATAACAAATAAAACTTACACATGTAAAACATTGGTAAAAAGATTGGAAGTGTGAAAACACTGATAAAATTAAGAAATTCCAGATCAAATGGTTAAAGAAATAGTCTAGTTACTACCTTATGCAAAGGGTCAAAGTAAGGTTTTATTCTACTCAAGATGTGTTCTATTGGTTTTCATAAGTGATCCATGTAGAGGTATATTAATTTCATTATCTTTCATTGATTTATACTTATGAGGGGTGTAATTTTTATGGGAAAATATATGATGAAGATATAATTACAAATACTACACCAAACATATAAAATTATAAAAATGAAACACCATTCTAAGCATCTTCAGCAAAGTTAACATAAGAATATAATAGAAAAAATGTTTCTGCATCTTTTAAATAAATCAGATTTTCAAATAAAACATTTTACATGAGATGATTCAAAACATCACTATTTAATTCAAACAAATATTTGAGAAAAAAGATCTCATAGAATAAATGTATAGTATAGAGAATATACTCATTCAATGTTGAAAATTTTCTATGTTGACAGATAGTAATGACACTAGTTAGGGTGAGGATTTAATAAAGTTTATAACTGTTGAACAACTACATTGCATATTTTATACAATATAATACTGTACATCAACTACACTTCATGAAAACTATATCAAAAATGAATCAAAGCTATTTGAGTAAAATTCAATAACCCCTTCTAATTAAAAATATCTCAGAAAAAAGGAATGCTAGGACCATCTTTTATCTAATAAAGAATAACTATAACAACAAACATCAAACTTCAGACATAAATTTGAAATATTCTTTTCTTCTGTTATGAATTCAAGAAAAAGATACTGATGTTATAATTTAATCTTACTCTGAATTTCCTGGACAATGTAATAAGATGTAGAAAATAATAATTTTTATAACAAATATTCAGTAAAAAAGAAACAAAATTGTACCTGTTGTGTAAATTATCAAAAATATTCCACCACAAAAGAAGTATAAAAACCTGCTATTTGCCACAAAATGGATAAAGCAAGAAGATATTGTACTAAATGATGTAGGTCAGAGAAGGACAAATACTGTTTAAACTCACTTTTATGTAGATATTAAAATAGACAAATTCGTAGAAGCAGAGGTTTAAGTGGCATTCACCAGGAACTGGGGAGGGAGGATGATGGTCAAACAGACGTAGGTGAAGGCCAAGGACAGAAAGCTTTCAGTCATGCATGATGAGTAAGTTTTGGAGATCCACTATTCAGCATACAGTCCATAGCTGACAATACCCAATAGGATGGAAGGTTTAGGGAAGACTGTTTTGTAACAGAATTCTTGCTGAGGAAATGTATTTGGGCTTATTAATAATCTGTTTTTTTCCCCAATCTAAGACTGATAGACAGCCATGATGTGAAATAGAGATTTTAAGAAGACAGAAATAATCTGATAATTGAAGAAATGAACTAAAATACAGGGTGATGTGTGTATAGAGTATCTTCCCAAATTGAGCAACCAACGAACTGAATCATATATTGCTGTTTCTGCAGGTATTTTTGATTTTCTGAGCACATATGATTGCACGTTGTTGACAATCGACATAACCAGTGTTTTACAATTACCCTCATATTTTCAGAGAGAGAACGTAATGATTATTTTCCCAATGACATTAATTGTTAGACTCTATATAGATTATTCCCAATGTTTTAACATTTTTCCCTTTGACAAAGAGAAATCTCCAATATAGAGTCAGATTGCATCTATGAAAGAGTTTCCTTTTTAATATATACCATTATTGATGATAGAAAGAAAACTATACAGCATACAAAAATATCTGTTATGGTGAAAAGTTGCAAAAAACTTCCATTCAATGGTATTTCAGATGACAGAAGAGGGTATGTGGCTGTGGAACAGTAGTGGGTGGAGAGGTGTGTTGAGGTGCACAGGCTGGGTGCACAGAAACTGTGTGCAGGGATGACAGCAGAACTTGCTGGGCAGCCACCTGGGGAAGCGACGGTAGGCTTTGCTGGGGAAGCCACCTAGAATAAAGTAAAACTTACTTACTTTGAAAACACTCTCCTCTACTTACTTCCAAGTCACCACTCACTACCAGTCATCTTATTGAAAGAGAAAGGAAACATCTAGATCTGTGAAGACAAGCCCATTCTTTTTGTGTGATCTCTCAATACCATCGACTGAAAAACATAATTTCAGTCCACAAAATTAATAAAAGGGGTGACAAAATAAAGATCAGAGAAGAAATAAATTAAATAGAGAATAAAACAATAGCAGAAATCAATGAAACCAGGAGCTGCATCTTTGAGAAAATAAACAAAATACATAAACCCCTAGTCAGACTTGTCAAGAAAAAGAGAGGATACATGCATAAGCAGAATCAGAAATGAAGGATAATCACAACAGACACCACAGAAATACAAAGAATTATTAAAGAATACCATGAAACATTATGTGCCAGTAAATTGGGCAACCTAGAAGAAATGGACAACTTTCTAGAAAATTACCATTTTCCAAGACTGACTGACAAACAAACCTGAAGAGACCAATTACCAACAATGAAGTAGAATTGGCAATCAAAAAACTACAAAAAAAAAACTCCAGGCAGGATGACTTCAGCTGAATATTATCAACATTTAAGAAAGAATACATATTACCATCTTTCTTAAAGTATTCCAAAAAAAATAAGAGGAATACTTCCAATCTCATTCTATGAGGATAGCATCACTCATAACAAAACCAAAGACAGTACAAAAAGAACATTGTAGGACAATATTCCTGATGAACAAGGATGCAAAAATCCTCAACAAAATATTAGCAAACAAAATTCAAAAATATATCAAGAAGATCATCCATCATGATCAAGTGGTATTTACTCTAGTGAATCAAGCATGGTACAGAATTTGCAGATCAATCAATATCATCCACCACATCAACAAAAAGGACAAAAACCACATGATCATCTCCACAGATGCTGAAAAACATTTGACAAAATTCAACATCCATTCATGAATAAAAGTCTTAAAATAGGTATTGAGGGCAAGTATCTCACATAATAAAGGCTGTATACAACAGACCCACAGCCAACATCACACTTAACAGAAAAAGGCTGAAAGATTTCTTCCTCTAAGATCGGGAACAAGATAAAGATATCCAATCTCACCACTTTTGTTTAACATAGTACTGGAGGTCCTAGCCCGGCAATCAGACAACACAAAGAAATAAAAGGCACCCAGATGGTAAAGAGAAAGTTAAACTGTCACTATTTGCAGATGACATATTATACATACAAAACCTTAAAGACTCCACCAAAATACTACTAGAACTAATAACTGAATTAAGAAAAGTAGCTGGATACAAAATTACTATAGAGAAATCTCTTGCCTTCCTATATATGACCAATGAACTGGAAGAAAGAGAAATCAGGAAGACAACTCCGTTTACAACTGCATCAAAACTAATAAAATACTTAGGAAAAAAACCTAACCAAGGAGGTGAGAGACCTGTACTCTGAAAACTATAAAACACTAATGAGAGAAACTTAACAAGACACAAATAAATGGAAATCTATCCCATGCACATGGATAGGAAGAATTAATGTTGTTAAAATGGCCATTCTGACCGAAGCAATTTGCAGATTCCATGCAATCCCTATCAAAATACCAACAACATTCATTAATGAACTGTAACAAATAGTACTAAATTTCGTATGGAATCACAAAGGACCGCAAATAGCAAAAGCAATCCTGATAAAGAAGAATAAAGCTTGGAGGATTATCCTCCCTGACTTCAAGCTCTACTACAAAGACACAGTAATCAAAACAGTTTGTTATTGGCACAAGAACAGACACATAGAACAATGGAGTAGAATAGAAAGCCCAGATATAAACCACATGTATATTCCAATTAATACATGAAAAAGAAGCCATAAATAGACAATGGGGAAAGACAGACTCCAACAATTGGTGTTGGGAAAACTGGACAGCTACATGTAAAAGAATGAAACTGGATTACTGTCTAACTCCATACATAAAAGTAAGCTCGGAATGGAACAAAGACCTGAATGTAAGTCATAAAACTATAAAACTCTTAGAAGAAAACATAGGCAGAAAATATCTTGTATATAAACATGGGCAATATTTTCCTGGACACATCTCCTTGGGCAAGGGAAACAAAATAAAAAATGAACACGTGGGACTACATCAAACTATAAAGCTTGTGTACAGCAAATCAGCAGAACCAAAAGGCACCCTGCAGTCTGGGAGAATATACTCATAAATGACTTACCTGACACGGGGTTAACATCCAAAATATATAAAGAATTCATATGTGTCAACACACAAAAGAACAAATAACCCAGTTAAACAATGGGCAGAGGATCTGAACAGACACTTCTCCAAAGAAGAAATATAGATGGCCAACAGGCACATGAAAAGATGCCCCACATCACCGCTCATCAGAGAAATGCCAATTAAAACCACAGTGTGATATCAACCTAACACCAGTTAGAATGGCTACAATCCAAGACATGAAATAACAAATGCTGGTGAGGTTGCAGAGAAATGGAACCCTCCTACACTGTTGGTTGGAATGTAAATTGGTATAGCCACTGTGGAAAGCAATATGCAAATATATAATACAGATAGTTTTTTGATTACCAATTCTATTTCATTATTGGTAATTGGTCTGTTCAGCTTTCCTTCCAAGGTCAGTCTTGGAAAGTGGTATTTTCCTAGAAAGTTGTCCATTTATTCTATGTTGTCCAATTTATTGGCATATAATATTTCATAGTATTCTCTAATAATTCTTTGTATTTATGTGGTCTTCTGTGGTGATTATCCCTTTTTCATTTCTGATTTTATGTGTGTACCCTCTATTTTTCTTGATAAGTCCGGCTAGAGGGTCATCTATTTTGTTTATTTTGTCAAAGAAGCAACTTCTGGTTTCACTGATTTTTCCTATTATTTTACTCTTCTCTATTTTATTTATTTCTGCTCTGGTTTTATTTTATCACTCCTTCTACAAATTTGGTCTTCATTTGTTCTTCTTCTTCTAGCCTGTTTAATTATGAGTTACCAGCTGTTTTTTTTTGAGATTGTCCTTGTTTTTTGAGGTAAGCCTGCATTTCTATGTGTTTTCTTCTTAGAATTGCCTTTACTGCATCCCACAGGTCTTGGGCTGTTGAGATTTATTTTAATTTATCTCCATGGATTGCTTGATTTCTGTTTCAATTTGGTCATTGATCCACTGATTATTTAGAAACATGTTGTTAGCCTCCTTGTGTTTGTAGGTTTTTTTTATTTCTTTGTGCAATTTATTTGTCATTTCATACCAATGTGGTCTGAGAAATTGCTTGATAGAATATCAGTCTTTTTGAATTAATTGAGGCTCTCTTTATCCCCTAGTATGTGATTTATTCAGGAGAACATTCCATGAGCACTTGAGAAAAACATGCATCCTGCTGCTTTAGCAGGAATGTTCAGTAGATATCTGTTAAACTATCTGATGTAATGGATTGTTCCGTCCACCATTTTCCTTTTTTATTTTCTGTCTTTTTGATCAGTTTATTGTTTTGGGTGGTGTTTAAAATCTCCTAAAATGGCTATGTTGCAGTCTATTTCCCCCTTCAATTCTGTTAGTATTCTTTTTCACATATTTATATGCTCCTATATTGGGTGCATAGATATTTATAATGGTTATATCCTCTTGTTGGACTGATCCCTTTATCATTATGGAAAGTCCTTTGTCTCTTTTTTGCTTTGGTTGTTTTGAGGTCTATTTTGTCTTATATAGCTACTGCTAATTTTTTTTCGTCCCTATTATTTGCATGAACTATCTTTTTCCATTCCCTCACTTTTAGTCTGTGTATTTCTTTGGGTATGAAGTGAGTCTCTGATATCCTGCATATAAATGGGTCTCTTTTTTAAATCCATCCTGCTATTCTATGTTTTTGGTGCATTCAGTCCATTTACATTTAATGTGATTATTTATAGATATGTAATTTTTCCCATTTTAATGACTCTGGTTGATTTTATATATCCACTCTGTTCTTTTCTTTCTGTTTCTTTTGTGTGATTCTCTTGTTTTTGATGGATTTCTTTAGTGCTGTGATAGGATCTTTTCCTTTCTTTTCTTTCTCTTCATCTTCTTTCTTTCTTTTTTTTCTTTCCATTTTCTTCCTTCATTCTTCCTTCCTTCCTTCTCTCTCCCTTCCTAATTTCCTCCCTCCCTTCCTTCCTTCCTTTTTTCCTGTCTCCCTCCTTCCCTCTCTCTTTCTTTCTATGTATCGATTGTAGGCTTTAATCTTGTGGTTACCAGAAGCAAGGATAGCTTCCTTACTATATAACAGTCTATCTTAAATTGCTGATTACTCTATTTCAAACACAATCTAAAGGTACTTTATTCTTCACCTTCTTCTTTCTCTTGTACACTTTTTGTGTCAGATGTCATAATCTGCAATTGCTGTTTATTCCTTGATTAGTTTTGTGATTAGTTGATTTTGCTGCTTTTAATTTTATAATTGAAAACTAATTGAGCTACTACCTTTACTGTAAGTTTATTTTCACTGGTGAAAGCTATTTAGCCCTAGGAATATATCCATCAATAGCAGTCATTTTAAGATATCCTGCTTTGCTGGCTTAGTAGTGGTGAAGCCCTGCAATTTTGTTTATCTGAAATTTGTTTAATCCCTGTTTCAAACTTAAATGATGCTCTTTCCAGGTAGAAGATTCTTGGATGGAGGTCCTTCTAGTTCATTATATTAACTAGATCATGCCACTCAATTCTAGCCTGTAAAATTTCTGCTGAGAAGTCCATTGATAGTCTGATGGTATTTCATTATAAGTAATCTTTTTCTCCACCTACATTCAATACTCTCTCCTTGAACTTGACATTTGCCATTTTAATTATTACATGTCTTGGTGTTTTCTTCCTGGGGAGCCTTTTGCTAGGGGCTCTCACACTTTCATAACCTGAATGTCTAATTTTTTCTTGAGATTGCAGGAATTTTCAACAATTATTTCCTCAAAGAGACTTTCTAACCCTTTGTCTCCCTCTTCTCCTTATGGTACCCCTGTGAATATTATTCTGTCTGGATTGCTCACACAGGTCTATTCCTAGTCTTCCATTCCTAGAGATCCTTTTCTGTTTTCAGCTTCATTGTTTTCCTGTTTCCTAATTTCCATTTATTTACACCTTCTTCAATCTCTGATAATCTACTTTAAATCCCTCCATTATATGATTAATTTCTGATACTGCATCATTAAAATTGAGTGGATCATTGCAGGTCTTCTGTCTTTTTGTTGATGTTTTCCATGAGATATTGAATGTTGCAATTTTACTTTGAAATATTTATAAAGATTGATGATCTGTATTTCATTGAGCCCTCTGTCTGGTGTCATGCCCTGTACTTTTGTTATACTCTGGCTCCTCATTTTGTCAGCATTCCTGAGTCTTATCCTTTGTATTAGATGGCTCTGCTACATCCAGACCCTTTTCTGTGAGGTCTTCTCTCTTTCCCCAGATGTAGGTAGCCTGTTCGGCAGACCTCAAGTAATTTTCAGGTTTAGTTGGTTTTGCCGTATTTTTGTGTTATATGTTTTTGGGAGGAGGTTTCTACGTTGCCAACACACTCTTCCTCCTTTTTCTCTACCCACACTATTATGTATTTTTAAAGCACTTATACTTATTCAAATAGATACTCAAAATAATTTTATTGGTTGTTAGTAGCATTCATAAAATAAAGAAATGGTCTGGATTGTACTACAAGTTTTAACAATGACAAAATTTAATGATAGTTTAAGAAAATGAGAACTTTATTTAAATCAGGGTGGAGTACTTATGTAATTTCAGATAATCCAGTGTCATGGGTATGTCTTCATAACAACTTTATTAAATGAATCTTTATCTAAAGTGGTATCATAAAAAGATAATTTTAAAAAACCTCAATGATAGCAATGAAAACACCAATTAAGTAGCAATAACTAAATTAAAAATAAATAGAAGAGTCTTCAAAGGGAAAAGACATGCATACAAATTCCCTGGTGATTTTCAGATATGTGAAAGCTAAGTGAAATCTGTAGGTGACTCCAGGTCCCTGAGTCCTGACAACATGACCTTATTCATTGTTCAGATTTCTGATGAACCTAGATTCCATGATAATTCTGAGCCATTGTGAGCTGGATGGGGAACAGTAGAAACAAAAGGGCCCTTGAGAAATGCTGGATCTTGAACTTGATGTTAGCAAGTATTTCCATGATGAGATCATTAACTTTACTTAGTTCTTTGACCATCCTATAAGTTGACAGAGAAGCCTTACAACTTCTTGAGCTCTTTTATAATGGAAAATAATCTTCTCTTGATAGAAAGAGAAGATTTTGTCCAATTATTTCTCCATATCTTCATCCTTCCCCTTACAATAGTTGTGTATCTGAAATGTTCACTGTGCTAAGGGGAGCTGCATCTAGATTTCTAAACAGTGCATTTCCTACTCAAAATAACATGTCTGGAATGTAATTGTATGTTCTTTGTGTGATTTGTGCAATATTTTCACCACTTCCTACACATTGTACATTTGCAATTTTTTTTCATAATTTTAATGAAAAATATAAAAGGCCAAAATAGGTAAAACAAGTACCTGAGCAAGAGGAACTAATAAGAGCATGAAATTAATCATTGCTACAGAACACATATGTTGGTCTTGCTAGACTTTCAAAACCTGTTTTATGTAAACATTAGATTCTAATTTTAAAATCTTAATATGTGTTGTGAAATATAAAGGGAATTTTGAAGAACCCCTAGACAATAACATTTTTAGTATAAAACTACAGATATGTGTACCATAGAGCCATATATGAGCATGAATAAAGTATTTAGTATAATCCACATACTGTGAATATTCACTTAATGTCTATGTAAATTTAACTATAGATGTAGATATATATTAAAGGCCTAATATTTATCTTTTTCTTATAAAATTATTATAGAAAAGATGTATTTTATAATAGCTCATAGGCAAGATTTATATTTCTAGGTACTGAAATGAATAATTAGGTAGCTCAGCATCAGGGATTTCTTGGGAAATCTCTGAGAGATTTCTGAACTTCATGTTGACTTGTTTCTTTGAGCATGTTCCCTTTTCCACAGTCATTACCATAAAAGAAATAGTTTACCCTGAAATTACCAGGAGAAATTAGTTGAAAATCTGCTGAAATTTCCCCAATCCCCAAAGTACAGCAACCTATATTGGTCCCTCCTGTCTCACCTCTTCCTCTCCTGGGTGTTCTTGAAATATTTTGAGACACATCACAGCCTCAGAGCTGAAATCATTTGCCTTTCCTGAGGTTCTCCCAGTCCTGAGGTAGCATGAAGCCTGCTACTTGCTTCTATGACATTAGATGAGAGCAGATCTTCCTGGATGAAGAGACTCTATGGAGATTGCAGAGTTCAAGGCACATGTGAAGGCACTATAATAAGGAAGTATTCTCTTTAAATCCCACATTTTCAGAGCTTAAAGCATGATCACCATGTGAGTAGTACTTGTTTGTTAGTTTAAAGGACAAAAAAATATTCCTTTCTATGATAGAGAAGATGATATTTCTAACATATTATCTAGTAAATGCATGTGTGATACTTTCACCTCTAGATATATAGACCCTGATCTAAAACCTGTATTTTTCTCATTTTAATTTATTGAAAATTTTAAATATTTTTCTGATACAATTAAGAGAAAAAGCCTGGAGGTAAAAACACAGTGAGCATAAGGGAAAACACAGAGACTTATATACATGCATTCACACCGATATACACATATATACATACGAATAGAAAAATAGAATTAGGAATGTGACACAGTCATTTTATCAAATCATAATCAACTCACTGATATATAATACGCAATTACACTTTTACTACCCAATACTAAATCTGTGATAGTAAACTAAAACCAAAATATATTCTCCTATATCAAACAGGAACTTCTAGATCTGGCACTTCTGCCAATACACATATTCTTAAAAATCATCTTCCAAATTAATGGTTAAAAAGAAATTATGACAATATTTTGAATTTGAATTATGAGGAAGTGTGCATTATAAATTAGTGTTATAGTCGAAAATTGAATGTTTCTTATTCATGCATGAATTAATCCTGCAGATCATTCTGAAAGCAAGAAAGTGCAATGATTTACAAGCCCTTCCAGTCATGACTGAACAAATGTCAGAAGCAGTGGTTATCAAAATTATAACAAAGAAAAAATGGATTCCTCTTTCATTATCCATTTATCCTTGACTCTCTGTAAAATAGAGGATGTGGAGAAACAATCTCACTCTTACAGTTTCCCTTATAAAATACATTATCTGCCAAATGTAATCAGATCATATTTTGTAAATCTATGTTTTACAGTATTACCTCCATTACAGGACTATGCTTTATCCCTGTCTAAAATGAGGAGTTGTTAGGCCATTACAATGAAATTACTTTGATTTGTAATTGAATGTGGTAACTAAAACGGTGCTTTTATGTAGCAATGCCTCAGCATATCAGTCTATCACCAAGACAAAAATCTCCAGGGTCCACAAACAGGACAACAGATTTTTCATTCTTCAACCCTCAGGTGCCCTGGATTATGAAGTGTCAGACAGCAGTAAACTGGACAGAGTGGCCTCACCTGGGAATAGCCTACCTGTTCTCTTTGGAAAGGCCTCCATCATCAGGTGAGTGTTAATTGAGCCTTCAGATGTAGTGCAGGGGTTTCTAAGGCACTTAGCTACAGTGACATGTCTTACTGGGAAACTGAGTTGCATTTTTCTGATTTGTACAAACATGAAATTCAGGTTCAGTCAGATTTGGAAGTCTACAAATATAGTCAGGGTGAACTGGACTATATGTAGGGCTGGTGTTTCCAGCCCTAACTACATGGAGTCCTTTCCATAGAATGAGTCCCATGGTATTTGCTCAGAGTTCATGAAATAATTGAGAAGTCAGGAAGAGCTTGCTGTATTATATATCTGAGAATCAAGGCGTAGAAACTAAACAAAGCCAGGAAGTATGTCTTTCAACAATAGTTAGTCATATTTAGACCATGACAAGAGTAAACGAATGTGTACATTTTGTCGACTCCTGGAATTTTGAGTTATAGTTCCCACAGGTTAGGAAATAGCTGAAACCACAGGTGGTGAGTCATTGCCATTTAGACCCAGACTGAAGTAAATGAATGAGCTTGGGAGAAATTATTCTTAAAATGTATAAATACTCTGTAAATGATAACAAATACTTACTTAAAAAATATGGCCTAATTGAGGCAAGCCTTTAGTTAAGACAATATTATCCTGTTTTTCCCCTTTACTCACCAATGTTTATGTGCACAAGGTGCACATGTATAAACACACCCTTTCTGTCCAGTGGGAATGACAGGAACTACTGAGATGAAGTTAGTAGAAATCCAATGGCCTGGTTTTATTTTCCAATTAACTATAATTCGTGTTATGTTAAATTTTGTTTATTGTGTCCGAAGCCGCATCCATTCCTTTCTGCTGTCCAGCAACTGTATATACAGGGTGTCTTTGCAGAAGACAGAAAACAGGAAGGCATGAAGTCAAAGAAACCACTGCCCAGGCGGATCGTGCCTCTTGCTGGTTATGCCCTTTGAGCCTCGGTGGGACAAGGGGGCTGCCAACCTCTTCATGTCTTACTTCTTCAGATGTGAAATTATAATTGTATTGGTACTGTCCTCTCTTGCTTCTTGTGCTGATTAAAATTATTAATAAATAACAACTCCAATATCTTCAACACCCAATGTTGATGATGAACATCACATTTGTTAAATCTTTTTTTATTGAATTATTGTCCCCATACAATTTTATATTGGTTTCAAATATACAACACAGTGGTGTAACTGTTTACCTGTATTACTAAATCCTCACACCTCTACTGTGGTTACATTCAGTTTAGATATTAAGGAATAATTGACTATATTCTCAATGCTGTGACAAATTTGTATTGTCATTGAAAATATTTTACCTCTTTATCCTCTTCCCCACCCATGCCACCTCAGCCCCTCCCCATTGTAACCACTCATCCCTTCTCAGTGTCTATGAGCCCAGTGCTGTTTTGTTCCCTCTGTTTTGCTTTGTTTTTATAGTCCACATACAAGTGAAATTATATGACATTTCTCTTTCTCTCTGGTTTATTTTACTTAGTATAAAACCCTCTAGATCCATTGTTGTTGTTAAAAATCACAGGATTTCTTTCCATTTTATGGCTGTATAATATTCCATTGGGTACATGTACCACCTTTTTATCCATTTACATTCCTTCCCTACTGGCTATTGCAAATAGTGTGCCAATAAACATAGGGGTGCATAAATCTTCCTGAATCAGGGATTTTGTTTTCTTCTGGTACATTTATAGAAGTAGAATTACTGGCTCAAATGTATTGTATTTTTAGTTTTTTGAGTAGCCTCCACAGTAATTTCCACAAGAGTTGCACCAATTTACATACCCACCAACAGCGTAGGAGGGTTTCCATTTCTCCTGCATCCTCATCAGAATCTTTTATTTCTTGTATTTGGTATAGTGGCCATCCTAACTGGTGTTAGATGATATCACATTGTGATTTTGACTTGCGTTTCCCTGATGATTAGTGATGTGAAGCATCTTTTCATGTGACTATTGACCAGTTTATTTATTCTTCCGAGAAGGGTCTTGAGGGCCTCCATCCATTTTTTAATCAGGTTATTTGTGTTTTGGGTGTTGAAGCAAATGCATTCTTTATTTTTGAGGATAACCATTTATCACATAAATCGCTTATGAATATAATCCCCCATAATGTTGGATATCTTATTGTTCTCCTGATGGTGTCCTTTGCTGTAGGGAAGTTTTTAGTTTGATGTAGTCCCACTTGTTCACTTCTCATTTTGTTTCCTTTTACAAAGTTTTTCAAAAATTTCTTAACATTTGTTTTAGTTAATTTAGAAGAGTCCTACTAGAAAATAGTGAAACAGGTACACAGGGTTACCGTAACTTAGCAAATGTGTGGAGCTGGTAGAAACAATGAGAAGGTATAAACAAACACACACACTTGCTACATGTGAAATGGTTACTACAGATAATTCACATGTCCATCAACACAACTAAGCAACATTTTCAGTTACTGGTATGTTTGTTTACAGTACACAGTTCACTCTTGTGGTCCACAGTCTTGAATGAAATGATCTGCAACACAAGTGTCACTGAGTTCCTTCTCCTGGGATTTTCTGATGACTTAAGGATGCAAACACTGAACGGTGTCCTGTTCCTCATGGCTTACCTGGCAGCCCTCTTAGGAAATGGACTCATCATCATGCTCACTACATGGGATCCTCAGCTTCACACACCCATGTACTTCTTCCTGAAGAACCTGTCATTCATAGATATTGGCTACATTTCTGATATTGTCCCAAAATTTGCTCTCAACTCCCTGGTAAATAGGAACAAAATATCCTTCCTTGGATGTGTCTTCCAGGTGCTTTTTTTTGTGACTTTTGGTACTAATGAAATAGTCATCCTCACAGTGATGTCCTATGATCGCTATGTGGCCATCTGCCATCCGCTGCACTATGAGACCATCATGAACAAGGGGGCCTGTGGGCAGATGGTGGTGGCTTCATACATCAATGTGGGAATCTATGCAGCCATGCACATGGCAGCGACATTTTCCACAACATTTAGTTCCAATAAAATTCATCATTTCTTCTGTGATATCCCTCACATTATGTTGATCTCAGACTCCAAAACAAACATAAATGAAGCATCAATGACTGCATTTGGTGCAAGTATCTTACTTATTTGTTTCCTCTCTATTTTATATTCCTATGTGCACATCTTCTCTGCTGTCTCAAGGATCTCCTCCCTGGAAGGCAGGTCCAAAGCCTTCTCCACCTGCCTCCCCCATGTGGTCGTTGTGACTGTGTTTATTTCAACAGGTGCCATGGCCTTCCTGAAGCCTGCCTCTGAATTGAAGTCCATTGTAGACCTGGTTTGTCTGTATTTTACACAGTGGTTCCTCCATCAGTGAACCCCATCATATACAGCCTTTGAAACAAGGACATAAAGGTAACTCTAGGAAAACTCCTTGCAGTTGTAGTAATTAAGTCAAATTAAATATATTTGAGTAGTTTAGAGTTACCTCCTTTGTTTGAACAGATATGCAGTTCAAATTCTACTATTTATATTAAGGGGATGTATCATTATTAATGTACTATCTTAGTAACTTGGGAACAGCTGTAGCACTGTCAGTGCAGGATGTTCTACGAAGGGAAAAGAACAAAGATATCAGTGGAACACAATTACTGTGGTATATTTTGGGCAGTGGCTAGCGAAATTTATTTTTCAATATGAATACGTTTTTTTAAAAAAGAAAATCTAGACTTCCTCATTGCAAAATAGTTTAGGAGGATATGGGTAACACATATTATGTATTCCTTTTCTAAAAAGTTCATTTGCAGTATCCTTTATTAAACAAAATCCAATGTAGTTGATACAACCTGGCCCTTCAAAAGAAAGATCTTACAGCTTAGAAAATATGTTGCTTACAATTCCTATATTTTAGTGCCCTTACTGCTATAACAGTTCATGTCATATGGACCCAAATGCTGTCTTTAATGTCCCCAGAACCTCAGTATGGACAGCCTGGCCCAGGTATGAAACTGGTCCTTGCTGTTCACACTGTCAGAATGAAAGATCATTTATCCTTATAATTGAAAAATGCAGTTCTCCTTTCTCTATTAGGCTCACAATTAAATAGAAAATACAGGGGTGTGTGGGTGGAGGGAAGGCTACTTTCTCCTAGTGTTTTTACTTTCTTCCTCTAGACAAGAGGCTTGCTAGGTATGTCCCTCTCCAGGACAAGGAGGTCAGACCACATGTGCACCACACTGTCTCACTGCTACAATGTGTTTACAATACACATTCAGTAACTGCCTTATGTCAGTGGTGATATTTCCCTCTGCTCTTCATGACACTTGGACATTACAAATAAGTCTCCATTGCAACTGTTTAAGAAAATGTGTTTATGTTCTGGGCAATGTCAGAGGTGATGTGACATGGAACTCAAGGGACATGTTCTCATGGTCAGGAGCCCCCTGCTTCTTCCCCCTGTGGTTCTCACGGGAATGAGACTGTGGTGTGGGGGCATTTGGGGGCATGCCATGGACATCCACTTACTCAGGACACAGCCATCCCATGGGATTCCAACAGAAATGCTTACCTACATTCATGAAAAGACATGTCCACTAATTGATGTTGCCCACACTGGAATCTAATAAAATGCTGAAACCCAGTTAAACAGTTTATTATGATTTATTGATGGTGACATTGAGAAAAACAATATTGATTCAATCACAATCACAACAAAAACAGATTAACAAAAGCAAACCTCATAAGATGTTCCATTAATAAAAGACAAAGTCATGCGTACTAACTGACAGTTTGAAGTCATTCAATTGTTTCACTATGAAAGGTCAATGACTGTACTGTTGCAAGGGTAGTAATATTTATTCTTGATATTTTAGGTTGTTTCAATGTCTTAGTAAGTTTATAAAAATGGTCAAGCTGTATGCTTTTTTGTTAATTACTCATATTGTTACACTTTTATACACAGTAAAACCAACACAATATCTACAAATCAAGACATAAGATAAAATATCATGAGACACAGTATTAATATTCTATAATCTT
Organism: Manis javanica; assembly: GCF_040802235.1. Classification (NCBI taxonomy): domain Eukaryota; kingdom Metazoa; phylum Chordata; class Mammalia; order Pholidota; family Manidae; genus Manis; species Manis javanica. Next base: position 64,268,759 of record NC_133169.1, on the reverse strand, counting down.
TCTCATACCTAATTCATGATTAAGGAATAATGTTTTGCCCTAAATTCAAGAAAAAGATAGTGACAATATAATCTAACCTTCCTCTGGATTTTTTGGACAATGAAATAAAATATGTAAAGTAATTATAGCAAATGATGGAAAAAATCTTTAAAATTTACTTATTGTGTGCTTAGGGATATTTGGCAAAAACATTCCATCTCTAAAATGTAGGGATATATGTCCTTCTTGACAATATGGATAACCCTGGAGGATATTACATAAAGTGGAAAAAGCTACACACATAAAGATAAACCATAAATTATCTTTGATATGGAAGTTAAAATAGTCAAACTCATAGAAGCATGGAATAAATGGAGGTAACTAGGGGGCGGAAATAGGGAAAAGGGCAGGTGATGGCCAAAGGGTGCAAACCCTGAGTTATGCAAGGTCAATGCACCCTGTAGATCCACTGTACAGCACAGTGGCTGTAAGTAAAAATACTCTATTGCATACTTGAACTTTACTCAGGGGGATGAAGAAACCTCCAGAAGTGATAGATGTGTCTGTGTCCTCATGGTGATGAAGGTTTCATGGGTTATTCTGATCCCCAAGCTCATCGAGTAGTGTTCATCAAATATCATGACAATCATACCTCAGGAAAGTGATTTCTTAAAATTCTGTACACAAACTATTAGAATTAGTATGATTCCATATAAAGAAAATATGTTTGTATGAAAGAAAATGCCATTAGAAAATGATGTTTAAATGTAATTCACAAGACCAAAAATAAAAAGTTGGAAGTTCACTTCTGAAAATTCACAAGTCTTTACACAGAAGATACATTACTAAAAAAGCACCTACTTAACTGAAACATACAGTTTATTCATGGGCTCAAAACTTCAATTTAAGTACACTTATTTAACAGGACTTAATGTTCACCCTAAAGTTCACATTAAAATTGAAAAGGCCAAGAATAATGAAGTCTTAAAAAAGTTCAAGCGGTTGAGAATACTTAAAGATCCTTGAGTAATAAACAAAAGCTGGAAGATTTCTGTCATCAAATATGAAGATCTCTTATGCACATAAATAGTTACAGTACTGGGTCAGAGAGGCACAGATTAGTTGAAAGAACGGAATTCAAAAACTGACCCACTCAAATACAGGCAGTAGATGTATACGAATATTCCACAGTAGGCATATACAAAATTTCTACTACAGAGACATGGGGGGAAAGACCATTCACTTAATGCTGAACCAATCTGATAATAGTTTGGAGGCAATTATTCTTGATCTCTATCCCCTGTCATGCTCAAACGGAAAATCATAGTGAAGGAACATAGAAATGTAAAGAGGAAAACAATAACCTACCTAGAAGATAACAGAAATAAATCTTCATAAGCTTGTTGGTAGGAAAGAATTTTATACACTAAACAAAGAAGCAATTATCATAATCTTAGTGATGATAAATAGATATATATTAAATTTGATTAATTTTTAAAGCTACCACAAAATTATGGAAAAATGAGGAGCCACTCAAGGACAATCTACAGGAGCTGCATAAATGGCACTGGCTTAAACACTTCCTTGTAGCTCCGTGGGCACTACAGACTGACAGACATTTGGGTGTTTTCTCTAAACTTATCTTTTCCTTCATGACTAGAAACTTAATGTATCAGAACAGCCCAAACACAGATACATACACATATGTATACTCACTTAGAGATCTACATAATTTATTCACAAACATATCAGAATCACTTGGCTCTTGCGAGATCAACCTTTGATTTCTCATGTTTAGAATGTCCCGAAAACAAAGAGCCAAATATTAAGTAAAGCAAACATGTTATGTGCATGTAATTTTTCTACCTGAAATCACTAGCTTAGTATTAAAAAGACAAATTGGATGACTTATGCAGGGATTTGTTGATATGTTGTTTCTAGAGCCCCTACAATTTCATGCACTTTACAACTTCACATTTTATGAATGCCTATCCCCTTGTTATGAAAGACAAAGATCAGCTGCCTGCATCATTTTGCTGAAGAGAAAAATTTGTATATTCTCCTGATATTTGTAAATTCCAGCTCAACCCATAAAGTCCATGTAAATATATTTCCCAACTCTTTTTTTATAAGCCTTGAAAATGATATTTCATTTCCTTTTTTAGTACTGAGTGAACTGAATAAAGTATCCAACTTGCCTTGTTTTACAGCATTGTAATTTAAATTAGAAATTGCTTGTTTTAATAAAAATATTTTGTCCTCATGTATCCATTTATGAAATATGTATTCTCTAGTTCTACTTCCTTTCTAAGTATCATTTTAAAATAATTGCATCACCAGTAAAAATGATGTCTCAACATGCAAGTTACACATTGGTGAACAGGGAAGAACATTTAGCAACCCTACATAATCCTTTTCAGAGCATCAACATTTACAGAAAATACTTCCTAGAGATTTACCAAGTGTCATTAAATAATGTGCAAACACCGAAAGAAGACATCCTTTTATTAAATTGAACTTTAATACATATACTGTTGCATTCATTACTCATTTTAGAAACTTTTTTCTTTAACCATGGAAATATTACTGTTTAAAATATTCATTGCTGGAGGTGTTCCAAGTTTGCAGCATATAAACATCCAGAACCCAGTGTCCTGCTGCACACTCATACACCAAATCTACTCCTACACACAGAGTAAATCACTCTTAGGGAGAAATGAGGCCTGACTAGTCACCTTCTATACAATGCAGGATAAATCATCAAATAAAATATCACAGGACAGATGGAGACATTATGAAGGGAGACCCATCTGCAATTCAGCCATTCAGTAAGGAGGCATATCACTGAGGGATTAGAGCCTGTATTCAGCTGCCCTGGGTCAGAAAAACTCACACTTCATAAAGTTTAAGAGGCTAACACCCTGTTAGTTAAGGTAACAGATTTTTCAATACACTACCTGCCAAATGGTGTTGGAACTGCTAAAACTCTCTTCAGAACCAGAGAATCTGGTAGTACCAATATTTATGTCACCCCACATACATTATTGTTCTATCTTCAACCCTTTCCTACTATTTTCTCTTAAACCCACTATGACCAGTCAATGTCCCAAATACTACACCATGCACCTCTCATCAAGGCAGTTAATGACATTCAAATAGTTAATTCGAGTAGTTGTTTTCAGTCCACATCTTACCTGGTCAATCCCCATGAGAATATTAGCACTTCAGTTACTCCTTTCACATTGAAATAACTTCTGAAATTGTCTCCCAGATCAACACACATCCCTAATTTGTTAGATTTTGAAATCCTCCAAACACCTACACTTAAATGCTTGCAACTCAGAGATAGACAAATAACCAAATAAGGGTAGGAAAGGATTGGAACACTCATCTCACAGTGTAAGATGAGCAAAGCCCAAGAAGCACAGATAATAATCACCCAAAATTATAATTACATAATTAAAAACAAGATAAAAATGCTGAATTTGGCAAGGATGTGCTGCAACAAGAACTCTCATTTCACTTTGGTGGCATTGTGAGAAGGTACAACAATGTCTCTCTGAATTAATGGCCGTTATTCATCAAACAAACAAATGCAGAGCAAGTCTATTGCTAGGTATTGACTAATGGAAATGAGCACGTTTGAATGAAAGGCTTCTAAAAGAATTGTCATAAAATTCTATTTGTAGTAGCCCCCAAATGTAAGCATCTGATGTGTCTGCCAATCAAAGAATCAACAAATTCTGGTCATTCTCTGGGAGTCTTACTACCAGCCACATTAAAAAGGGAAACAAAAAGAAAACTCTACTGACATCGGCAACAAGTAGGTGAGGATCAAAATGTTATTTGGACTAAAAAATCATACGGTAGAGTCCACATATATGAAGCTCAGGTCAAACTATTCTGGAAAAGAATCCCTAATAGTTGCTGCTTATGAAGGGAAGATACAGAGGGTGCCTGAGTTAGGGCATCAGAAATATTTTGTGAAACAATTTTCTGATATGGATTTGCACTGAACATGTGTATGTATTTTTGAAAACCCAGCAAATGATAAATTTCAAATGTACAAATAATAAAGACTAATACAAAATGGGTGGTATACCAAAATGTAAAGCACAAACAATAAATCACCTGGAGGGTGTTTCATGATGACAGAAAAGGAAGACCCAAAATTCACCTCCTCCCATGAACACAGCAAATTCAAGCTTCACATGGAATAATTATCCACTGATAAAGACCTGAGAACTATATGAACAGCACCTCCACAGCAAAAGACAAAATAGATATATTAAGGTTAGGAGAGGAAAAGAAAAGGTATTTCATGGAACCCCACCCAGATGCACTGACCCTGCACAGAAGAGGGACCACAAAATATGGCACTTTCACTTGAAGGGGCTGTGTTACACATCATACACCCTGACCCAGGGTTGGCACCGGGAAGACAAGCTATTCATCTGTCTGGTTTACAAAATCAACAGGGACTGAGTCCAGGAAAATCATAGAATTTTAAGGAACAAAGATTCTACTCTTGAAGGATGAATGAACAGACCCTGTAACCCTGTGGTCCAGTGTCAAACCAACAGAGGGAAAATTGTCAACACAAAATGCAAGGGAAGTGCACTTACTCTTTTTAAAGGCACTTACTCATTTTAAAGGCAGAAAAATGCAGGGTCTTCATCCAGTGACGGAAGCCTTGTATATTCTCAGGCTCATCCTACCATTCCAAGGATGGAACTGACAGACACCAAAGACCAAAGATTGTAAAAAAAAAAATGCTATAATACAGGTCAGAGTGGAAATAAATGAAATACAGAGTAAAAATGGAAAATAGAAAAAAATCAATGAAACTAATAAATGGTTCCTTGAAAAGTTAAATAAATTCTACAAATTTCTGACAAGGCCAATGAAAAACAGAGAGACCAAGTAAATAAAAACAGAAATATGAAAGTGTAAAAGTTACAACTGATGTGACAGAAAGGCAAAAGGTCATATGAACAATTATGTCTATATGAACACTTTATAATTTTATGTCAATGAATTAGAAAATCTAGAAGAAATGGGTAAAACGTTAGAGACATAAAATCTTCCAGGAGTGAATTGTGAGGAAATAAAAAGTCTGAATAGGCTAATTAAAATAATGAAATTGTTTCACTAATTTAAAAACTCCTAAAATAAGGCTCAGCATGGGACGGTTTTACAAGTAAATTCTATCAAACATGTAAAGAACAAATATGTATCCTTCACAAATCACTCCTAAAATATTAAAAGTAAGGAACAGTTTGAAAATTATTCTATATGGTCAGCATAACAGTGATTATAAAATGAATGACACAACAAAGAAAATTCGAAGCCAATATACTGATGAACATAGATGTGACAACCCTCAACAAATCAGCAAACTGAAATCAGCAATACATTAAAAAGATCAGACACCACTATCAAATAGGTATTCCACGGATGCAAGGATGGTTCAGATCTCTAGATCAATCACTGAGGTACACACATGAACAACATGAAGGCTGAAAATCATACGATCATCTCAATACATGGAGAAAAAGCATATTTTGACAAATTCAACATCAATTTCTGTTAAAAACTTTCAACAAAATGGGTACTGAAAAAATATTCCTTACAATTACAGTCCCATATATGGAAGATCTACTACTAACTTCATTTTCAATGGCAAAAAAAAAGCTGAAAGATTTTCCTCTAAGATTGGGCATAAGACAAAGTTATCCAACTTGGCTAATTTTATTCCATGTAGCATGAAAAGTCCTTCCCACAGCAATCAGAAGAGAAAAGCAAATAAAATACATCCAAAGTAGAAAGGAAGAAATAAAACTGTCGCTATTTGTAGATGATTATTTTCTTTGTGTGGGAAAACTTAAAGACTCCAGCAAAACTCTGTTAGAGTTAATGTGAATTAAGTCACAGGATACAGAACTGGCATACAGAAATCAGTTGTGTTATTATACAGTCAAAATTATCAGAAAGAACAGTTAAGAAAATGAACTCATTTACAACTGAAGAAAAATAATGCAATATTTAAAATATTTTAACCATAAGGAGAATGATCTGTGTATTAAAACTAAAATACAGAAATTGAAAAAGCACAAGTAATTTTTAAGATACTTATAGATTGGAAAAGTTAATATTGTTAAAATGTCCATACTACAAAAAGTATCTGCAAATTGAATGCAATCCCTATCAAATTTCCAATGGCATATTTCACAGAAGTAGGGCAAATGATCCTTACATTTTTATAGAATAAATGAACCCAGATTGTCATAGAAATCTGGAGAAAGAACAAACCTGGATATAGCATGGGTTCTGGGTTCAAACTATACGACAAGGCTATAGTAATCAAAACAGAGTGATATTTTCCTAAGATGAAGCACATACATCAGTGAAGAAAATAGAAAGCCTGGATATAAACCCACATGTATTGTTGATTAATATGTGACAAAAGAGTCAAGAATATAAACCTGGGAATTACACATGGTATACTGAATAAATGAGGTTGGGAATACTGAAAGGCCTCAAGCAAAATAATGTAACTGTACTGCTGTCTTACACACTATGCAAAAGTGACCTAAAATGATGTCAACACTTTAATGTAAGACCTGAGATCATTGAACTCCTTGGAAAAAACCTTATGCAGTGAGCTGCTTGATATAGGTCTGGAAGATGATTTTTTTATATGACACCAAAATTAAGTAAGAAAAATACCTAGTCCACTAGCCTTTTTTCTTGTTTTATTTTAACAGTTTAAGTATGACTGACATATAATAAATTGCATATATTTTTGTGCACAATTAGTAATGTGCATAAGCAATTGTACATAACTTTGAAATCTTTACCTCATGTCAAAATAAGCATAAACATCACCCCCTATAGTTTCCATGAACCCTGTGGTCATCCCTACAGCTGGCTTTCCCTGTCTCCCAAATGCCCAACATCTAATCTTCTTTCTCTGACTATATATGTGTTTGAATTCTCTAGTTACGCATAAATGAAGCAGGTAACTGTTTTTGTTAGTCTTCATCACAAATCATAACGATTCTACATTTCATTCATGAGGTTGTGTTCATCAATACTTTATTCATTCATTGCAAAATAGCCTTTGAATATAGGACATACCACATGTCAATTACCCATTCTCTATTGATGGACATATGTATTGTTTCTAGTTTCAGCCTAATAAAAATAAACTACTGGAAAACATTTCTGGTCAGGTGTTTCTGATTACCCTGTATAAATACTTAGGTGTGGTAGGCCTATACCATATTATTTGTCAATGTTTCAAGTTTTTTTCTGATTGTGTGATGGGAATTATGTATACATTCTTCTTTACATCTTAAAGTCTCTTATTGGATATATTACTTGCAAATATTTTTTCAAAATCTGTGGTTAATGTTGTGATGTGTTGTATATTTGTACTTTTTGTCTTAAGGCTAAACTTATTTTGACTGCACAAAATTGAGGAGTTTCAGTGAATAGAAAATAATATCTCACACAAAATAACAGAGGTTTAAGAAAATGACAAAAATGAAACCAAAGGCTGAAATTCTTAATTCCCTTAATTATTCAAGGAATTTATGGTTAACCAAATAAAAATATTACAAAGTATGAAGAGGGAAGAGACTCATATATGTTATCTTGTAACTTTGAGTGTTCAGGTAACAGTTTCAATGAAAGGCAAATCAAATCTGAAGGGGACCCCAGATTCCTGAGCCCCAAAAATATGACCCTACTCTTTACTTGGGAACCTCAAGGCCCTGAGTATTTTATGATAATTCCGGGATCTGTGACCTGTGCATGCAGCAGCCGTAACAAAAGGGCCCTGTGGGACAGTTTGGAACTTGAACTTGATGTTAGCAAGTATTTCCCTGATTTCTTTTCTCGGCTCCTTGTACTTCCTCTCAGGGGACTGAGGTGCCATCCAACTTGAGAATTTCTCACATAAGAGAATCTCCTTCTGATAGAAAGAAGGGTTTCTCTCTAATTCTTTGTCTACAATTTCAGCCTTCTAAATGTTACATATATGAAATGTGCATCTCATTTCTACACACTTTTGGAAGCTACTCGTAGGTTTCTCAGCAGTGCATTCCCTCCTCAAAACCTTTCTCTGAAATTGAATTTTATGTTCTTTATGTGATTCAGGCAGAATGTTAACCATTTCCTATTCATTATATATTTTCAATTATTACTCTTGGTTTCATCATATTAAAGGAAAAATGTAGCAAGATAATATGTCAAATAATAATAAGCACATCTATTTCAGCAGAAGGAAATAGTAATTCATGAAACTGATAATCCTTGCAGAAAATACATTAATTATTCTACATTTTTTAAATGACTTCTAATAGCTAGCACAAATCCTAATTTTAATACATGAATACCTGTCACTGAAATATAAATGAGATAAATACCCTTTAATATCCTAAGGTAACATAATTTTTATACGAAACCAAAGGAACATGGACAATGAAGGCAAAATTAGCTCAATTGATCTCTTCAGTACATTCCACATATTATGAATACTCAGTTAAGGATATGTCTGCATTAGATATGGCGATATTGTAAAGTTCCAATATTTAACTTTGAATTATAAAAATTCAGGCTCTAAACAATAGCATTTTTAGTGGCTCACAGAAAAGGTTTTGTTGTTTTAGGTAATAGAAAAATTAATTTGGTAGATCAGCATCAGGGACTTTAACTCTCTCGGAGATTTCCTAGTTCAATGTTGAGCTACTTTGTCAAGCCTGTCCTTTCCCACCCAACCAGCATCACAGAGAAAGACTTTTCCCTGAGGCAGACCTGAGGGTTTATTCCCTGGCCTGATGCCCCAGGTACCTGACTGGCAGCTGCCCCTCCTGGTCTGCTCCCTCCTCCTCCTCTCCTGGGAGTTCTTGGGAGGACTCAGGGGAGACCGCAGAGCCTCAGAGCTGCAACCATGTGCCTCTTTTTAGACAGTCATAATGTGATCTCTCAGTGAGAGGACAGCTGAGTTCCCCCAGTTCCTGGTGGGATAGAAGCTGAATATAAGTTCCCATTACAATAGATCAGAACAAATCTTTCTGGATGAAGAGAATCTCTGAAGATTGGGAGTTCAAGTCACATGTAAAATTGTTGTAATAAGGAAATAGTCTACTTCATAGCAAAGTTTTTCAGAGATTCATGCATTGTCAAAATGTAAGTAACCTTTATTTAGCATTTTTGGATAGGAATAAATACTCCTTGAGTATAGAAAGTATTATTTTTCTAACATATTGTCCAATTCAATGGTTAGGTGTGATCATTTCACCTGTACATCTGTAGACTCTGGTTCAAAATCCTACATTTATTCTAAAATGATCATGAGTTTTATTGAAAATTTCAATTATTTTGTCTCAGATACAGTTACAAGAGAAAAAGCTCAGAGTTAAAAAAAGGTAGTTGTGAGCACAAGGAAAAACAGACACACATTCATACACAGGTATGGGTGCTAATGCACACTCATATAAACAAAAATAGGAAAATATACTTAGGGTTTGATATGGATAAAGACTTTTCTCAAGACATACACAGAAATACAGTAAGTAGTACTTTTTCCGGTCCCACTGAGTTCCCAAATATAAGAAAAAATCATACAGTAAAAATCTAAACACTTTTCATATCCTGCAAGAACATGTAGTTTTGGGTACCTTTGCTTATGTATTCCTAAAACCATCTTCCAATTTCATTGTTGAAAAAAATTCTTGCCTTTTTTTGTGTTTAATTTATGAGAAAGTGAAAATTTTAATGTTACTTATTCAAAATGTATTCTGATATGTATATTTTTATTTATATATAAATTAACCCTACAGATCATTCTGTAAGCCAGAAAGGAAAATGATTCACAAGTTCTCACCCATCATGATTAAACAGTGATAAGAAAAAAGCATTTAACAAATTAGAATACAGAAAAAAATGGTTTCTCTTGGATTATCTCTTTGTCCAAGGCTCTAAAATAGATGTGGTGAGAAATATCCCACTATTTTAGTGATTTATTACAAAATAATTTATCTGAAAAATGTATCAACATCTTAGGGCTTTTCATATATGTTTTAAAGTGCCATCTCCATTACCAGAATATGTTTTATCCTTGTCAGGGAATGAGCAATTGTGAATATTTTATCCCTGAAATTAGTTTGATGTGCAGAATAGCATTATGGCAATTAAAACACAGTGCTTTTATGTCTCAGTATTTCTTCTGCCACCAAGAGAAGTGGTGTCCAGGATCCACAAAAGTGAGAACAACATTTTCTGTCTCAGCGCTCAGATGCTCTGGATGAGGGAGCTTCCAACCCCAGTAGACCACATAGACTGGGAGCAACTCGACCTGGGAATGAGCCTACCAACTATCTTTGGCAAATTCTGCATCACTCGGCAGTCATGATGTGGAATCCAGACACAGTACTGTTTTCTAAGCCACAACAATAGTTAGTGCTGACACATCAGACTAGGGGACTGAGTCATATTTGCTGATTCATATACATATGCAACCCAGGTTCAGGTGGGACTTGGAAATCTATCATTGTACTCAGACCTTATCAGGAATGTTTCCAGCACTTTCTTCATGGACTCCATTTTATAGATTCATCCTTTGTTATTTGTATGGACTTTATAAAGCCACTTAGACATGAGGAAAAACTGCTAAATTATATCTTAGATAATTAAGACAGAGACACTGAACAGTTAAGAACATCATCTCTCAATAACAGGCAATGCTAATTAAGGCCCTGGTCAGAAGAGGAGAAAACATAATTTTGTTGAGTCCTGGAATTTTCAATTAGAAGTTTAGCCATTGTTCCTATTGAATTCAGAAAATTTCTTATAAATTGGAAAAGCTGAAATTAGAGGTGGAGGATCCTGTCATGTAGGCCCAGAGTGAAGTAAACAATTTGGGAAGAATATACTCTGAAAGTATAACACAAGTAGTATTTGATACATAATTAAATCTTATTAAAAAACTTGAAGATCTAACATGCTTTAATTGAGACAATGTTCTATTATTCCTGTCCATTCACCAATATTTAAGCCTACCAGCTCCATACATATATAAACACGCTTTCCATTCATAAGAATGGCAGGAACTACTGAGATGAAATTATTTGCAACACTCACACAGCCTGGTTCTAGTTTTCTATCATTAATATTCATGTTGGGTTAAAATTAAACTTACCTTTAATTGTTTTCTAAACTACCTCTATTGTCTCCAGCCTGCCATTATCTCTCTAATCTTGTGTCTCTTCACAGAACAGGGATGCATAGAAGTCAATGAAACCACCTTTCTCTCCCATCTCTGTAATTTTACTAGCTATGTGCCTTTACATTCGGTCTGGAGGTGGGGGAACAGTCAACCTCTCTCTCTTACTATCCTAAATTGTGAAATTATAACAGTATTGGCACCTTACTTTCTTGTTCACTGTGCAGACTAAAATTATTAAGAAATAAATACTTCACCGTCTTCAACAATTCATTAGTGATGATGACTGGCACCAAAGCCAAAATCATTTTATTAGTAAAGTTCTTCAGAGACTCCTAAATATATATTAATTAATTTTGTGCCAAGAATTGTCCTGCATCAATTTGATGACTAAGTCCCATAAGGTTTAAGTAATCTGACAAATGTCTAGAACTAGCAAGAAATAATATTAAGGAACACACACAAAAATGTGGGTAACCTTGTTTTTAACCACTACATTAAAGTTTATCTGATATACAATACTAAATAAATGTCTATTATCAATGTCTAATAAGAAATATATATTACTTTCACTCCTATAGTAGCTTCTTATAGACATTGATGTTTACCTCATTCCAAATACTGTATAAACAATATGTGTATTCCTCTTAAACTTCCATGGGACTCCACACGTAATGTCTTGATAAGTGTCACCCAAATTACTCACCTATAATGTTAAAATGTATCACAAGGTAACTCATCTACTACGTGGTAGACTCAGACTGAAAACTATAATTTTTCTGGCCTGATCTGTTGTTTCTTCTATATCACAAGAATCTCATAGCCCTCATTATAAACTTGTAAAAAAAATTCCCCTTTTTTCCCCAAAGTAAGCTGGCTGAAATTCAGAAATGGATTAACTTATCTGAATACCTTCTTTACAAATCAGAAAAGTTCCAACAAAATATGTGAGAAATGTTCAAAATTGGGCATATTTTTAATTCTGTTTCATTACAATAAGAGTAACATTTATTATTCTTCAAACATTCATATCAAAGGAATCCTTTCCAGGTGTTAGAAAAATTTGGCTCTTCAATGTTAAATATTCTCAATTGTGGTTAAAATATAGGTCACATAAATTTTCCATCCTGAACATTGTTAAGTGTCTTGTCAAATGGTGGTAACTAGTCACTTAGTGGGGCAACCATCTTCACACTCATCTCCAGAAATGTTTCTGTTTTGCAAAACTGAAACTCTGTATCCATTAAGCAAACACGTCAAGTTCCTTTATTCCCCAAGCCCTTCCCATCACCATCTAGTCTCTGTCTACATGAATTTATTCAGGGATCCCATATAAATGGAATCATATAGCATATCACATTTTGTATCTGGATTATTTCAATGACCATACTGTACTCAAGGCTAACTCATGTTTAAAGATAACAAAAACACGAATAAGCAAAATTAAATATCTGTGCACTTAATGAGAATGTGTAAATAAGTTTCCAGGAATACCTTGGTCTTTACTTGCACCTTAGATTTTCTTTGTAACTGTTTTTATACTATGAGGTAGAGTTTCCTGTAACTGCTTGGAGAGAAATTTGGGGCATTTCTTCCTAACTCAGTGTTAGGTATGGCACATCGGTGAGCTGTTGCAGCCATAATGGTGATAATAACACCATTGGATTGGACAAACATTAAATGGTGTCCCTATCCAGCTATGCCAGTCACTTGTTAAACATTTATGCACCCTTCACTATAATAGAAAACCAAAGCATCTCTGAAGCTTGGAATCATTAAAGTTAATTACACTGCTACAATTACAACTTTATCAACTTAATGTTTTACTAAATTTGTACCCTATATTTTATTTTCAATTTTTTACATTAATTGGCAAATAAATTATATATGTTTAATGTATACAACCTATATAGAGATATACATATGAATTATGTATATACTTACGTAAAGACTGTGAAATACTGACCACAGGTAAGATAATTAATAGATCCTTTAGCACAGCTGGTACTGTTTACCTTTATCCCTATGATTTTGATTACAGAAAACAGTTTCCTCTTGGGAATATGTCATTGCATGAAATGATCAATCACACAGGAGTCACTGAGTTCCTCCTCCTGGGATTCTCTGAGGACCCCAGGATGCAAACCCTGCATGGCTGCCTGTTCCTCGTGGCTTACCAGGCAGCCTTGTTAGGAAATGGCCTCATCATCATTCTCATCACTTGGGATCCTCAGCTTCACACACCCATGTACTTCTTCCTGAAGAACCTGTCATTCATAGATCTCTGCTACATCTCTGTCACTGTTCCTAAATTTGCTCTCAACTCCCTGATGAATAGGAACAAAATATCCTTCCTTGGATGCATGTTCCAGGTTCTGTTCTTTGTGAGTTTTTGTTCAGCTGAAATAGTCATCCTCACAGTGATGCCCTATGACCTCTACGTGGCTGTATGCCGCCCACTGCACTACGAGAACATCATGACCAAGGGGACCTGTGGGCGGATGGTGGTGGCATCATACATCACTGTGGGGGTCTATGGAACCATACACACTGCACTGACTTTTTCCACAAATTTTAGTTCCAATAAAATCCATCATTTATTCTGTGATATTCCTCAAAATATTTTGATTTCAGAAACTAAAATGAATATAAAAGAAGTGTCAATAACTGCATTTAGTACAAGTATTACACTGGTTTGTTTCATCTCTGTCTTATATTCCTATGTGCACATCTTCACTGCTGTCTTCAGGATGTCCTCCCTGGAGGCCAGGTCCAAAGCCCTCTCCACCTGCCTCCCTCATGTGATTGTTGTGACTGTGTTTCTTACACAGCAGGTGCCGTGGCCTATCTGAAGCCAGCCTCTCAGGTGAGGTCAGACCTAGATATCATGCTGTCTGTGTTTTACACAGTGGTGCCGCCTCCATCATTGAATCCTATCATATACAGCCTAAGAAACAGGGATATAAAATTGACTGTGGGGAAAGTCCTTGGAATTATAGAATTTGTCAGATTAATGTATTTGATTATCTTAGAGAGAGGTCCCTCCTTAATTACAAGATATATCATTTTAAGATTTTACCACTTAAATAATGGGGAAGTGTCTTCAAGTTAATGTAGCATTTTACCACTCGGGAATGTTCTTCAGACACATGGAAATAACATATGGAGATATCAGTGGAATGAAACTACTGTGGTATATGTTGAGTAGTGGCTAGCAAAATTTATTTAGCAATATTAATAAAGACTTTTCAAACTAATCTAGAAATCCTACTTGGCATGCCAACATAAGAAGATATTAATAATATCAGTTATTTAGTAAATTAGTTTTGAAAATGTATTGCATCAGCAGTGTTTTTTAAATTAACAAAATCCACTATAATTGGACCTCCACAAGCCAGAAGGATTCTATAATTTTGAAAATAATATTGAGCTACATATTTCCTAGATTTGGTGTGACCTTACTGCTGTATCATTTCATGGCTAATGAAGCAGGTCTACCTGTTCCCAGAAACTCAGTGTGCACAGATGGTCGAGAAATGAATCCCTGACCCTTGGAATCCAGACTGTAAGATTCCATTGTATCTTTATCATATCCTAATGAAGTTCTTCTACCCCTCCTAGGCTCATATGCAATTAGAAGTGGCAGGGGTAGGACGGTGGAGGGAAGGCTCATTTTCACCAGGAGTTTACTTTCTTTTTTTAATAGAAGTATCACTGATACACAATCTTATATTAGTTTCTAAAGTACAACACAGTGTTTCAACAGTTACCTGTATTATTACATCCTCTTCCTCCTGACAACAGCCTGGTGGCCAAACAGGACCTTACATGTGATGATGGGGCTGCAGGCCACTGTGTGCTGTGCTCACTCACAGCTCCACGTGCTGCTGACACTGCACGTTCTGATCTGCCTCACGTGCCAATTCTGCTGTGATTCCCTGTGCTCTTCATGATGCTTTGGCTACTACCAGAACAAAAGCAAGTTCTTCCTGCTTCCCACTGGTACATCACTGGCATCAATAAGCACTGGAGTTCTCCGCTTAAGGGGCTAGTGGAAAGGATGCTACACTGCTGTAATATGTGTCACATTTGGCCAGTGTAGCCATCTGTGCCACACCACTCCATTTCATTTGGGTCCAGGCTTGCACCCACCCTGCAATGGGATAGGTGGTTATTATCTTGGTCCGAGCTGCTCCGGTGGTGGGCTCCATAGCCAGCGAGGCATGGAACACAGCAGGCAGTTGCTTCTCTGTCAAGAGTACCAGAACTCTGCTTCTTTCCATAGTTGTGGCCAGAATCCAACAGGTTGGCAGGTCCATCCAAGCCACTGCCAAATGTCCCATCCATAACCACCTTTGGTTACATGAACATCTAGCTCACAGGGCCTTGATGAGTCCATTACACTGAAGGCCTGTACAGCCTTGACTGCCTGCTTAGCAGCAGTAAAAGCAGCTGCACATGTCTCATCCCAGTCACACCTGATGCCCTTTCATACCAACCAGTATAATGGCTCCAGAATTTGTGCCAAATGTGGGATAAAAACTCTCCAGTAGCCCAAAAGATCCAAAATCTTTTGTAATATTGCCACAGTTGTAGGGGTGGTGAAAGCCTGAACCTTGCCTATTACTGTTTCTATGATGACTTTAGTTTTACCCAAACAGACAGCCCCCAAGAATTTTACTGAGAAACCAGGTCCCTGAACCATGGTGCTGTTCACAGCCCATCCTTCCTCCTGTAGATATTGCAGCAGTCTAGGAACTGCCCCTTCTAAATCTGCAAGAGAATCAGACATGAGCATGATATCACCAATGCAGTGATACAGACACACTGTCTGTGGTTTCTTCCATGTGGCCACATCCCGTGCTACAAGTCTGTGACAAATGGTGGAACTATGGAGATAACCCTGTGGAAAGACAGTGAATGTCCATTGCCAGCCTTCCAACATGAAGGCAAACTCTTTCTGGCTTTCCTGTGTTATGTCAATAGAGAAGAAAGCATTAAAAAGGTCCACAATATAACAATACATCCCTAGTTCATGACTAAGAGTGTCCATAATGGCTGCTACAGAGGGGATAGCAGCATGCAAAGGGGTTTTAACTTTATTCAATTCCCTGTAATCCATGATCATTCACAAGGACTCATCCACCTTTTTCACTGGCCATACCGAGGAATTAAAAGGACTGAGTGAGCAAGATGATGCCCACCTTCTGCAACTACTGTAGAGTTTCTCCAATTTCACTGTGCCCTCCAGGCAATTTATACTGTTTAGTATTTGTCACTTACCTATGTATAAGCAGAGCTATAGGTGGGTGCTTAGTATATACCCTCAGAACTGCCTTTACTTAGGGTACCTTCAGTCTGAACTCACCTGCCGTGGTCTGTAACCACAGGCCCTGCAGGAAATCTACCCCCACAACATATTCAGTGATGGGAGAAATGTGCACAGCATAGTCCTTTGGCGGTAAACACCCTATCCGTAGTGGGGTTTGGGATTTATTCACTCTAATTGCCTTATCCCCATAGCCATCTATTGTGGCAGGGGTCCCAGGAAAATACTCAGCATTGCCATAAATTAGACAACCTTGAGCTACTGTGTTCACTGGTGCCAGGACTCATTGTACATACATGGGGGACCAATGATTGCTGATTTTACATGTAGTCTCTACTCCCAAGCATGTCCTCCGAGATATAGACTTTAATTTCCTTCCCAAGTCAAACCATGACACCCAGTTGTCCTCCTTGGGGGTGAGGACCCAGGCAGAGCCTGAGTACTGAACCACAGGAAGTCTTGCAGGAACCCAGGTGGAACATGGGGCTTTGCCTCTGGCTTCTGTGTCCTGGATGTCAGCGACTGGAACTGCTGCCCTGGCTTTCTTGGTGTTGCAGTTCTAACAAGATACTTTGCACTGCCCATCAAGTTAATTTTTTACTACCCCAGCCTTTATCACATCAACCGATATCTGGATACTCAAGACCTTCACAGGGCTACTTGCACCTCTCCTTTCAGTCATAACCTGGGTGGGCCTTTAGTATGGGAGGGGTTGGTACCTCGGGTGCTGCCTCGGCAAACTTTGCTCCCTCAGTCCCAACCCCTCATAATCCCCCAACATGTCCTCTACCATCTCCTGGGCTGAAGGCATGGCTCTTCCCTCCCCCTTCCCATGGCTTCCAGCAACAAGGATTCTCCAGCTGCCTTCTCCCTCACTGCCAACATATCTTCCAGGAGAACAATCTCACTTCTCAATATTCTTAATACTTGCCTCTCCTTTCTAAAGGCATCAGATAGGTTGCTGCCCAGCTCCTCTAAGTAACACTGAAGTGTGACTGTTTCCTCAATAACCCCTTACACTGTCTCAAACAAACATCCCACAATCCTGAAGGCCACATGGCTACTCTGTACCACTAAGCAGTCTTCTCTATCATGGAGGGCTAATTCCACAGCTTCTGGTATCTCCACCCTTCCCCAATTGTGGGGACAGGCCAACCTGGCTTTAAAAAATAAATCATTCCACCCATTTGTTCTACTTCCAAGAATTTGCCTAAGGAAAACAAAACCCCTGATTTGAAGATACACATGCCCCTGTTTATCATTACATTATTTATAATAGCCAAGATATGGAAGCCAACAAGCTGTCCTTCTGTAGATGAATTGATAGAGAAGACATGGAATATATACACAATGGAATATTATTTGAGCCATAATAAGAAGAGAAATCCTGCAACAACATGGATGAACCTAGAGGGTGTTATGCTCAGTGAAATAAGGTGGGAGAAGAAAGACAAATACCATATGATTTTATTTTTTTGTAGATTATAGAAACAAAGCAAAACGGAATGAACCAAACTGCCATAGCCTCTTAGACACTGAGAGGTGACTAGTAGTTACCAAGGGGGAGGATTTGGGAAGTGTGTGTGGCGATGGTGAGTGGCATAAAGGGGCACAAAAATTCTCAATCATAATATAATGTGATCTTGGGTATAGTAGTACAAAATGGAGAATACTGTCAATAATTCAGTGGAATCTTTCTATGGTAACAGATAGCAACCACACTAGTAGGTTTGAGGATTAATAATATGGGGACTGTTGGCATTTTGATAGAGCTTGCTTTGAATATGTAAATTGCTTTTAGCAGGATGCCCATTTTAACAATGTTAATTCTTTCTATCCATGGCATGGATTTCCATTTATTGGTGTCTTCTTTAATTTTTCTTATTAGTGACATAATTTTCAGAGTAAAGGTCTTCCACCTCCTTGATTAGGTTTATTTCTAGATATTTTATTCTTTTTAATGCAATTGTAAAATAGTTGTTTTCCTTATTACTGTTTCTGATAGTCTGTTCTTAATATATAGGAATATGCCAGATTTCTGTGTATTTATTTTATATTCTGCAACCTTGCTGAATTCAGCTATAGTTCTAAGTTTTTTGGTGAGATCTTTAGGGTTTTCTATATATAATATCAGGTCATCTGCAAATAGTGACAGTCTAATTTCTTCCTTATCAATCTGCATGCCGTTTATCTGTGTGGAGGCTTTGACCTCCAGAACTATGTTGAATAAAAGTGGTGAGAGTGGGCATCCTTGTCTTGTTCCTCATCTAAGAGAAAAAGCTCTCAGCTTTTTGTATTAATACTATGCTGGCTGTGGGGCTGTCATATGTGGCCTTAATTATGTTATGTAGCCTCTATACTCATTTTTTTTGTATTTTTATCATGAATCGTGTTGAATATTGTCAAATGATTTTTCAGCAACTATTGAGATGATAGTTTTTATCGTTTTTGTTAATGGCGTATATGATAATCATTGATTTATGAAAATTGTACCATCCTTGGAATAAATCCTACTTGGGCATGATGATGACCTTTTCGATGTACTTTTGAATGCTGTTTACTAATATTTTGAGAATTTTTGTATCTGTATTCATTAGTGATATGGGTTTATAATATTATATTTTTGTGTTGTATTCTCCTGGTTTTTGTATCAAAGAGATACACATCTCATAGAATGAATTTGGGAGTATTCCCTCCTCTTCTCCTTTCTGGATTACTTTGAGAAGGATGAGTATTGGTGCTTCCTTAAATGTTTGGTAGACTTCAACTGTGATATCATCTAGTTCAGGAATTTGATTTGCAGCACTGTTGTTTTTTCAATTACCAATTCAATTTCATTGCTGGTAAATTCATCTCTTAAGATTTTCTGTTTTGTCCTGCATCAAATTGGAATTTGTACTTTTCTATAAAGTTGTCCCTTTCTTCTACTTTGTCCAATTTATTGGTGTATCATTTTTCATAGAAATCTATAATAATTCTTTGCATTTCTGTGATATCTGTTGTGACTATTCTTTGTTTTCTATTTTGTTTATGTGTTTATACTATCTTTTCTTGATAAGTCTGGCTAGGGATTTATCTATTATGTTCATTTTCTCAAAGAAAAGCTTGTGGCTTTGCTTATTTTTTCTATTACTTTATTCTTCCCTAGTTAATTTATTTCTGCTTTGATCTTTATTATGTCCCTGCATCTATGAACTTCAGGTTTCATTTGTTATTTTTCTAGTTTTTTAATTGTGTGTTTAGACTTTTTATTTGGGATTAGTCTTGCTTTTTGAGATAAGCCTGTATTACTTTGTACTTTCCTCTTAGAACTGCCTTCACCATGCCCAACAGATTTCAAGCTGTCAAATTTTTGTTTTTATTTGTCTCCATGTATTACTTGATTTCTGTTTTAATCAATTTATCCACTGGTCATTTAGAAGCATGTTGTTTAACCTCCATGCATTTGTAGGGTTTTTTGTTTTCTTGAGTAATTTCTTCTTAGTTTCATACCACTGTGGTCTGAGAAGATGCTTGATTCAGTGTCAATCTTTTTTAATTTATTGAGGCTCTTTTTGTAGCTTAGTACATCTTTCAATGAACTAGAACAAATAATTCTAAAATTCATATGGAACTACAAAAGACCATGAAAAGCTAATACAGTCCAAAGAAAGAAGAACAAAGCTGGGGTTATTACACACCGTGACTTCAAGCTCTACTACAAAGCTACAGTAATCAAAACAACTTGATACTGGCACAAGAACAAACCCATTGATCAATGGAGTGAAATAGAAAGCCCAGATATAAACCCATACATTGTCAATATATATATGACAAACAATCCAAGAATATACAATGTGGAAAACGGAACCCCCTCAACAACTGGTGTATGGAAACCGGAAACCTACATTCAAGAGAATAAAACTGAATTACTGTCTAAGTCCACACACAAAAGTAAAGTCAAAATGGATCAAAGACCTGAATTTAAGACAGGAAACCATAGAACACTTAAAAGAAAACACAGGCATAAACTCTTGAATATAAGCATGAGCAATTTTTTCCTGGACACAACTTCGGCAAAGGAATCAAAATAAAAAGTGAATAAGTGGGACTACATCAACTTAAAATCTTCTTTATGGCACAAGGCATCAGCAGCAGAACAAAAAGACATCCTAAAGTATAGGAGAATATATTCTTAATGATTTATTTCATAAGGAGTTAACATCTAAATACATAAAGAACTCACATGCCTCAACACAAAAAATAAAACCCCACTAAAAAATTAAAAAGTAGGCAGAGGACCTGTATAGAAATTTTTCCTAAAACGACAAACAGATGGCCAACAGGCATGAGAAAAGATGTCCCGTATCACTAATCATCAGGGAAATGTAAATCAAAACTGCAATAAGATATGACTACACATCAGTCAGAGTGGACACCATCCACAAGACAAGAAATAACAAGTGTTGTTGAGGATGTGGAGAAAAGAGAACACACCTGCACTGCTGTGGGAATATAAATTGGTGCAGGGAATGCTTTACGGAGGTTCCTCAGAAACACTCAAAATAGAAATACCATATGATCCACTCATTCCACTTCTAGGCATTTCCCAAAGATAAAAAATCTCTGATTTGAAAAGTATTTCCACTCCTATATTTATTACCACATTGTTTGCAATAGAAAAAGACAGGGAAGCAACCAAAGAATCCATCAATAGATGAAAGGATAAGGAAGAAATGGTACATATACTCAGAAGAATATAATTCAGCCATAAGAAAGAAGTCCTGCCATTTGTGACCTAGAGGGTATTATACTAAGTGGAATAAGCTGGGTAGATAAAGACAAATACCGTATGATTTCACTTATTTGTGGAATATTAAGACCAAACAAAACAAAAAGACCCAAACAGGGGTGGACTCATAGATACTGAAAAGTGACTAGTGGTTACCTTGGTGGCAGTGGGACAGGGATAAAAGGGCACAAAATCTCAATAATAACAAATTAGTCACATGGGTGAAAGTATAGCACAGAAAATATAGTCAATTTTTTCTGTAATATTTTTCTAAGTTGACAGATATTAACTACACTGGTTGAGATGAGAACTTAATAATGTAGATTACTGTCAAATCACTCTTTTGCACAAATGAAACCAATATAATTTTGAATATAAACTACACTTCAGGAAAAAAATATATCAAAAAAATATATGTTTTGTGCCAGATTTTACTCAGGTCATGGTTTCCAATTGTTCAGTTTTCCCTAATGTGCCAGTAATTTATGACAGTACTTCAAGTGGCAAGTCATACAAACCCAAGGGTAGTAAACCTATATATAATCCAAGTTAAAAATTAACATAAGACCTGAGTATACACTTTTCCTGAGAAGACATACAAATAGCCAACAGGTGCTTGAAAAGATGCTCAGCATCACTAGGCATTAGGAAAAGCACAACAAAACCACAATGAGATATCGTCTGAAAGAGTTTCGTGGTGAAAATATTTAAGACCTAGTCTCTTGGCAACTTGAAGTATACAACTCAATATTTGTTAACTACGGCCACCATGCTGTACCTGCATTAACTCTGCTCATAATTTTGGACATACCATCCCAGTATTTATTTATTTTATAAGTGGACATTTGTATTACTTACCTCACTTCTACCAATTCCTTTCTCTATACACTCTGCCCCAAGTAACCAAAAATCTGATCTCTGTTTCTGTAATCTTTACTTATTAGTCCCCACAAATAAGTGAAATCAAATTATATTATTTCTCTATCTCTGACATTTCACTTACCATATTGACTTTAAGATCAATCCACATTTTTGAATATGTCAGGATTCCTCATTTTTATGGCTGAAAACTTCATCATGATCCATTCAACTGCCTAAAGGCACTGAGGTTTTTTCATGTTTTGGTTACTGTAAGTAATGCTGCTGTGAACAAGGTCTACAGATACCTTGTAGAGTAACTGATTCCATTGGACATATTCCCAGAAATGGAAATACTAGTAGTTTCTTTTTACGTCTTTGAAGATCCTCCAAACTGTTTCTTTAATGATGTACCAGTTTATAAGCCCTCCCACAGTGCACAAACTTTCCCTTTTTCTCTACATCCTCACCAGAATTTGCCTCTGGTCTACAAGATAATAGCCATTCTAACAGGTTTGTATTGTAAAACTTGTGTTGATAATGCACTAACTAGCCTTATTGTGGCAATAATTTCATCATATACATGTTAAAAGAATTATCACTTTGAATACCTTAAACTTATACAAAGTCAAAATTCAAATACATCTCAAAAAATCTTCAAAATATAAATTACATATATTAGTAAAAGCAGATGCTGTTTCTGAGAGACTTTGGTGCTTGACACACATTTTCTCAAAACTGAAGCAAAAGTAATACAAAAACTGAGCTCCTCATGATAATATTTGAGTTTTAAGTCAAAACTATAATTTTAATGATTATGTTCCCCACATGAGCATGACAATTTTATAGAACTTAAAGACTTTTATAATGAAATTAGTACTGATATTTAAGTGCTTTATTTTTACATATGATGAAATATGTCATATTTGTAATATTTACATGTCTCTGGGAGCCAATCTATTCCAGATGATCAAGACAGTATGTTACAAAACCAGAATTGGTAAAATCCAAAGTACTAAGTAGATTTAAATCAGCATATAAAAAGTCCAGAAAAAACTAAATCACATTATCTTTTAGGTCGTGGTCAGTGCAAAGGAGCAAAAATATAGAAGATTAAGAAGAAATAAGGATTGCTGAGAAAAGATGGAAGTGTGAAAGGAGAGACAGAGGCTTCCTCCTAAAACTGGATACAATTAGAAAATTTAATTGGCACAACTAATCCTGAGAAAGATTCAAATGAAAT
The DNA here is from genome assembly GCF_040802235.1 of Manis javanica. Classification (NCBI taxonomy): domain Eukaryota; kingdom Metazoa; phylum Chordata; class Mammalia; order Pholidota; family Manidae; genus Manis; species Manis javanica. The sequence continues at coordinate 64,245,349 of NC_133169.1, read as the reverse complement.
GGACCTCGTTAATCTTCCTGAAAGGGAGTTCAAAATAAAAATCTTCATCATTCTAATGGTGGCAAGGAAAGACATCCAAGAAATCAGGAATGAATTCAGGTAGGAGATACAATTATTGAAGAGCACGATGGAGGGGATTAAAAGCAGGTTGGATGTGGATGAGGAGACAATAAATGAAATAGAACCTAGAGAAGAGAAATACAAAGAAGCTGAGGCACAGAGAGAAAAAAAGATCTCTAAGAATGAAAGAATATTGAGAGAACTGTGTGACCAATCCAAGCGGAACAATATTAGCATTATAGGGATACCAGAAGAAGAAGAAAGAGAGAAAGGGATAGAAAATGTCATTGAGGAGGTAGTTGCTGAAAACTTCCTCAATCTGGGGAAGGACATAGTCTCTCAGGCCATGGAGATCCTCAGATCTCCTAACACAAAGGACTAAAGGAAGACAACATCAAGACAAATAGTAATTAAAATGGGAAAGATAAAGGATAAGGACAGACTGGGTTGCTGGACCTGGTCTAGGAAAAGAGATGCTCCTTTAAAACCTGAGAGCTCAAGGCTGAAAAGCTTCTGTGTGGGGTTCCAGGGCAGGTGGGCCTGACCCACGACTGTGAGAGGTGGCAGGCGAGCAGTGAGCCCAAGGGGCTGCACACGATATTCACCTCTGACATATCATCAAGCTCACTGGTTCTCTGCCCACTTGCGCCATGTCTGCCCATGGGCACGTTGAGGACAGCCTTAATTTCAGATTGCTCTGGGAAGTCATTGCTGGCAAATCAGATCATGGAGCTGTTTTGTACATTATCCAGATATTAATAGATCTCCCAGAAGTGACAGAGTTTGAAAACTACTCATTTTATCTAAGTTTGCGGTACATTTTCAGTTCTCTGGTAGGGCGGAGTCAAGATGGTGGTGTGAGTAGGACAGTGGGAATCTCCTCCTAAAAACATATATATTTTTGAAAATACAACAAATACAACTATCCCTAAAAGAGAGACCAGAAGACACAGGACACCAGCCAGACTATATCCACACCTGTGAGGACCCAGCGCCTGGTGAAAGGGGTAAGATACAAGCTGCAGCCTGATGGGACCTGAGGTCCCACACCCCAGATCCTGGCGGGAGGAGAGAAGTCAGAGCAGGGAGGGAGAGGGAGTCCATGATTGCTATATACCCAGCCCCAGCCTTCCGCACCAGAGCACAGACACACAGTGTATGCGTGGGGTCCTGGATACTACGGAAACAGGACAGTAAGACCTGTCAGAGAGTTCCGAAGCTGGCGCCTCTGTGACAAAAAAAAGTGAGTGCTTTTTGAAAGTATTAAAGGGTCAGGCACCCCACAGCCAGACAGAAGAATCCCGGGTCACAGTCCAGAATCTGGAAATTCCAGGGAATTATGGGTGTGCTCACCCCCTGAATAACAGCTCTGAGACCCCTCAGGGAGGTAAACAGCCAAATAGCCCTCATCCATTACCCCACCGGGGCCTGTCATAGCAGAGTAGCAGCCTGAGGCTGGCCATGCCACAGCAAGTGAGCTTGCCCCATACCTTCAGTGCAAGATACAGAGACCCAGTGTGCACGCAATTGCCCAACACAAGCCATTAGGGGTTGCAGTTGTCCCAGTAAAGAAAGGCCAGGAGCAAGTGGAAAGTCTTGGCTCTCCCAGCTGACAGACAAGTCAATAGCTCTCCATTGCACCTACCAAAATGAAAGGCAAAAAATCTTGATCCACACAAGACTAACCCAGACAGCTTTGACATCTTCTATATTTTCCCCTGAGAAAGAACCTGGGGAGATAGATTTAACCAGTCTTCCTGAAAAACAATTCAAAACAAAAGTCATAACCATGCTGATGGACATGCAGAGAAATATGCAAGAAGTAAGGAAGGAGAATACAGAAATGAAATAAGCTCTGGAAGGACTTCAAAACAGAATCGACGAGATGCAAGAGACCATTAATGGACTAGAAAACAGAGAACAGAAATGCAAAGAAGCTGATGCAGAGAGAGATAAAAGGAACTCCAGGAATGAAAGAATTCTGAGAGCTGAGTGACCAATCGAAATGGAACAATATCCGCATTATAGGTGTACCAGAAGAAAAAGAGAGAGAAAAAGTGATAGAAAGTGTCTTTGAAGAAATAATTGCTAAAAACTTCCCCAAACTAGGGGAGGAAATGGCTTCTCAGACCACAGAGGTTCACATAACACCCATGACAAGGGATCCAAGGAGGGCAACACCAAGACACATAATAATAAAAATTGCAAAGATCAAAGACAAGGACAAAGTATTAAAGGCAGTCGGAGAGAAAAAAAAGGTAACCTACAAAGTAAAGCCCATCAGGCTATCATCAGACTTCTCAACAGAAACCCTAAAGGCCAGAAGAGAATAGCATGGTATACTTAATGTAATGAAACAGAAGGCCCTCAAATCTAGACTACTGTATCCAGCACGATTATCATTTAAATATGAAGGAGGAATTAAACAATTCCTAGACAAGCAAAAGTTGAGGGAATTTGCCTCCCACAAACCACCTCTACAGGGCATCCTACAGGACTGCTCTAGATGGGAGCACTCCTAAAAAAAGCACAGAACAAAACACCCAACATATGAAGAAGGGAGGAGGAGGAATAAGAAGAGAGAGAAATAAAGATTCATGAGACCGTGTTTATAATAGCTCAACAAGTGAGTTAAGTTAGACAGTAAGATAGTAAAGAAGCTAACCCTGGACCTTTGGTAACCACAAACTTAAAGTCTGCAATTGCAATAAGTACATACTTTTCAATAATCACCTTAAATGTAAATGGAATGAATGCACCAATCAAAAGACACAGAGTAATAGAATGGATAAAAAAGCAAGACCCATCCATATGCTGCTTAGAAGAGATTCACCTCAAACCCTAAGACATGCACAGACTTAAAAGTCAAGGGATGGAAAATGATATTTAATGCAAACAACAGAGAGAAAAAAGCAGGTGTTGCAATACCAGTATCAGACAAAATAGACTTCAAAATAAAGAAAGTAACAAAAGATAAAGAAGGATATTAAATAAGTATAAAGGGCTCAGTCCAACAAGAAGATATAACCATTATAAATATATATATGCACCCAATACAGGAGCACCAACATATCTGAAACAAATACTAACAGAATTAAAGGATGAAATAGAATGCAGTGCATTCATTCTGGGAGACTTCAACACACCACTCACTCCAAAGGACACATCCAGCAGACAGAAAATAAGTAAGGACACAGAGGCACTGAACACACAAGAACAAACTGACCTAATAGATATCTACAGAACTCTACATCCAAAAGCAACAGGATACACAATCTTATCAAGTGCACATCGAACATTCTCCAGAATAGATCACATACTAAGCCACAAAAAGAGCCTCACTAAATTCTAAAAGATTGAAATCCTACCACCCAGTTTTTCAGACCACAAAGGCATAAAACTAGAAATAAATTGTACAAAGGAAGCGAAAAGGCTCACAAACACATAGAGGCTTAACAACACGATTCTAAATAATCAATGGATCAATGAACAACTCAAAATGGAGTTCCAGCAATATATGGAAACAAACGACAACAACAACACAAAGCCCCAACTACAGTGGAATACAGCAAAAGCAGTCTTAAGAGGAAAGTATATTGCAATCCAGGCATAATTAAAGAAGGAAGAACAAACCCAAATGAATGGTCTAATGTCACATTTATCGAAATTGGAAAAAGAAGAACAAATGAGTCCTAAGGTCAGCAGAAGGAGAGATGTAATAAAGATCAGAGAAGAAATAAATAACATTGAGAACAATAAAACAATAGCAACAATCAATGAAACCAAGAACTGGTTCTTCAAGAAAATAAACAAAATAGATAAGCCTCCAGCTAGACTTTTTAAGAGAAAAAGAGAGTCAATAAACATCAACAGAATCAGAAAAGAGAAAGGAAAATTCATGACGGACCCCACAGAAATACAAAGAATTATTAGAGTGTACTATGAAAACATATATGCTAACAAGCTGGGAAACCTAGGAGAAAAGGACAACGTCCTAGAAAAATATAATCTCCCAAGACTAACCCAGAAAGAAACAGAAAATTTAAACAGGCCAATTACCAGCAATGAAATTCAACTGGTAATCAAAAAACTACCAAAGAACAAAACCCCTGGGCCAGATGGATTCACCTCGGAATTTTATCTGACATACAGAGAAGACATAATAACAATTCTCCTTAAAGTTTTCCAAAAAATAGAAGAAGAGGGAATACTCCCAAACTCATTCTATGAAGCCAAGATCACCCTTATACCAAAACCAGGCAAAGAACACACCAAAAAAGAAAACTACAAACCAACATCCCTGATGAACGTAGATGCAAAAATATTCAAAAAAAATTGGCAAACCAAATTCAAAAATACATCAAAAGGATCATACAACATGACCAAGTGGGACTCATCCCAGGAATGCAAGGATGGTACAACATTTGAAAATCCATCAACATCGTACACCACATCAACAAAAAGAAAGATAAAAAATCACATGATCATCTCCATAGATGCTGAAAAACTTTTGACAAAATTTAACATCCATTCATGATAAAAACTCTCAGCAAAATGGGCATAGAGGGCAAGTACCTCAATATAATAAAGGCCATATATGATAAACCCACACCCAACATCATACTGAACAGTGAGAAACTGAAAGCTTTTCTTCTAGGTCTGGGAACAAGACAGGGATGCCCACTCTCCCCACTGTTATTCAACATAGTACTGGAGGTCCTAGCCATGGTAATTAGACAAAACAAAGAAATAAAAGCAATCCACATTGGTAAAGAAGAAGTTAAACTGTATTTGCAGATGACATGATATTGTACATAAAAAACCATAAAGAATCCACTCCAAAACAAGTAGAGCTAATATCGGAATTCAGCAAAGTTGCAGTATACAAAATTAACACACAGAAATCTCTGGCTTTCCTATACAGTAACAATAAACTAATAGAAAGAGAAATCAGGAAGACAATTCCATTCACATTAGCATCAAAAAGAATAAAATACCTAGGAATAAACCTAACAAAGGAAGTGAAAGACCTATACCCTGAAAACTATAAGACACTCTTAAGAGAATTTAAAGAGGTCACTAAACAAATGGAAACTCATCCCATGCTCCTGGCTAGAAAGATTTAATATCATCAAAATGGCCATCCTGACCAAAGCAATATGCAGATTCGATGCAATCCCTATCAAACTACAAACAGCATTCTTCAATGAACTGGAACAAATAGTTCAAAAATTCATATGGAAACACCAAACACCTGGAATAACTAAAGCAAGCCTGAGAAGGAAGAATAAAGCAGGGGGATCTCACACCCCAACTTCAGGCTCTACTATGAAGCCACAGTAAACAAGACAATTTGGTACTCGCACAAGATCAGAGCCACAGACCGATGGAACAGAATAGAGACTCCAAACATTAACTCAAACATAGATGGTCAACAAATTTTCGATAAAGGTCCCATGGACATACAATGGTGAAATGACAGTCTCTTCAACAAATGGTGCTGGAAAAACTGGACAGCTGCATGTAAGAGAATGAAACTGGATCACTGTCTAACCACATACACCAAAGTCAATTAGAAATGGATCAAAGAAGTGAATTTAAGTCATGAAACCATAAAACTCTTAAAAAAAATAGACAAAAATATCTTGGAGGTAAACATGAGCGACTTCTTCATGAACATATCTCCCTGGGCCATCGAAACAAAAGCAAAAATTAACAAGTGGGACTATATCAAGCTGAAAAGCTGCTGTACAATAAAGGGCACCACCAATAGAACTAAAAGGTAGCCTACAGTATGGGAGAATATATTCAAACATGACAGATCTGATAGAGGGTTGACATCCAAACTATATAAAGAGCTCACACACCTCAACAAACAAAAAGCAAATAATCCAATTAAAAAATGGGCAGAGGAGCTGAACAGACAGTTCTCCAAAGAAGAAATTCACATGGCCAACAGACACATGAAAAGACGCTCTACATCGCTTGCCATCAGAGAAATGCAAATTAAAACCACAATAAGATATCATCTCACACCAGCAAGGATGGCTACCATCCAAAAGACAAACAACAACAAATACTGGCGAGGTTGTGGAGAAAGGCGAACCCTGCTAACACTGCTGGTGGGAATGTAAATTAGTTCAACCATTGTGGAAAGCAGTATGGAGGTTCCTCAAAATGCTCAAAATAGAAATACCATTTGACCCAAGAATTCCACTTCTAGGAATTTTCCCCAAGAATGCAGCACTCCAGTTTGAAAAAGACAGATGTAAGCGTATGTTTATTGCTGCACTATTTACAATAGCCAAGATATGGAAGCAACCGAAATGTCCATCAATAGATGAATGGATAGAGAAGATGTGGTACATATACACAATGGAATATTACTCAGCCATAAGAAAAAAACAAATCCTACCATTTGCAACAACATGGAAGGAGCTAGAGGGTATTATGCTCAGTGAAATAAGCCAGGCGGAGAAAGACAAGTACCAAATGATTTCACTCATATGTGGAGTATAAGAACAAAAGAAAACTGAAGGAACAAAACAGCAGCAGAAGCACGGAACCCAAGAATGGACTAACAGTTACCAAAGGGAAAGGGACTGGGGAGGACGGTGAGAAGGGTGGGATAAGGGCGGGAAAAAAAGAAAGGGGTCATTACGATTAGCATGTATAGTGTGGGGGGGGGGCACGGGGAGGTCTGTACAACACAGAGAAGACAAGTAGTGATTTTACAGCATCTTACTATGTTGATGGACAGTGACTGAACGAGGTTGTGGGGTGGACTTGGTTAAGGGTGAGCGTAGTAAACATAATGTCCTACATGTAATTGTAGATTAATGATACCAAAATGAAATTTAAAAAAAATAGGATAAGGACAGACTGTGAAAAGCAGTCAGAGAGAGACATAAGATCACATACAAAAGAAACCCATCACGCTAACATCAGAATTCTCAGCAGGAACCTTACAGGCCAGAAGGGAGTGGCATGATATATTTAATGCCATGAGGCCGAACAGTGGGAATGCTATTGATGGAATTTTTCCTAAGGCTGAATAGCTGTCACCAGAGGTAATAACCACAGTAAAGAAAGAATAACAGCTAATTACAAAACACATGCAAAATTAAAATAACCATCCTCAAAGTCCATCAAGGGATAGACAAAAAATACAGAAATTGGTACCTAATATATACAGAACGAAGGAGGAACATAAAGGAGGAGAAATAGAAAAGAACCTTTTGATTGTGTTGGTAACAGGATACTAAGTGAGTTAAGTTACACTCTTAGATAGTAAGGAAAGTAACCTGAAAACTTTGTTAACCACGAATCTAAAGCCTGAAATGGCATCAAGTACATAACTATCGATAATAACCCTAAATGTAAACGGCATGAATGCACCAATCAAAAGAAATAGAGGCACTGAACGGATAAAAAACAAGACCCATCTATACGTTGCTTACAAGCCACTCACCTTAAACCCAAAGACATGCACAGACTAAAAGTCAAGGGATGGAAAATGATATTTCATGCAAATAGGGAGAAAAAATCAGGTATTGCAGTACCTGCATCAGACAAAATACACTTGAAAACAAAGAAAGTAACAAGAGATAAAAAGGACATTACATAATGATAAAGGGCTCAGTCCAACAAGTGGACATAACCATTATAAATATATATGCACCCAACACAGGACCAACAGCATATGTGAAACAAATACTAACAGAACTAAAGGAGGAAATATAATGCAATGCATTCATTTTAGGACACTTCAACACACCATTCACTGCACAGGACATATCCACCAGACAGAAAATAAGGACACAGAGTCACTGAACAACACAATAGAACAAATGGACCTAATAGACATCTATAGAACTCTACACCCAAAAGCACCAGGATACACATTCTCCTCAAGTACACATGGAACATTCTCCAGAACAGACCACAAACTAGACAAAAAAAGAGACTCAGTTAATTCAAAACACTGAAATTCTACCAACCAACTTTTCAAACCACAAACGTATAAAACTAGAAATAAATTGTACAAAGAAAGCAAAAAGGCTCACAAACACATGTAGGCTTAACAACATGCTCCTAAATAGTCAAAGGATCAATGACCAAATTAAAATGGAGATCCAGCAATATATGGAAATAAATGACAACAAACACACAAAGCCTCAACTTCTGTGGGATGCAGCAAAAGCAGTCTTAAGAGGGAAGTATGTAACAATCCAGGCATATTTAAAAAGGAAGAACTAACCCAAATGAATAGTCTAACTTCACAATTATCAAAACTGGAAAAAGAAGAACAAGTGAGGCCAAAGTCAGCAGAAGGAGGACATAATGAATATCACAGAAGAAAAAAATAAAATTGAGAAGAACAAAACAATAGAAAAAAATCAATGAAACCAAGAGCTTGTTCTTTGAGGAAAAAAACAAAATAGATAAGCCTCTATCCAGAATCATTAAGAAAAAAGGGAATCAACAAACGTCAACATAATCAGATACGAGAAATGAAACATCATGATGGAACCAACAGAAATACAAAGAATTATTAGAGACTATTGTGAAAACCTATATACTATGAAGCTGGAAAACCTAGGAGAAATGGACGACTTTCTAGACAAATACAACCTTCAAAGTCTGACCAAGTAAGAAGCACAAAATTTAAACAAACCAACTACCAGCAAAGAAATTGAAGCAGTAATCATAAAACTACCCAAGAACAAATCCCCCAGGCCAGATGGATTTATATCGGAATTTTATCAGACATACAGAGAAGATATAATTCCCATTCTCCTTAAAGTTTTCCAAAAAATAGAAGAGGAGGGAATAATCTCAAACTCATTCTATGAAGGCAACATCACCCTAATAGCAAAACAAGGCAAAGTCCGCAGCAAAAAAGAAAATTACAGACCAATACCCCTGATGAATGTACATGCAAAAATAGTCAACAAAATATTTGCAAACCAAATTCAAAAATACATCAAAAGGATTATACACCATGACCAAATGGGATTCATCCTGGGGATGTAAGGATGGTACAACATTCGAAAATCCATCAACATCATCCACCACATAAACAAAAAGAAGGACGAAAACCACATGATCATCTCCATTGATGCTGAAAAAGCATTTGAAAAAATTCAACATCAATTCATGATAAAAAATCTCAACAAAATGTGAACAAGGGCAGGTACCTCAACATAATAAAAGCGATACATGATAAACCCACAGCCAACATCATGCTGAACAGTGAAAAGCTGAAAGTTTTCCTGTGAGATCGGGAACAAGACAGGGATGCCCAATTTCCCCACTGTTATTCAACATAGTACTGGAGGTCCTAGCCACGGCAATGAGAAAAAAAGAAAAGAAATACAAGGAATCCAGATTGGTAAAGAAGAAGTCAAACTGTCACTATTTGCAGAGGACCTGATATTGTACTTAAAAATCCCTGAAGACTCTACTCAAAAACTACTAGAACTGATATCTTAATACAGCAAAGTTGCAGTATACAAAATTAACACACAGAAATCTGTGGTTTTCCTATACACTAACAATGAACTAATAGAAAGGAAATCAGGGAAACAATTCCATTCACAATTGCATCAAAAAGAATAAAATAATTAGGAATAAACCTTACCAAGGAAGTTAAAGACCAATACCCTGAAAACTGTAAGACACTCTTAAGAGAAATTAAGGAGGATGCTAACAAATGGAAACTCATCCCATGCTCTTGGCTAGGAAGAATTAATACCGTCAAAATGATCATCCTACCCAAAGGAATATACACATTTGATGCAATCCATATAAAATTACCAACAACATTCTTCAACAAACTAGAACAAATAGTTCAAAAATTCATATGGAAACACAAAAGACCCTGAATAGCCAAAGCAATCCTGAGATGGAAGGATGAAGTGGGGGGGGGATCTTGCTCCCCAACTTCAAGCTCTACTACAAAGCCACAGTAATCAAGATAGTTTGGTACTGGCACAAGAAAAGAGCCACAGACCAGTGGAACAGAAGAGAGACCCCAGATATTAACCTAAATATATGTGTTCAAATAATATATGATAAAGGATTCATGGACATACAATGGGGAATTGACAGTCTCTTCAACATATGGTGCTGGAAAAACTGGACAGCTGCATGTAAGAGAATGAAACTGGATCACTATCTAACCCCATACACCAAAGTCAATTAGAAATGGATCAAAGAAGTGAATTTAAGTCATGAAATCATAAAACTCTTAAAAAACAGACAAAAATTTCTTGAACGTAAACATGAGCAATTTCTTCATGAACATATCTCCCTGGGCCAGCGAAACAAAAGCAAAAATGAACAAGTGGGACTATATCAAGCTGAAAAGCTTCTGTACAACAAAGGACACCACCAATAGAACTAAAAGGTATCCTACAGTATGGGAGAAAATATTCATACATGACAGATCCGATAAAGGGTTGACATCCAAAATATTTAAAGAGCTCATGCACCTCAACAAACAAAAAGCAAATAATCCAATTAAAAACTGGGCAGAGGAGCTGAACAGACAGTTCTCCAAGGAAGAAATTCACATGGCCAACAGACACATGAAAAGACACTCCACATCGCATGTCATCAGAGAAATGCAAATTACAACCACAATGAGATATCATCTCACACCAGTAAGGATGGCTACCATCCAAAAGACAAACAATAGCAAATGTTGGCAAGGTTGTGGAGAAAGTGGAACCCTGCTACACTGCTGGTGGGAATGCAGATTAGTTCAACCATTGTGGAAAGCAGTATGGAGGTGCCTCAAAAAACTCAAAATAGAAATACCATTTGCCCCAGGAGTTTCACTTCTAGGAATTTACCCTAAGAATGTAGCACTTCAGTTTGAAAAAGAAAGCGCACCCCTATGTTTATCACAGCATTATTTACAATAGCCAAGAAATGGAAGCAACCTAAATATCCATCAGTAGATGAATGGATAAAGAAGATGTGGTACATATACACAGTGGAATATTACTCAGCAATAAAAAAAACCAGATCCTACGATTTGCAACAAAATGGATGGAGCTAGAGGGTATTATGCTCAGGGAAATAAGCCAGGCTGTAAAAGACAAGTACCAAGTGGATTTCACTCATATGTGGAGTATAAGAACAAAGAAAAACTGAAGGAACAAAACAGCAGCAGAATCACAGAACCCAAGAATGGACTAACAGTTACCAAAGGCAAAGGGACTGGGGAGGATGGGTGGGAAGGGAGGGGTAAGGATGGGGAAAAGGAACGGGGGCCTTACGATTAGCATGTATATTGTGTGGAGGGCACGGGGAGGGCTGTGCAACACAGAGAAGACAAGTAGTGATTCTACAGCATCTTACTATGCTGATGGACAGTGACTGTAATGGGGTTTGTGGGGGAGAATTGGTGAAGAGGGGAGCCTAGTAACCATAATGTTTTTCATGTCATTGTAGATTAATGATAACAAAATGAATAAAAATAAATTAACTAATAAATTAATAAAATGAAAATAAATTGCATTCCAATATGTGACCTTGAAAAAAAATCAATATGTGATTTCAATTATAAAACCAACTAATCTTCAATAAATCACTTGTTGAGTTTGGCATACTATCATTGTTGAATATTAACTATTATTTGGTGATGTTAAATCAATGCTTCCAATTTGCAGCTATATGTATGAGGCCTTATTTTCTCTATATACATTAATCAACAATAATTGCAACAGAGTGGGTGAAGAGCCATATCTGAGAATAACCTATCTTCTATTAAGGCAGATACTAAACAGATTTGTAAAAATGTAAAATAATGCCTCTTCTCTTACTCACTTGAGTTTTTGTAAAAAAAATTGTCAACAAAATTGGATATTAAATTTGTATCAAAATGGTTTTTCACCTTATTAAATTCAATATATGTACTAAAAATGTATCATTTCAAATATGTTAAATATCAACCAATATATGCAAGCCCAGTAACTTTAAGCTTTGTTGTCTTCAAACCTTTCAAAGAGTGAACTGTCCCAATAATAAGAGAAAAATTGAAAACTGCTGAAATATGTAAATCATATTCCAAATTGTCTTTAGTATGTCAAACAACAAAGTTCACTTTAGCATTTGTTTTTCCTATTATTATTCTTCTGAATATCTTTTTTTATGATTTAATTAAAATAAAATTTTGAAAATTTGGTAGTTGTCACATGGTAATTGTGTGTAAAACTGTGATATTTCCATAATCTTTAACTGGTCTTAGTCCATCTCAATATCAATAGGTGACTACAAGGGGGAGGGAGGGCACACCTGGACCATAGAGGTTTGGTGGGGTCCTTTACAGCCTGGTCATGAGAGACATAGGCAAGCAAAATTAGACAACTTCTTATAAGCAAAAAACATATTTCTCACACTTTATTTCTCCCTTCGACTGATTTTGGTTCCAAAGGTTTATTTACTTGAGCCTGTGAGCATAAATCCAGCTGGGAGTTACACCTGCTGGTATTCAGCAGGACATCTAAACACAACGTCTGTCATTACAGAAGCAATGCTATGAGAGGCTGCCCCTAGGGATGGTGGGGAGATACTTAGGAACCCCCATGTGGATTGTGGGAAGGTCCCAGTTGCTGCTGCAGTTGGGGGTGATGATTCATCCAAGAGCCCCCTATCCATGGGGCTTCAATTTGGGGAGCCCCAGTGGGTAACTGGTCAAGGGTAAAGCACCAACTAGAAGGGTGGAGACACCAGAAGCTGTGGAATTAGCCCTCCATGAGATAGAAGACAGCTTAGAGGACATGCGTGACCACATGGCAGCTGGGACTGTGTGGGATGTATATTTCTCAAGATATTGGAAAGTGTTATCAAGGATAGAGAGAGAGAGAGAGAGAGAGAGAGAGAGAGAGAGAGAGAGAGAGAGAGAGAGAGAGAGAGAGACTGAGACTTCAGCAGGACAGATTCACAGTTCAGCATCATGTGGAGGAGAGGATGATAACCTACAGGATGCCCTTTCGAAAGAGAGACAGTTATTAAGAAAGTAGGTTGCAGTCCTGGAAGATATGTTATTAGCAAGGGAGGAGGCAGCAGGAGGATCCTCATTGCAGGAGGCTGTCGTGGAGGGGGAGTAAAGAGTAGTACCTTCAGCTCTGGAGATGGTGGAGGAGATTTGGGAGAGGATTGGAGGTGGGGTTAATGGCCTATCTGTGCGGGGCCACCGACGAAGGCTACCGCACTTCCTCAGTGGGAGGAGCCATCCCCTCCCCAGGTTATGGACCACTCCATACTCCACCTGTATACCCAGGATGAGCTGGTGGACATGAGCATACGTTTCGGTAGGAGCCGTCAGTATCTCTGCCTACAAGGCTTTTGCAATTTGCGATATGGGAGTAGAGAAATTGTTATGTTGGGTTCTGAAATGGGTTGACTGGATTCCCAGAGGACTCACCTTTCCCTCCAGGTGCACTTGCAAAGTACCCATCACACACCAGGGAATCATGCACTTCAGGTTTGGATGACAACAGCATCAGGGCAGTTTGGCCTAATCAGGGTGATTTACCATAACTACCCCCTAGCTGGAAAATGTATTTAGACCTCCAGTACATGTTATGGGAACTGGGCATGAAAAACATCATCTATAATATGGACCTCAAGGGCCCCAATAAGGAGTTGTTCCACATGGGAATGAGAAATATGGTGCTCCATACAGCTCCCCCATCTCGCTTTAGGACTCTAGTGACTATTCTTGCCCCCATATAAGGCAGCCCATAAGTGAGGCTATTTGTATTTTAGAAGGTCTGGGGGAGGGTGAAACAATAAGATCATGGAAGGAACTATGGGATACAAACGAAAGGAGAGGTACAAAGGGCCCCATGAGATTATGAGGACTCAGGTGTGGGTTGATTGGATAAAGGCAGGGGTAGTGACAGAAAACCTCGGTGGTCAGCCCAATAGGATCTCGTTAGAACTGTGGTACTAATTAAGCTAGAGCAGCAGTTCCAGCCACTGAAGTCCAGGACACAGAAGCTGGGGGCAAAGCCCCATGTCTGGCCTCTGTCCCTTCCATCTTGGTTATCAAAAAACAGCTCAAAACAAGGTTAATTGTAGCTGAGAAAACAGAAGTGATCATATATCTCACAGATAGTTCCTCCAGTGTTCCAACTACTACCTAAAAGACTAAGAATCACACACAAAGCTCTCCCTCTGTCACCTTAGATGAAGTGTCAGTCCTCCTGCCTAAACCCAATCACTGCTTTGAGCTTTAGCTCTCAGCCCCTTTCCAGACTCTAGGGAATCCATTCAGTAATTGCTCTCTTTATCTCTCTGTATCCTCACGATTTTTTTCTGAATATATAAGGCAAATACTAAATGATAAGAAGAAATAAAGATATATTAATACAATAATAGTAGAGGATATAGTACTTCACTTACAAGAAAGGATAGCTCAACCAGTAAAATCAATAACGAAATTTTGGCCTTAAATGATATGTTGGAATGGATGGACTTACTGAGGTACACAGAACATTTCATCTAAACAGGAAAATAAATTCTTTTCAAGTCCACATGGAACATTCTCCAGGAGTGATCAACATCAGGCCACAAAATAAGTCTCAATTAATTTAGAAAGTCTAGGATAATATCGAACATCTTTTCTGACCACAATGGAATAAAAATAGAAATCAACTACAAAAGTAGAAGAAAAAAATGCAGACACAGTTAGACTAAACAACATTCTAATAAACAGCCAATGTGTGACCAAATAATAGATACCTTGAAACAAGTGCAAATGGAAATATGATGTTTCAAAATATTTCAGATATAGCACTTACAAATATTTATGAAGAAAACAAAAAGACCAAGAAAATCATAAATAACCATGTGTTTGGTAATGAAGTTAAATATATAAAAAAAGGCATGACCCACAAAACAAATAATCAACAATAAGGATATCATCACAATTAAAAGTTCTTCTTGTACAGCCCACAGTCAAGAGAATGAAAAGATAAGCCACCCCCTAGGAGAAAACATTGGCAACAACCACATCTAATAAAAGACTAATATTCCAAATGTATTTCTTAAAAAAACTTAAAAATATCCAAAAATACAATCTGATTTAAAAATGTTCCAAAGATCTTCACGAATGCCTCATCACACAGGTATCAAATATGCATGTGAATATATTACATCATGTGTTGTCACAGAAATGCAAATTAAAGCCAGAAGGAGATAACCACTGAGCCCTAAGAAATGTCAAAATCCCAGAAAATTGACATCAAATGCTGCAAAGGATGTTGAGCCACAGAAAGTTTCATACATTTCTTGTGGGAAAACAAAATGGTACTTACATTGGAAAAGAGTGAGTCATTTTCTTGCAAAACTAAACACGGTCATACCATAAACCCCTGAGAGTCTGCTTGTCCAAGAGAAGGAGGAGGGTTCCCATCACCAACACTCGGGTGTTAGCAGACAGAGCTCCTACCTGCAAGGAGGTCTCCAAAGTTGTAGCTTTGCTCATGTCCATGGATAGGAGAGTGCCACATTCTGACCAAAGGCTGTGGCAGAGCAAGGTCTGCATGGGCGAGGTCTCCAGAGGATGTTCCCACTCCCCTAGAACCTGCTTTACCTTCCCTTCAAGGAGGGGAGCTGATCACAGGTGGGAGCACTGCTGAGTGTAGCTCGTGGTCCTGCCACCAGGATGCCTTGTTGGAGCACCTAGAAGCTGTATAAATCAGCAGGGCTCGACCAGACAGCATGGCCATCACACTGATCATCTGCACAGCAAAGGCTGGGGCTGCATTTATGCAGAGAACCTGGGAGCAGATGGGCTTGATCAAAACCAAGAATGACCTAGATTATAACTGAAGCCCAGGCTGCTCAGGCAGAACAGCTGATTCAAACCCCATTCTTGCTGAATGGAGCTCCAGGACCACCTGGTTATAAGGCAAGACCAGGAGCACCTGCAGGGAACTGGGACCAGCCCTCTGGTTCTTCATGGGTAGGGATCCAATAGCAGCCCCACTGAGTGCTGAATAGATAACACAGCCCACCTGGATAAGGATCCAAATCAGAGTAAAAGGGAGGCTGCATAGCAAAGATACAGTCCTCCTGCCAGAAGCACTTAAACAGAGAGTACAGCCCATGGATTACCAGCTGCAGAGGAAAGGTGCAGCTCTGTCCTGCCAGGGAATCCAGTGCCCAGTCTTACCCAATTTGGGACCACAGACAATGAGCCATGCAGGTTGTGGGGCCAGTTGTGTTATCCCACAAGGGCAGAGAAACTCAATAATAGAGCTGCATACTGCTGGATAGAAATGGGTTGGAAAACAGGTAAATGCTCAGGAGCCTGTCACACCTGGCCCTGGGGATCTGCTCTGGGAAGACAAGTCCACAATTCATTGGGATTTTATAATTAATGAGGCTGAACAGCAGGGAGAACAGGGGCACTATTGGGGACTGAGTCTCTGTCACTTACAGACAGGTATTTTCTGTTGTTCCCACTAAGACCCAACACAGAAGCAGCAGTTTGAAAAATGGGCTAGTCTTGGGAATAGTGCTGCAGTGGTAGGGGTCTGAGGGAACTCCCTCCAGAGGAGAAAGAGCAGAAGTATGATGGTTCTCCAGGCCTCCTTCAGCCCAACTGGTCAAGAAAAACAGAAGCCAGCAACAAATGCACCATCTCCCTCACTGGCAGCACAGACCCCAACAACTAAAGGAAAAGGAACTAGGACAAGAAGAACAAACAAAGCCAAAAGGTAGTAGAAGGAGGAACATAATAAAGATCACAGCAGAAATAAGTAACACAGAAAGTAGCAAAGGGGAAAATAAATCAATGAAACCAAGGGCTGGTTCATTGAGATAAACAAAATAGACAAACACCTAGCCCAACTTAACAAGGAAAAAGAGAGAGACGCAAGTAAACAGAATCAGAAAGAAAACGGATGGTACAATCAACAACTTGATATATAGATAATTATTAGAAATTCTATGAAAAATTACATGCCAGTAAATTGAACAAGCCAAAAGTGATGGACGAATTCCCAGAAATGTACAATCCTGCAAGACTGATACAGGAAGAAACACAAAATCTGAACAGACCACCTACCATTAATAAAATTGTACTAGTAATCAAAATAAACAAAAAACAAAAAAGCAGCAACAGATGGACTCAAAGATGAATTCTGTGAATCATTTAAAAAATTAATACCCATTCTTAAAGAATTCCAAACTATGGAAGAGGAAATACTTCCAAACTCATTCTCTTAGGCCAATATTACTCTAACACTAAACATATACAAAAATAATACAAAAAATAGAAAATTACAGACCAATATCCTCAATGTGTATAGATACAAGATTCCTAAGCAAAGTATTCAGCAAAGTGAATTTAAAAAATACATCAACAGGATCATCCAGCAAAAGAGGAATTTATTCCAGGGTTGAAAGATTGGTACAATATCTGCAAATCAATCAGTGTGATAAACCACAATAACAGGAGGATGGAAAGCATATGATCATGTCAATAGATGCTGAAAATAATTTGACAAAATTCAACATCCAGAAACTCTCAACCAACTGGGTATTGAGGGAACATTTCTCAATATCCTAAAGGACACACACAACAGACACACAGCTAACATCATGCTTACTGGAAAAAGGGGAAAGTTTTCCCCTAGGATCAGAGACAAGGAAAGGATGCCCACCCTCAACTTTTTTTCAGCAGAGTACTGGAAGTCCTAACCACAGCCATAAGGCAACAGAAATTGATAAAAGGTATCCAAATTGGTAAGGAAGGAGTAAAACTTTTGGTTTTTGCAGATGACATGATACTAAACCTAATGATTCCACCAAAAGCCTACAACTAATAACTGGATTCAGCAAGTTTCAGGATACAAAATCAGTATATAGCAACCTGTTGTATTCCTATATACTAACAATAAACTACCAAAAAGAGAAATCAGGAAAACAATTATTTTTACAATTGCATCAAAGAGATTAAAATACGTGGGAAAAACCAAACCAAAAAGATAAAACACCTATACTCTGAAAAGTATAAGAGACTGATGGAAGAACTGAAGACAAAATCAATGAAAATCTATCCCATTGTCATGGACAGGAAGAACTAATATTATCAAAATGGCCATCATGCCCAAAGAAATTTACAGATTCAATGCAATCCCTACTGCAATAATAATGAAATTTTTCAATGTAATGAAGCAAATAATCCTAAATTAATATGGAACCACAAAACACCCTGAACTGCCACAACATATTTGAATAAGAAACACAAAGTTGGGAGTGTTATGTTCCCTGACTTTAAGCTGCACTACTCTAGACAGTATAGTAGCTGCACAAGAACAGATGCATAGTTCAATGGAACAGAACAGAGAGCCCAGAAACACACCCAAACATACATATTCAATTAATATATGACCAAGGATCCATTAATACACAATGGGAAAAAGACATGCAGTTCAATAAATGGTACTGGGAAAACTGGATAATTGCATGGAAGTGAATGAACCTGCATTATTCCCAAACACCATATATAAAAGTAAACTTGAAATGGATTAAGTACCTAAATATAAGACATGAAACCATAAAACTCATGGAAATAAACAGAGAAAATCTCATGAACATAAGCATTACTAATTTTTTTATCTATGCATCTCCCTAGGTAAGTGAAACAATGGCAAATTAAGCAAATGGGTCCGCTTCAAACTGAAAAGATACTGTACAGCAAAGGATACCATGAATGAAACAAAAAGGCAACCTACCATGTGGGAGAATATTCCTAAATGATGTATACAGTAAGGGGTTAACCTACAAAATATATAAAGAACCTATATGCCTCAACACCAAAAACACAAATTAACGAATTACAATGGACACGAATAGACATTACTTCAAAGAAGACACAGATTGCCAACAGGCACATGAAAAGATGCTCCACAGCACTAATCATCAGGGAAATGCAAATCAAAACCACAATGAGGTATCACCCACATGAATCAGAATGGCCACTATCCAAAAATAAGAAATAACAAGTGTTGGTGAGGATGTGGAGAAGAGGGAATCCTCCTACACTCTTGGTGGAAATGTAAAGTGGTCCAGGAAAACCAGTGTATAGATTCCTCAAAAAATAAAAAATAGAAATACTGTCTAACCCAGTAATCCCACTTCTAAGAATTTAACTGGAGAAAACAAAATCTGATTTGAAAAGATATATGCACCCTGTGGTTATTGCTTCATTATTTACAATAGCCAAGATACAGAAACAACCAAGGCTTCCATCAAGAGGTGAAATCATAAAGAAGGGGTGGTACTGCACACTGGAATATTATGGAGTCATAAAGAAGAAAGGAATCCTGTCATTTGTGAAAACATGGGTAGACCTAGAGGGTATTCTGCTGAATGGCATAAGCCAGGTAGGGGAAGTCAAATACCATTTGATTCCACTAGGAACCTTACACCAGGAAAGCAAAACAACATGAACAACCAACAGAGGCCTCACAGACATTAGGAAGTGACTGGTGGTAACCATGTGGAGGTTTGGAGTAGGCGGGTGAAATAGCAAAAGGGGATAAAGAGGCACAAAATCTAAATCATATTAAAAATTAGTCATGGAGATGAAATTAAAACAGAGAATACAGTCAATATTTCTGGAACATTTTTCTATATTGTCAGAGAGTAGTTACAATAGGTGTGGTGAGGATTTCATAATTTATACAACTGTTGAACCTATATTCTATATACTGGAAACCAATGTAATATTTTATATCAAAAATACTTTAATAAAAATATCAATAAAATAAAAATATATGAAATAACCAACCAGAGCTGAAGTATATACTAAAGGAAGTGAAAAAATACAATGGATGGGTCCAAACAGATTATCAGATTCAAAAAATGGATGAGTGATGGAGAATACAGAATATTGGAAGTCACCTGACTTTAATAGCATGAGGAAAATAATTTTTAAAATGTGGATAGTGTAGGTGACTTATAGTACAACATAAATTACACTAATATCCTCAATATGTGTCACAGAAGGGTACAAAAGAGACAAATAACAGAAAACTTATTTGATGAAATAATGTGCAAAAACTTCTCTAACCTTGTGTAGTAAAGAGGAAGTACACAGATACCCAGAACGATGAATCTAAAGAAATCCACAGCAAGACAAATTATACTTAACATGTCAAAATTAGAGATGCAGGGAAATTCCTAAATGCAGTAACAAATGCAAAACAAAAGGTTGCAAAGAAGGGAAGACGTATATCACTTTTCTGCAGTAACACTGGATGCCAGGAGGGAGTGGCAGGTTATATTTAATGTGCTGAAAGGAAAAACTTCAAAAGCATGGTATAGGGCAATGTGATCATTCAGAACTGAAGGGGAAATATTGGAGTAAAACAAGCATCAGGGTCCTTTGTGTCCTCTAAACCAGCCTTAAAAAATGATAAAGTATCCATTAAAGAGAAAAAGAGTGTTCCTCATTATAAATATGTATATATATGAAAGAAAAATAACTGGTAAAGGCAAATATACAGCAAACATGATGAACCAGTGACTTATAAAAGGTAGAAGAAAGTTAAAAGACAAAAATAGTAAAATCTATTAGAACAAGATTAAGTAGTTAAGAGACACATAAAATACATAGATGTAATATAGGAAACTAAAAAATAAACAAGGTGAGGGAATTGCAAATGGTGTGACTCTAGAATGTTCAAACTTGTGACTCAGATTCAAATAGACTGTAATATATAGAGGTCAGTATGTGTATATGTGAAACTCATGATATCCGTGGACTAAGACTCACCAATAGATATAGAAAAATAAAGTGAAATGCAAACAAACTTAACACTGCAGAAAGAAACCAAACCACAGGTGAACATAGAGATAAATAAAGGAAGAGGAAGAACTGTAAGAACAACCAGAAAACAGTTAACAAGACAGCGAGAAGCGCATACCCATCAATAATTACTGTAAATATAAATGGAATACAATGTGAAATCAACAGACACTGGGTGGCCAAATAGGTAAAAATGACTCATCTGTGTGTTGTCTAGAGGAAACTCTCTTCAGATAAAAAGACACACAAACATTATGAGTGATGTGAGAGAAAAGACACTCTAATGCTAGACCAGCAATAGTCGTATCTGACAAACACTTTAAAATACTGTTACGGAATACAAAGATGAGAATTGTGTAATGACTAAGGAATCCATCCAACCAGGACATGACCATTGCAAATCTTAACAAACATGTAAAGATTAACAGTAACACAATTAAAGTAGATGATTTTAATACTAGAGTGGGAAGATCATCAAGATAGAATGTCAGTAAGGAAATTTTTTCCTAAGAGACAGAGATCAGATGGACTTAAACATATATGCATAGCATGTCATGAAAACACTACAAAAAACACATTCTTTTTAAGTGCACATGCAACATTCTCCAGAATATGGCACATGTTAAGGTACAAAAAAATACTTCAGTGTATTCTAGAGGATTTAAACTTTATCAAGCCTCTTTACCTACTAATACTGTAGGAACTAGACATCAATTACAAAAAGAAAACAAAAAACCTCACAAACACATGAAGATTAAACAGCATGCTACTAAAAAATCAAAGAGTCAATAAAGAAATGAAAACAGAAAAATTAAGAAAAAAATACCTTGAGGTAAATGAAAATAGAAAAGCAATGTTTGAAAATCTTTGGGTCGTGAGAAAAGCAGTACTACAAAACAACCAATGCCCAAAGTTGGTAAAATGAAGGCTATAATAAAAATCAGAGTGGAAATGATCAGAAGAGGACAGAAATGAAAGAGAAGGAGTTACAACTGACCACAGAAAGGCAAAGGATCATAAGAGATTAATAAGAACAATTACATTCCAACAAATTGGAAAACCTACAAGAAAGGAAAATATATTAAACACATAAAATCTTCCAAAATGAATCATGAATAAACAGAAAATCTGAATAGGTTGATTAAAATAGTAAAATTGAATCTCTAGTTTAAAAACTCCTAAAGGATGAAGACCATCCCTGGAAACTTTACAGGTGAATTCTACCAAACAGGTAAAGGAAAACATGTGTCCTTTCCTAGTCACTCGTAAAACACTTAAAATGAAGAATACTTCAAAACTCATTTTTCATGGTCTGCCTTACATTTGTAATAACACCAAAGGCACCACAAAGAAATAAAATTACAAGGCATTATCCCTGATGAATATAGATAAGACAAGCCACAACAAAATATTAGCCAACTAATATCAACAATACATTAAAAAGATCATAGACCACTATCAAATAGGTATTCCAGGTATGCATGGATGGTTCCAATCTGGAAATCAATCAGCAAGGTGCACCACATTAACAAGACAAAGGATGAAAATGATATGACCGTCTCAAAGATGCAGAAAAGTCATTTGACAAAAGTCAACATTAATTTCTGATAAAAACTCTCAACAAAGTACATATTGAAGGAATATAATCAACAAATTAAAGCCCGTATATGAAAAATCCACTGTAACTTTAAAGTCAATGGTAAAAAAAGCTGAAAGATTTTCTTCTAAGGTCAGGAACAAAACGGTGTGTCCACACTTGGTACACTGGAAGTCCTATCCCCAGAAATCAGATGAGAAAAAGCAATAGACATCTAAACTGGAAAGGGATAAATAAAATGTTCATTAATTGCAGATGACATTTTACTTTATATGGAAAACCTTAACTCCACCAAAACTCTATCAGAGCTAATATGAATTAAGTGAAGTCACAGAATTCAAAATTGACCTACAGAAATCAAGTTGTGTTACTAGACAGTAACAATTGTTAGAAACAATAATTAATAAAAAATTCATTTACACTTGAAGAAAAATAATAACATTTTTGAAAAATATTAACCATGAAGAGAATGATCTGTGTAATAAAAACTAAAAGATATCAAGGAAAGAAAATGGAAAAGGCAAATAATTGTAGAGATATTCTATGCCAATGGTTTGGAAAAACCAAACTTTTAAATAATGTTAATATATCCATATTACTCAAAGCATTTACAAATGAAATGCAATCCCTATTAAAATTCCAATGGCACATTTCACAGAAATTGACAAACAATACTAATATTTTTATGGAACAAATGACTCCAGAGAGCCATAGAAATCTTGAAAAACAAGTACAAACTGCATATATCGTGTGCCGTGACATCAAACAATATGATAAGGATATAGTATTCAAAACAGTGTGGTATTGTCATAAAGGAGAAACAAAACAATGAATAAAATAGAGAGCACAGATACAAACACATGCACACACCCATATATATATATATATATATATAGTTGATTACTTATGGCAAAAAGTCAAGAATATACACATGGTATGTTCCATAAATTATGTTGGGATTAGTGGGGAGCTACAGGTAAAATAATGAAAATGAATCACTTTCACACTACACAAAAATGAACTCAAAATGATGTAAACAATTCAATGTAAGACCTAAATCATTAAACTCTTAGAAAACACCTTATGCAGTGAGTTCCTTGACTGAGGTCTTTAAGATAATTTTTTGTAAAGAACACCAAAGAAAGGAAGAAAAATACTTAGTACATTAGCTTTTTTGTGGTTTTATTTTAACAGTTAATGTGTGACTGGTATATAATAAACTGTACATATTTTACAGTGTATTATTTAATGTTAGGCAAATGCATATACCCTTGAAATCATTACTATAAGACAAAATAATAAACATAAACATCGTCCCCAATAGTTTTCTAGGGCCTTCCCATATTCCCAACCTCTGATTTGCTATTACTGACTGCAGATTTGTTTGAGTTCTATAGTTATACATACACTAAGCAGGTAATTGTTTTGTGGGGCTTCATCACAGATCATAATAATTTTGAGTCTCATCCATCAGGTTGTTGGATATCAGTAGTTTATGCAATGTAGGAAGTAGTTTTGCAATGTAGGATATGCCATAATTCATTCATCCTTTCGCTGTTGATGGATATATGTATTGTTCTTAATTTTAGCCTATTACAAATGAACTGCTAAAAACCACTTCCCTTCAAGTCTTTGTTTTCTTAGATAAGTACTTAGATGTGGAATGGCTGTATCATATTATTTTTCAGTTTTTTTAAGTTTTTTCTTATTGAGCGATGAGAATTATGTGCATATTCTGCTGCATAGTTCAGATAACAGTCTCTTATTGGATAGATTACCTCCAAATATTTTCTCAAAGTCTGTGGTTTGTTTTGTGATCAGTTGATATTTATAATATTTCCATCAAGGCAATGGTTGTTTTTATTGCACAGATTTGAGGTGTATTTAAACAACAAATAACATCTTACCAACTAATGTTTTTAAATTACACAACATGAAAAAATGTTTCAAATTTTTCATGTCCTTAAATTATTCAAAGGACTTATGATTCCCCTAGTGAAAATATTATGAAGTATGAAGAGAGAAGAGACTCATAGAAGTTCTCTTGTAATTGTGAATGTCCAGGTCTCAAATTCTGTGAAACCAAATCATACCGTCAGGTGACTTCAAATCCCTCAGCCCAGAGAATATGACTTTGCTCTTTACAGGAGGCCTGCCAGCCCTGGGGATATCATGACAGTTCTGGGTCTCTGTGATTGTGGTGTGGAACAGTGGAAACAAAAGGACCTTTTGGGAAGGCTGGAACTTGAATTTGATGTTAGCAAGTATTTCTCTGATGGGACCATTTTCTTTCCTCAGCTCCTTGAGCTTCCTCTCAAGGGACAGAGGTGCCATCCAACTTTCTTGAACTCTTTTCTCATAGAAGGGTATCTCCTTTTGATAGAAAAAAAGGGCTTCTTTTCAGTTCTTTGTCCATCAATTCAACCGTCTACTTTTAGGTATTACATATCCAAAATGTGCATCTCTTATTCTACACCCTTTGGGAAGTCACTTTTGGATTTCTAAGCAGCACATTCTCTCCTCAAAACATTTTCTCTGCAGTTGCATTTTATGTTCCTTCTGTGATTCATGCAGTATTTCAAGTACTTCCTATGTATATGTATTTGTAACTATTACTTATTTTTCAACATTTTAAAGAAAATTTATGACAAAGGATAACAAGTATAAGCATATCTATTTCAGCAGGTGGAAATAGTCGCTACATGAAATTCATCCCTGAAAAACACATATGTTAATTTTTCTAGAATTTTTAGCCAGTTTTTAAAACTAGTACTAAATCCTAATTTTAAAATATTAAAATCTGTAACTGAAATATACTTAAGATAATATTTAAAGAACCCCCTAGGTAAATAAATTTTCATATGAAACCAAAGAAAAATGAACAAAGAAGGCAGAAATTAGCTTAAATATACTCTTTAGTATATTCCATATGTTATGAATATTCAATTCAGATTATACATGTTTGTAAGTAAAGACGCAGAAATGCTGTAAAGACCTAATCTTTAACTTTTACTTATAAAAATTTTTGTTCTAGACAACGCCTTTTATGTAGTGGCTCATTGAAAAGGTTTTGCACTTCTAGGTGCTGGAAAAACTAATTTGGCAAAGCAGCTTCAGGGATTTTAACTCTCCCGGGAATTTCCTAGCTAATGTTGAACTGTTGTTAAGTTGGTCTTTTTCCACACAACCAGCATCACAAAAGAAAAGTTTTCCCTTCAAGTTGTTATGTGAGTTTGTTCTGTGGTTTAATTCCCTAGGTCCCCAAGCGGAAAGCACCTCTCCTGTCTTTCCTGTTCCACCTCCTCCTCTCCTGGGTGTCCTTGAAAGGACTGAGGGGCACATCATCACCTCTCAGATGTAAAAGTTTGCCTTTTTTCTTAGAGCACCTTGAAGAGGTTTTTATCTCAGTGAGAGGGTAACTGAGTTCTCCCAGTTCCTGCTGGGATACAGCCTGCTACTTCCTTCTATTGCTCTGGGTGAGAATAAATCATCCTGGATGAAGAGCATCTGCAGAGGTTGGACAGTTCAAGTCAGAGGTGAAATTGCTATAATAAGGAAGTGGTCCCTTATATCAAAGCTTTCCAGAGATTAATACATGATCAATATGTAAGTAACATTTATTTAACACTTTTGAATTGGATAAAATACTCCTTGTCTCTACATGAGTAAATATTATTTTTCTAACATATTATCCAATCAAATGGCTGAGAATGATCCTTTCACCTGTAAATATGTAACCATGATTCAAAATATGTTTATTCTAAAATAAGCATGAATTTAATAGAAAATTTGTTATTTTTTCTCAGATACAGTTAAAAGGGAAAAATCCCAGAGTTAAAGAAAAGGCGGTCATGAGACTAAGTGAAAACAGATACACATATGTGTGCACAATCAAACACACCCATGAGATAGTATAATTAGGAATGTGGTATGGATGAAGTCATTTTGTCAAAATATAATCAACTCATGGAAATACAGTAAGTGGAAATTTTTCTGCTCAAATGGGTTCCCAAATATAAATAATCATACAGTAAAGTTAAAAATCAAAACACCTCTCTTCTATACTACACTGAATTGTAGTCTTTATTACATCTACTTATGTGTACTTACAAAAATATTTTACAAATTCATTGTAAAGAATGAATTCTGACAACCTTTTAAACTAATTTATGAAAGTTAGTGAATATTTTCAATTAATCTTATATGTTCAAAATATATTCTGATATTTATATTTGTATGTACATATAAATTAACCCTACAGATCATTCTGTAAGTCAGAAGGACAATGATTTACAAGTTCTCACCAATCATGCTTAAACAGTGATAAGAAAAGCACTTATCAAAATTATAATACAGAAAAAAATGATTTCTCTCTGATTATCTCTTTGTCTATGGCTCTCTCTAATATAGATGTGGAGTGAAATATCCTGTTGTTCTAGTCTTCTATTATGAAAGAATTTATGTCCAAAATATCCCAATCTTATGACTTTCAGATATGTGTTTCACAGCACCATCTCCATTACCTGGATATTCATTATCCTTCTCAGAGAATGAGCAATTGTATTTTAGCACTTAAATAAATTGGATGTGCAGAATTGCAAAGTGGCAGCTTAACATAGTACATTCACATAGAGATGTTTTAGCATTTCTGTCTAGCACCAAGACAAATAGTGTCCAGCATCCGCAGAAATGAAAATAACATTTTCATTCCCCATTACTTAGGTGCTCTGGGTCAGGGATCATCAGCCCCAGGGTCCAGACAAAAGGAGTGGCTGACCTGAGAGGGAGGCTGCCCTCAATCTTTGACAAATTCTTCATCACTAGGCGGTCTTGGACTGGACCCCAGACACAGTAGTTATCTAAGCCACAACAATAGTTGATGCTGGCACATCAAACTAGGGGACTGAGTTATATTTGCTGATTCATATATACATGTAATCCAGGTTCAGTTGGAGTTTGGAAATCTATAAAAACAGTCATGAATTATAAGAGATGTTTCCATCCCTAACTGCATGGACTCTGTTTCATGAAACCTTTTGTTTTGAACTTTATTAAACCATTTAGATAGGAGGAGGAATTTGCTGTATTTTATCTTTGATAATTAAGGCCTAGATACTTAAGAAAAGTCAGGAACTCTGCCTTTTGATAATAGGTAATGGTATTTAAAATGATGGACAGATGTGAAGGAAAGGTATTTTTTGTTGAGTCCTGAAATTTTGAGTCAGAAGATTTCCTGTAAATTAAGAAAGAGCTGAAATTATAGGTGGTGGAATATGTCACATATACCCAGGCTGAAGTAAGCAAATAGTCTGGGAGGAATATATTCTGACAATGTAAAACATAAATAGTATATAATCTAGAATTAAATGTTATTAAAAAAACAACTGGAAGAATTCTAACATGCCTCTTACTGAGACAATGTTCTCATGCTCCTCCCCTTCACTCACCAGGATTTAGGTGCACCAGCTGCACACATATAAACATGCTCTCCTTCAGTGAGAATGGCAGGAACTACTGAGATAAAGCTGTTAGCAACAATCTACTGTCCTGCTCCTAGATTTCTATAATGTAACATAAATGTTGGGTTAAAGTTAAACAAACCTTTTATCATTTTCTAAACTATATCCACTGCCTCTGACCTGTCAAGATCTCCCAATGCTGAGAGTGTCTCTTCAGAGGACTGGCAGGTGGAGAACTCAAAGGAGCCATTTACCTGGCCATCTCTGCCATCGACTGGCTATGCCCCTTGATCCTGGGGTGGGAGGTGGGTGATTGTCAACCTCTCTGAGTCTTACCATCCTCAGTGTGAAATGACAGTAATATTGGCACAAGAGAGTAACTCTTGCTCACTGTACAGATTAAAATTGTTAATAAATAACAACTTCAACATCTTCAACAACTCATTAGTAATGAGGAAAATCAAATGCCAAAATCATTTCATTAGTAAAGTGCTTCAGGGACTTCTAAACATGTATTAACTAATTTAGTGCCTAGAATGGTCCCAGATCAAATTGATGACATAGGCACAGAGGGTTAAAGTAACTTGATGAATGTCTATAACTAGTAAGGAACAACAAGCAATAAGGAACACACACAGAAAGGAGGGTAGCCCTGCTTTTAATACTACATTTAACTTAGCCTGATGCACAATAGATACTAAATAAATGTCTATCATTAATGTCTAATAATAAGAAATGTCTTAAGTAAATAAGAAATGTCTAAAAATAAATTTTTATTCTAACTCTTATTTACTAGCTGCTTATAGACATTGATGATGAGTACATTGCAGGTGCTATATAAAAATATGCCTATTCCTCTTAATAAACTTTCATGGGGCTCCACATATAATCTCCTGTTAAGTGTCAAAAAACTTAGTCATCTATAATGTTAAGAAAATGCCACAAGTTATCTCACCTGAAACAATCGCTTTTCTAATCTGATCTGTCCTTTCTCCTATACTACACGAATCTCAGCGTCTTCATTACAAACCTGTAAAAATTCTACTTTTTTCCCAAATAAAATGGCTAAAGTTCAGAAATGAATCAAATTATTGTAAAACCTTCTGCACAAAACAGGAATTTTCCAAAATGTATCTGACAAATGTTGAAAAATGGGCATCTTTTGGCTATAATTTTAAAATATGTACCTCAATTTACTGTTTCTCAAATATTCATATCACAGGGATGCTTTCTGAGTATTAAAAATTCTGACTCCTTAATGTTAATTTATTTTTAACTGTGATAAAATACAGGTAATATAAATTTTCCACCTTAACCATTGTTAAGTGTACAGTCAAGTGGTGGTAACGAGGCACATAGTTGGGCTACAATCTTTACAACCATCTGTCTCTTTTTGCAAAACAGAAGCTCTGTATCCATTAAACAAGAGCTCCAAGTCAAGTTGCTTCATCCCCTCAGCCCTCCCCTCACAGGTTAGTCTCTGTCTACATGGATTTATTCCAGGGATCCCATATAAATGGAATCATACAGTGTTTCTCATATTGTGACTGGGTTATTTTAGGGACCAAATTGTACTTAAGGCTAATTCATGTTTAAATATAACAAATAACACCAAGAAGCAACATTAAGCACCTGTGCACATAACGAGAATGTTTCAATGAGCTTCCGGGAAGACCTTGTTTTTCCCTTTGCTTGAATTTTCTTGGAAATGTTTTTAACCTAGGAGGTAAAATTTCCTGTATCAGCTTGGAGGGAACTTTAGAGCATTCCTTCCTAACAGTGTTAGGTGTGACATGTTGGGAGGTTGGTGCACCCAAAATGGTGAAAATAACCCCACCGAACCCCACAAATATTAAACAGTCACCTCACCATCCATCTGAGCCACATTTAACATTTGTGCATCCATCACTATAATATGAAACCAATGCGTCATTGCAGCTTGGACTCACTAAAGTTAATTACGCTGCTAGAATTACAACCTGAATACCTGAATTTATTTCTTGACAGTATTCTTCTTGTTTCATTTTTCACATTTTTTAGGTTAACTGCCGAATATATATATGTATATATTTATTTTTAGTATTGAATATTTAACTTAGTATAAAGATACACATATACATTTTCTAAATATCTTTATATACATATTGTGAAAGAATCAACACAGTTTAGATAATATATTGGCACTAGTAGGTTCCATTTTCCTTTATTTCTGTGATTTCAATAACAGAAAATAGTTCCCTCATGGGGAGCATGATACTGGATGAAGTGATGAACTACACAGGAGTCACTGAGTTCCTCCTCCTGGGATTCTCTGAGGACCCGAGGATGCAAACCCTGCATGGCTGCCTGTTCCTCGTGGCTTACCTGGCAGCCCTGTTAGCAAATGGCCTCATCATCATGCTCATTACTTGGAATCCTCAGCTTCACACCCCCATGTACTTCTTCCTGAAGAACCTGTCACTCATAGATCTCTGCTACATCTCTGTGACTGTTCCTAAATTTGCTCTCAACTCCGTGATGAACAGGAACACAATATCCTTCCTTGGATGTGTTTTCCAGGTACTGTTCTTTGCAGGTTTTGGTTCTGGTGAATTGGTGATCCTCACAGTGATGTCCTTTGATCGCTATGTGGCCATTTGCTGCCCGCTGCACTATGACCGCATCATGAACAAGGGGGCCTGTGGGTGGATGGTGGTGGCTTCATACATCAGTGTGGGAATCTATGGAGCCATGCACATGGCAGCAACATTTTCCACAACTTTTACTTCAAATAAAATTCATTACTTCAAATAAAAGAAATATCATTTCTTCTGTGATATACCTCAGATTATTTTGATCTCAGACTCCAAAATGAACATAAATGAAGCATCAGTGACTGCATTTGGTGCATGTATTTCACTGGCTTGTTTCCTCTCTATTTTATATTCCTATGTGCACATCTTCTCTACTGTCTCAAGGATCTTCTCCCTGGAGGGCAGGTCCAAAGCCCTCTCCACCTGCCTCCCTCATCTGGTCGTTGTGACTGTGTTTTATTCAACAGGTGCTGTGGCCTACCTGAAGCCAGCCTCTGAGCTGATGACAGACCTAGATATCACTCTGTCTGTGTTTTATACTGTGGTGCCTCCATCATTGAATCCCATCATTTACAGCTTTAGAAACAGGGACATAAAATTTACTCTGGAGAAATTCCTTGGAATTATAGCATTTAAGTCAAACTAAATGTATTCAGGTAGTTTTGAAAGAAGTTTCTCTTTAGTTCCAAGGTATATTGTTTTGAAACTTAACAATTCATGTGATGAGAATGTATCTTAATATTAACATATTATTTCAGCCATGTGGGAGAAGGGATAGAGCTGATATTGCCAAATATTCTTCAGACAACTGGAGAAAACACAGAGATATCATTGATATGCGATTATAGTGGCATGTTGTCAATAGCTTCAAAATCTATGTTGCAATATTAATAAAAAATTACGAAGAAATCTTGACTTCCAAGCTGAAACGCCAACTTATGAGGATATTAATAATACTCCATTTGGTATAATGTTTTCAAAATTTATTGCATCAGCAGCGTTCTTTATAAACACAATCCAATGAAATGTAACAAGATGGACCTCCAAAAACCAGAATGATTCTACAATTTTGAAGATAAAATTTCCCTATATATTTCCTATATTTGGGGTGACCTGCTGTATCAATTCCTCCCCAATGAAGTATGTCCATTGGTTCCCAGAATCTCAGTTTACATAGAGGGTCCCATGTGTGAACCCCTGGCTCTTGGTATTAAGACTGTTTAAGACTGAGAAATTCCATTTTATCTTCAGTGTATACAAATCAAGTTTTCCCTCCTTCCAGTCTCATGTGCAATGAGAAATGGTAGGGGTGGGAGGGTGGAGGGTAAGGTCCTTTCTCCTGTAACTGTGCTTGTTTCTTTCTGACCACAGCCCGGTGCCCAAGGAGGCTCCTGCACATGGTGATGAGGCTGCAGGCCACTGTGTGCTGTGCTCACTCACTGCTCCACATGCTGCTGACACTGCACGTTCTGATCTGCCTCACGGGCCACTTTGAGTGGGATTCCCTTTTCTGTTTTTGCCATTTTGTTTTTTACAATAGCCTCCATTGCACCCAGTTGTGAACATGTAAGTATGTTCTGGACAATGTCTTACGTGAAGTGACATGAAACTTAAGGGACATGTCCTCACAGCCAGGAGTCCACTCCTCCTTCCCCCCATGGTGCTAACTGGAAAGTAGCTGTCGTGTGGGACCCTGGGGAGCATGCCCATGAGCCTGGCATCTTGAATATTCACTTAACCAGTGACCCAACCATTCCAGGAATTTCCAACAGGACCCTGATGCTATAACCTAGTTGTACTCTGATTTTCTTCATCAATGCAATAAAATATATAAAATAATTTTATTATAACAAGCATTGTGTAGAAATAAACAAGTGTTCCAATATTGTTTGTATATATAATGTTATGAAAAATACTTTTCTATATTTGAATGTAGGAAAACCTGTCTACAATGTGGAAAAGACAGCCTCTTCAACAGCTGGAGTTGGCAAAACTGCACAGCTACATGTAAGAGAATGAAACTGGATTATTTGCTATCCTCATACCCAAAAGTAAACTCAAAATGGATCAAAGACATGCATGAATGTAAGTCATGAAACCATAAAACTCTTAGAATCCAACACAGGCAAAATCTCTTGAATATAAAAATGAGAATCTTTTTCTTATATTCTCCATGCTGTGACCAATTATATTGTCATTGAGAATTATTCTGCCTCTTTATCCCCCCCTCTGTACCACCCAGCTCAACCCCTCCCCTATTGTAATGACTAGTCACCTCTCAGTTTTGAGTCTAGTGCTGTTTTGTTCCTTCTGTTTTCCTTTGTTTTTATAGTACATATATATATATATATATATATATATGAAATGATATGACATTTCTCTTTCTCTGGCTTATTTCACTGAGCATAATTCCCTCTATATCCATCCATGTTGTTAAAAATGACAGCATTTCTTTCCTTTTTATGGCTGAATAATATTTCATTATGTATATGTAGCACCTCTTCTTTATCCATTCATCTATTGATGGACACTCAGGTTGTTTCCATATTTGCCTATTGCAAATACAGCACCAATAAACACAGGGTTGCATATGTCTTCCTGAATCAGGGATTTTGTTTTCTTCAGGTAAATTCCTAGTAGTAGAATTACAGGGTCAAATGCATTTCTATTTTCAGTTTTTTCATGAACCTACATAATGCATTCCACAGCATTTACACCAATTTACATTCCACTGACACTGTTCGCATGTTTCCATTTCTGCACATCATTGCCAGCATTTGTTATTTCTTATGTTTTGCATAGTGACCATACTAATTGGTATGAGGTGATATCTCATTGTGGTTTTGATTTGCATTTCCCTGATGATTAGTGATGTGAGGCATCTTTTCATATTCCTGTTGGCCATTTTATTTCTTCTTTGTGGAACTGTCTGCTCAGGTCCTCTGCCCATTTTTTAACCTGGCTGTTTTTTGGATATTGAGGCAAATGAGTTCGTTGGATATTTTGGATGTTAACACTTTAACAGATAAGTCATTTATTACTATTTTCTCCCATACTGTTGGATTTCTTTTTATTCTGTTAATGGTGTCCTTTGCTGTACAGAAGATTTTTAGTCTGATATAGTCCCAATTGTTCATAACTAATTTTGAGTCATTTTAGAGAATGTTTCAAAAACTTCTAAGCATATAAATAAATTAATTTAGAACAACCCTGCTGCAAAATATGAAACAGATACACAGGGTTTAAGTAAATCGACAAATGTCTATAACTCATAAGAACAAAAAGATGCTATAGACAAACAAATACACGTGCTACACATGAACTGGTCACTATAGATAATTCACATGTCCATCAACAAAACAAGGTAACACTTTCTGTTATTGTATATGTTTGTTTACAGTACACAGTTCACTCCTGGAGACCACAGTGTAGGTTGAAATGATCAACTCTACAGTGGTCCGTGATTTCTTTCTCCTGGAATTTTTTGATGACCTTAAGATGCAAACAATACACGGTGTCCTGTTCCTCATGGCGTACCTGGCAGCCCTGTTAGGAAATGGACTCATCATCATGCTCATTACTTGGGATCCTCAGCTTCAAACACCCATGTACTTCTTTCTGAAGAACCTGTCACTCATAGATGTCTGCTACATCTCTGCCGCTGTTCCTAAATTTGCTCTGAACTCCCTGATGAACAGCAACAAAATATCCTTTCTTGGATATGTTTTCCAGCTGCTCTTCTTTGTGACCTTGGCTGCTGCTGCTGAATTTGCCATCCTCACAATGATGTTCTATGACCGGTACATGGCCGTCTGCTGCCCGCTGCTCTATGAGACCATCATGATCAAGGGGGCCTGTGAGCGGATGGTGGTGGCTTCATATATTAGTGCAGGGGTCATTGGAACCATGCTCACGTTAGCAACTTTTTCCTTAACTTTTAGTTCCAATAAGATCTATCATTTCTTTTGTGATATCCCTCAGATTATTTTGATCTCCGATTCAAAAAGGAACACAAATGAAGTGTCAGTGGCTGCATTTGATGCAAGTATATCACTGGCTTGTTTCCTCTCTATTTTATATTCCTATGTGCACATCTTCTCTGCTGTCTCAAGGATCTCTTCCCTGGAGGGCAGGTCCAAAGCCCTCTCCACCTGCCTCCCTCATGTGGTTTTTGTGACTTTGTTTCTTTGACAGGTGCCTTGGTCTTCCTGAAGCCAGCCTCTGAACTGAAGTCCATTGTAGATAAAGTTTTGTCTATATTTTATACAGTGGTTCCTCCATCAGTGAACCCCATCATATACAGCCTTAGAAACAAGGACATAAAGGTAGCTTTGGGAAAACTCCTTGCAGTTATAGTAAGTTAAGTCACATTATATATACTTGAGTAGTTTAGATAGAGTTTTCTCCTTTATTCAAACACATATCCCTTTCAAATTTTACCATTTATATAAAGGGGATGTATCACATTATTAATGTACTATTTCAGTCAATCTGTCAGTGCAGAATGTTCTTCAAATGGGAGGAAAAAAACATATCAGTAGAAGACTCTTACTGTGGTATATTTTGAGCAGTGCCTAGCAAAATTTCTTAAGCAATATAAATATATGTTTTCTTTAAAAAAACTATATAAACTTCCTCATTGCAAAATTAGTTTAGGAGGGTATGAGTAATAACATATTATGTTCTCATTTTTTTTCAAAAAAATTTCCATTGACAATGTTTTTTTAAACAAAATCCAATATAGTTGATACAACCTGGCCCTCCAGAAGAATGGTACTAGAGCTTAGGAAATATGTTGCTTATATTTCCTATATTTTTAGTGCCCTTATTCCTACATCCTTTTATGTCATGTGGATACACATCCTGTTTTCATTGAACCCAGAAGCTCAGTATGGACAACCTGGCCCGGGTATGAAACAATGGTCCTTACTGTTCAGACCATCAGAATGAGACATTATTTATCTTTATAATGGAAAAATGCACTTTCCCTTTAATGCTCACAATTAAATGGAAAATAAAGTGGTGGGTGGGTGAATGGAAGGTGTTCTCTCCTAGTATTTGTACCTTCTTCCTCTAGAAAAGAGGCTTTCCAAGTAAGATCCTCTCCAGGACAAGGAGGCGAGACCACCTGTGCACCACACCGTCCCACTGCAACAATATGTTTACAATACACATTCAGTAAGTGCCTCATGTCAATGGTGCCATTTCCTGGGTTCATCATGACACTTGGCCATTAAGAAAAAGCCTCCATTACAAATGTTAAAGAAAATGTAATTACGTTCCTGGCAGAGGTAAAGTGACATGAAACTTAAGGGAGATGTCCTCATGGTCAGGAGCCCCCTCCTCCTTCCCCCCGTGGTGCTCATGAGAATCCAGCTCTCGTGTGGAGGCATGCCATGGACATCCACTTACCCAGGACACTGCCATCCCATGGGATTCCAGCAGAAATGCCTCCTTATATTCACCAAAAGTCACGTCCAGTAATATCGGTTGCACAGAACAAAAACACAATGCTGAAACACAGTTGAACAATCATGTTATGATTTGCTGATGGTGACATTAGAAAAACAATATTGATTCAGACAATCACAATCAAAATAATAAAGATGAACATAAAGCAAACCTCACAGGATGTTTCCATTACTAACAGACATAAACTTATGCATACAATTGACAGTGTAAAGTCATTCAATTATTTCACCTTCAAAGGTCAATACTGAAAGTGGACGAAAACTGTACTGTTAAAATGGAAATATTTTTGGTCCTTAATTTGTGAGGTTGTTTCAATCCCATACTAAGTTTATAAAAATGATCAAGCGGTATACTTCATTTTTTGTTAATTACTGATATTGTTACACTTTGATATAAACTAAAATCCTATAATACAGTATCCACAAATCAAGAGATAAGATAATATATCAATAGTAATGAACATTACCCAAAAATGAGATTTTATACAAATATTCTCTAGTGTTTCTCATAGATATACATGACTCATGATTAAGGAACAATAGTCAGGTTTAACATTATATATTAATATTTTTCAAGGATGTGGAGAAAGGGCAACCCTCCTACCCTGTTGGTGAAAATGGAAATTGGTGCAACCATTCTAGAAAGCTGTTTGGAGGTTCCTCAAACTCTAAAGTAGAAATGCCACACAACCCAGTCATTCCCCTTCTAAGAATTTTCCAAAGGAAAAAAAAATCTGATTTGAAAGATATGTCTACCCCTATATTTATTACTGCATTATTCAAAAGAGTTGTTCATAAGTAGATGAAATGATCAAGCACTTGTAACCAAATTTGGTCTGGTCCTACATGCACACCCAAATAAACCCTTGAAAATTAAAAAAATAATTGATGAATAGATGAGGTGGATGTGGGACATATAAACAATGGAAAAGTATTCAGCCATAAAGAAGAAAGAAATGTTGCCATTTGCAATAACACTGATAGACCTGCAGGACATTGTGCACAGTGAAAAATGTCATTCAGTGAAAGACAAATTCCATTTGGTCTCACTTAAAGAGGAATCTAAATAAAAAAGAAAACAATATGAAGAAAACTGCAGTAGTTATAGACACTGAGAAGGGACTGCTGTTTACAATGGATAATGGTGTGGGGTGGGTGTTTGAAACTGGTAAAGGTGATAAGAGGCACAAAAATCAATCAATCAATACTCTTTGGCAAAAAGGTACAAATAAACAAAAATGTAATCCCTGGTGAAACTAATAAAGAAATAAGGAAGCTATTATCTACTGTGAAGTGCAAAAGAATTCTTTTACTATGTAGATACATTTTGCTCCACTTTTTCTTCAGTCAATATAAGGGTACCTTTACTTCATGAATTTATATTGATCCACTTTTATGGTAAAATATGTAAAGAAGACATCATTAGAAATGCTATGCCAAAAATATGAGATATTGGAAAAATGAAACATTTCTCCTAAACAGAACTTTAACAAAATTGGTGTGAGTAATAAAAAAGAGAATGTTTCTGCATCTCTTAACAAAATTAAATTTTCACTTAAAAATATTCTAAATGAAAAATTCAAAATGTCACTGAATGCTAACATTTAACGGAATTATTAATTCTATCCATAAATTATAAATAATTTAATAAATTCACCATGCACATAATTTTAAATAAATCTTGGCAAAATAGGAATGTAAGGGCCATCTACATTCTGATAAACAGTAACTATAATATATATCGAACCAGAAAAATATGAAATGCTTGCTTTTGCTCTAAATTCAAGAAAAAGATAGTGACAGTATAATCAAACTTGCTCTAGATTTTAGGGACAAGGAAATGAAATATGTAAAATAACTATATCAAAATAGGAAAAAAAAGTTCTGAAGTGTATTTATTGTATACTTAGGGATATTTGTCAAAATATTCCATCTGAAAAAATGTAGGAATAAATGTCCTTTCTGACAATATGAATTAGTCTGGAAGATATTACATTAAGTGAAATAAGTTAGACACATAAAAACAAATTATAAATTATCTGACTCTTACATGGAAACTAAAATAGTCAAGCTCAATGAAGCAGAGAGTAAAGTGGAGGTATCTAGGTGCTGGAAAGGGGGAAATGGGCAGTTGATGGCCAAAGATTGCAAACCTTGAGTTAGGCAAGAAGAATAAATCCTGTAGATCCACTATTCAGCACAGTGACTATATCTCAAAATACAGCATTGCGTACTTGAAATTTGCTCAGGGAGATGAAAAAACCTCCAGAGGTGATGGATGTGTCTATGGCCTCATGGTGATGAAGGTTTCATGGGTTATTTTCATCCCCAAAGTCATCGAGTTGTATTCAACTATTATGTCCATCATACCTCAGTAAAGTGATTTCTTAAAATTCTGTACACAAACTATTAGAATTAATATCATTCCATATATATAAAATATTCTATTACGAAAAGAAATTGCCATTAGAAAATGAGGTTTAAATGTAATTCACAGGACCAAAATAAAAACTTGGAAGTTCACTACTAAAAATTCACAAGTCTTTACCCAGAAGCTATATTACTAAGAAAACACCTACTCAACTGAAATATATACTTTTTCCTTGGACTCACAACTTGAATTCAAGTATATTCATTCAACAGGATTTAATATTAATCCTAAAGTTCACACTGAAATTGAAAAGGCCAAGAATAAAGACGTCTTAAAGAAATGCATGGGGTTGAAAAACTTAAAGATCCTTAAATAAAAAAAAAATAGTTGGAAGATTTATGTCATCAAGTATCAAGACTTTTATGCACATAAATATTTACAGTACTGGATCAGAGAGACACAGATTAGTTGAAAGAACAGAATTCAAAAACTGACCCACTCAAATACAAGCAGTAGGTATATAATAATTTTCCACAGTAGGCATATAAAAAATTGATACAACATAGACATGGGTAAAAAGACTATCCTCTTAATAATTAATGCTGAGCCAATCTGATAATAGCTTGGAAGCAATTGTTCTTGATCTCTATCCCCTATCATTGTGAGAACGGAAAACCATAGTGAAGGAACACAGAAACGTAAAGAGCAAAACAATAAACCACCTAGAAGATAACGGAAATGTATTTTCATAAACATGTTAGGAAACGTTTTTACATAAAACGAAGAAGCAATTATCATAATCTTAGTAATGATAAATTGATGTACTTTAAATTCGATTAATTTTAAAAGATACCACAAAAATATGGAAAAATAAGAAGCCACTCAAGTATAATCTATGAGGAGCTGCATAAATGGAAGTGGCTTAAATACTTCTTTGTAGCTCCATGGGCACTACAAACTTACACA
The DNA here is from genome assembly GCF_040802235.1 of Manis javanica. Taxonomy (NCBI): domain Eukaryota; kingdom Metazoa; phylum Chordata; class Mammalia; order Pholidota; family Manidae; genus Manis; species Manis javanica. The sequence continues at coordinate 64,206,010 of NC_133169.1, read as the reverse complement.
CATTTGGGCATTTTATCTAAACATCTCTTTTCCTTTATAACTAGAACAATGTATTAGAACATTCTCTCAACACACACACACACACACACACTTCTATACACAATTAGAGAACTACATAATTTATACACCAACATATGAGAATCTCTTGGCTCTTCTGAAATCAACCTTTTATTTCTCATATTAAGAATGTCCAGAAAAGAGAGTCAAATATTAAGTAAAGCAAAGGCATTATATATATGCAATTTTTCTGCTTGAAATTACTAACTTAGTAATAAAAAGGCAAATTGGATGACTTATGCATGGATTTGTTGCTGTTATTTAAATTCAGAAAATTTCTTATAAATTGGGAAAAGCTGAAATTAGAGGAGGAGGATCCTGTCATCTAGACCCAGGTTGAAGTAAACAGGGAAGAATATATTCTGAAAGTATAAACACAAGTAGTATTTGATGCATGATTAATCCTTACTAAAAATCTCCAATATTTAACATGCTCCAATTGAGACAATGTTCTGTCATTCCTGTCCTTCATTCACCAATATTTAAGCCCACCAGCTGCATACATATATAAACATGCTTTCCTTTCATAATAAGATGAAATTATTTGCACCACTCACACAGCCTGGTTCTAGTTTTCTATACATTAATATTTATGTTGGGTTAAAATTAAACTTACCTTTTATTGTTATCTAAACTACATCTATTGTCTCCAAACTGCAAGTATCTCTCTAATCTTGTGTCTCTTCACAGAACAGGGATGCATAAAAGTCAATGAAACCACCTTCCTCTCCCATCTCTGCAATTTTACTGGCTATGTTCCTTTACATTGGGTCTGGAGGTGGGAGAACAGTCAACCTCTCTCTCTTGCTATCCTAAATTGTGAAATTATAACGGTATTGGCACCTTTCTTGTTCACTGTGCAGACTAAAATAATTAAGAAATAACAATTTCAACATCTTCAACAATTCATTAGTGATTATGACCATCACCAATGCCAAAATAATTTTATTAGTAAAGTTCTTCAGTGACTCCTAAATACATATTAATTAATTTAGTGCCAAGAATTTACTGAATCAATTTGATGACTCAGGCCCAGAAGGTTTAAGTAACCTGACAAATGTCTAGAACTAGCAAGGAACAATATTAAGGAACACACGCAAAAGTATGGGTAACCTTGCTTTTGACCACTACATTTAACTTTACCTGATATACAATAAATGCTAAATAAATGTCTATTATCAATGTCTAATAATAAATATCTATTACTTTCACTCTTATAGTAGCTTCTTATAGACATTGAGATTTACCTCATTCCAAACACTGTATAAACAACATACCTATTGCTCTTAAGAAACTTCCATGGGACTCCACACGTAATGTCTTGATAACTGTCACCCAAATTACTCACCTATATTGTTAAAATGTATCACAAGGTGACTCACCCCCTGCGTGGCAGACTCAGACTGAAAACCAGAATTTTTCTGGCCCCTGATCTGTCGTTTCTCTTATATCACAAGAATCTCACAGTCCTCATTATAAACTTGTAAAAAAATTCCTCTTTTTTCCCCAAAGTAAACTGGCTGAAATTCAGAAATGGATTTACTTATCTGAATGCATTCTTTACAAATCAGGAAGGTTCCAACAAAATATCTGAGAAATGTTCAAAATTGGGCATTTTTTTAATTCTGTAACTTTAAAATAAGAACTAACATTTATCTTCCTTCAAACATTCATATCACAGGAATTATTATCAAGTGTTAGAAAAATTTGGCTCTTCAATGTTAAATTGTTCTTAATTGTGGTTAAAATACAGGTAACATAAATTTTCCATTCTGACAATTATTAAGTGTACTGTCAAATGGTGGTAGCTAGTCACTTAGTGGGGCAACCATCTTCACACTCATCTCCAGAACTGTTTCTCTTTTGCAAAACTGAAACTCTGTATCCATTAAGCAAACACTCCAAGTTCCTTTATTCCCCAAGCCCTTCCCATCACCATCTAGTCTCTGTCTACATGAATTTATTCAGGGATCCCATATAAATTGAATCATATAGCATATCTCATTTTGTGTCTGGATTATTTCAGTGACATTGCTGTACTAAAGCCTAACTCATCTATAAAGATAACAAATAACACCAAGAAGCAATATTAAATATCTATGCACTTACTGAGAATGTGTAAATAAGTTTCCAGGAATACCTTGGTCTTTACTTGCACCTTAGGTTTTCATTGTAACTGTTTTTATGCTATGAGATAGTTTCCTGTAACTGCTTGGAGAGAAATTTGGGGCATTTCTTCCTAACTCAGTGTTAGGTATGGCACATCGGTGAGCTGTTGCAGCCATAATGGTGATAATAACACCATTAGATTTGACAAACATTAAATGGTGTCCCTATCCAGCTATGCCAGTCATTTGTTAAACATTTATGCACCCATCACTATAATAGAAACCAAAGCATCTCTGAAGCTTGGAATCATTAAAGTTAATTACACTGTTACAATTACAACTTTATCAACTTAATGTTTTACTAAAATTGTACCCTCTATTTTATTTTCAAATTTTTTACATTAATTGGCAAATGAATTATATATGTTTAATGTATACAACTTTTATAGAGATATACATATGAATTATGTATATACTTACATAAAGATTGTGAAATACTGACCACAGGTAAGATAATTAATACATCCTTTAGCACAGCTGGTACTATTTTCCTTTATCCCTATGATTTTGATTACAGAAAACAATTTCCTCGTGGGAATATGTCATTGCATGGAATGATCAATCACACAGGAGTCACTGAGTTCCACCTCCTGGGATTCTCTGAGGACCCCAGGATGCAAACCCTTCATGGCTGCTTGTTCCGTGTTTCTTACCTGGCAGCCATGTTAGGAAATGGCCTCATCATCATTCTCATCACTTGTGATCCTCAGCTTCACACACCCATGTACTTCTTCCTGAAGAACCTGTCATTCATATACATCTGCTACATTTCTGACACTGTTCCTAAATTTGCCCTGATGAATAGGAACAAAATATCCTTCCTTGGATGCATCTTCCAGGTGCTGTTCTTTGAGAGTTTTTGTTCTGCTGAATTTGCCATCCTCACTGTGATGTCCTATGACCGCTACGTGGCCATCTGCCATCCACAGCACTATGAGACCTTCATGACCAAGGGGTCCTGTGGGCAGATGGTGGTGGCATCATACATCACTGTGGAGGTCTATGCAGCCATGCACACTGCCTTGAATTTTTCCACAACTTTTAGTTCCAATAAAATCCATCATTTCTTCTGTGATATTCCTCAAATTATTTTGATTTCAGAAACTAAAATGAATATAAATGTGTCAATAACTGCTCTCAGTACAATTATTGCACTGATTTGTCTCCTCTCTATCATATATTCCTATGGGCACATCTTCTCTGCTGTCTTCAGGATCTCCTCCCTGGAGGCCAGGTCCGAAGCCCTGTCCACCTGCCTCCCTCATGTGATTGTTGTGACTTTGCTTGTTTCCACAGGTGCCTTGGCATACCTGAAGCCTGCCTCTGAGTTGAGGTCAGACCTAGATATGATTTTGTCTATATTTTACACAGTGGTGCCTCCATCATTGAATCCCATCATATACAGCCTTAGAAACAGGGACATAAAATTGAATGTGGGGAAAGTCCTTGGAATTATACAATTTAAGTCCAATAAATGTGTTTGATTATTTTAGAGAGAGGTCCCTCCTTAATTACAAGATATATCATTTCAAGATTTTAACACGTAAATAATGGGGAAGTGTCTTACAGTTAATGTAGCATTTTACCACTTGGGAATGTTCTTCAGACACATGGAAATAACATATGGAGATATCAGTGGAACATAACTACTGTGGTATATTTTGAGTAGTGGCTGGCAAAATTTATTTAGCAATTTTAATAAAGACTTTTCAAAGTAATCTAGAATTTCTACTTGACAAGCCAACATAAGAAGATATTAATTATATCACTGTTATTTAGTAAAATAATTTTGAAAATGTATTACATCAGCAATGTTATTTTAATAAACAAAACCCACTATAATTGGTCCTACACAAGCCAGAATGATTCCACAATTTTGAAAATAATATTGAGCTATATGTTTCCTAGATTTGCTGTGACCTTACTGCTGTATCATTTCACGGCTAATGAAGCAAATCTACCTTTTCCCAGAAACTCAGTGTGCACAGAGGGGTCGAGAAATGAATCCCTGGCCCTTGGAATACAGAGTGTAAGATCCCATTTTATCTTTATCATATCCTAATGAAGTTCTTCTACCCCTCCTAGGCTCATATGCAATTAGAAATGGCAGGGGTAGGACGGTGGAGGGAAGGCTCACTTCCACCAGCAGTTTACTTTCCTTTTTTTAATTGAAGTATCACTGATATACAATCTTATATTAGTTTCTAGTGTACAACACAGTGTTTCAACAATTACCTGTATTATTAAATCCTCTTCCTCCTGACAACAGCCTGGTGCCCAAGCAGGACCCTACATGTGATGATGGGGCTGCAGGCCGCTGTGTGCTGTGCTCACTCACGGCTCCACATGCTGCTGACACTGCACATTCTGATCTGCATCACATGCTGCTGCTTCTGTGATTCCCTCTGCTCTTCATGATGTTTTGTTTGTACAAATAGCCTCCATTGCAATTAGCTTTGAACATGTAGTTCTGTTCTGGGCAATGTCAGAGGTGAAATGACATGAAACTTAAGGGACATAACCTCATGGTCAGGAGCCTCCTCCACCTTCCCTCCGTGGTGCTCATGAGAATGCAGCTGTGGTGTGGAGGCATTTGGGAGCATGCCATAGACATCCACTTACACAGGACACAGCCATCCCATGGGATTCCAAGAGATGCCTACCTACATTCACTGAAAGACATATCCAGTAATTACTGTGGTACAGACTACAAACTAACACAATGCTGAAACCCAGTTAAACAGTTATGCTATGATTTACTGATGTGACATTTGGTAAAACAATATTGATTCAAACAATCAGAATCACAATGGAAAGATTTATAAAAGCAAACCTCATAGCATGATTCCATTAATAAGAGACATAAAGTCATGCATATTAACAGTTTGAAGTCATTCAATTCTTTCACCATGAAGGGTCAGTGACTGAAAATGGACAAAAATTACACTTTTGAAATTGTACCATAAAGAATCCACTCCAAAACTATGAGAATATCTGAATTCAGAAAAGTTGCAAGATACATAACTAATACACAGAAATATGTTGCATTCCTATACACTAATGATGAACTAGCAGAAAGAGAAATCATGAAAACAATCTCATTCACACTTGCATCAAAAAGAATAAAATACCTAGGAATAAACATAACCAAATAAGTGAAAGACCTATATCCTGAAAACTATAAGACACTCTTGAAAGAAATTAAAGAGGATACTAATAAATGGAAATTCATCCCATACTCTTGGGTAGGAAGAATTAATATTGTCAAAATGGCCAGCCAGCCTAAAGCAATCTACAGATTCATGGCAATCCCTATCAAAATAATGACAGCATTCTTCGACATACTGGAACAAATAGTTCTAAAATTCATATGGAACCACAAAAAGAAAATAGCCAAGGCAATCCCTGAAAAGGAAGAATAAAGCAGGGGTGTTATGCTCCCCAACTTCAAGCTCTACTACAAAGCCACAGTAATCAAGACAATTTGGAACTGGCACAAGAACAGACCCATAGACCAATGGAAGAGACTAGAGAGTCCAGATATTAACCAAACGTATATGGACAATTAATATATGATAAAGGAGCCATGAACATACAATTGGGAAATGACAGCCTCTTCAATAACTGGTGTTGGCAAAACGGAACAGCTACATGCAAAAAATGAAACTGCATTACTGTCTAACTCCATACACAAAAGTAAGTTTGAAATGGATCAAAGACCTGAATGTAAGTCATGAAACCATAAAACTCTTAGAAGACAACATAGACAAACATCTCCTGAATATAAACACGAGCAACTTTTTCATGAAAAAATCTCCCCAGGCAAGAGAAACAGAAGCAAAATCAGCAAGTTGTATTATATCAAACTAATGCAGCAAAGGACATGTCAGAAGAACAAAAAGACATCCTGCAGTATGGGAGAACACACTCATAAATGACATATCCATTAAGGGGTTGACATCCAAATTATATAAAGAACTCATGTGAATAAACAAACGTAAAGCAAATAACCTGATTAAAAAATGGGCAGAGGATTTGAACAGACACTTCTCCAAAGAAAAGTTTCAGATGGTCAAAAGGCACATAAAAGATGCTCCACATCGCTTATCATCAGAAAAATGCAAGTTAAAGCCACAATGAGATATCACCTCACACCAGTTGGGATGGCCATCCAAAAGACAAACAACAACAAATGCTAGCTAAGATGTGGAGAAAGAGGAACCCTCCTACACTGCTGCTGGGAATGTAAACTAGTTCAACAATTGTGGAAAGCAGTATGGTGGTTCCTCATAAAACTAAAAATAGAAATACCATTTGACTCAGGAATTCCACTCCTAGGAATTTAACCTAAGACTACAAGATTCCAGATTCAAAAAGACATATGCACCCCTATTTTTATCACAGCACTATTTACAATAGCCAAGAAATGGAAGCAACCTAAGTGTCCATCACT